>NC_088241.1:37270439-37607766 GCF_036934945.1 Oncorhynchus masou masou | reverse complement strand
AAGACGATGAAAAGTTATAGATGTGTCTCGTTTAATTTTCATACCGAGTGTAAGGTCTCTTCCAGTTCAGACATCTGTATCAACTTGTCTTTTAATCAGGGGATTCCATGACAAACCATCTCTCCTGTCCTCCATCTGTAGAAACACAAGGTGGTGTTGATACACACAGCACTGCTAACATTATCAATGGTTGTTAGGTCAAATCCAGGACTGACAAATGATAGTATTTTGACCTATAACCAGATAAAATGTGACCAACCTGAAGTGTGACTGGTGCCTAGCCACTTACTGCCTCAGCCTTCTGCTCCTGATAAGGTAGGGTGGTTTCCCATGGCACTGCTGAACAGTTTAAATGAACACCACATGGCAGCTGGGGGTGGACCACACCTTGCTGTCTCTGGGCAATTGGGCATCATTGGCAATGTAAATAATCCTTACCCGACTCATCCATACCTGTCGTGCCACACTCACTTCCAAATTTCACTTTGGATGAGACTGAAGTTATGACCAAAATGATCCTATTTACTATCTGTAGTCAATTTTGACACCAGAATAATTGTTTCTGACTCATATTGTTGCCACATATCCCGTTTTATATCCAGAAAAGTTGCTTCTAGGAGGCAGTTCCCTTTTAACATCATCTTTCCCATGTGAGGAGAATACGTGCTTTCACCTCACATGTGAAAAACAAATGAGTTTAACCTAACTCTCAGAATGTGAAATAGCATTTTCATGTGAATATTGAAAGTTTTGTCATGGTATCACATGTTGAAATGTTGCATCCCCATGTTCTCACATTTAATTCACATGAGATCATGTGCTTTTACATGTTGTCACATCTTATCACATTAACTTCACATAAGATTGCGTGTTTTTTCCGTAAGGGGTAACTTCAGCCAAAGGGTTAGTTTAGCCACCCCTTGTTTCTAGGAAATATTTAGGAAGAGGTCATCATTTCATGGCTAATATAGTACAAATGTTTGCCTTGGGGTAAGTTGAGCCAATGGCCACCATACACCATACAAATTATGATTCAATTGTATCAGTTTAATGCATAATATGCATAGTATTTTTGCAATCTGTCATGCATAAGAGCATTTGTATTGTTACAGAGTAGGCCTCATCATGCCCGTGTACACAAATGTAAAACAAGCAGGGGTTCTTGAGAGGGTTGCCAAGGAAGTGAGGGAAGGGAAGATATCAATTTGAGCAGCAGCAAGGGTACCATTTTTTTTAACATGTACCTGTGTGAATGAGAGGCTATGATAAGGTAGCAGAGGCACACAAGGTCTTCTCTGATGGCATAGCGTCTGAGCTTGCTAAACATATCAAGAATCTCGTGAACCAGTTTCATGGGTTTAGTAGTTTCAAATGCTGATAGCTTGCCTATGAATTGGCACATTGAAACAACATCCCTGTCCCAGACAACTTTTCATAAAATTGATCAGAAAGTGATATTGAACAGAGATATCTAAATGTAGGCATGTATTTAAGATATACAGTATACCACACACCCATTCCATGAATTAAACGTTGACCTACCTGCACTATCACCCACTGTCACAGGACTCAATCAACCACTTGCCACAAGGCGACTCAACTTTTCTGTCCCTATGATCGACTTACCCCATAAGTTGAAACAAGAGACCACTTATTTTGGACAAGCTATGTTTAAAAAATGTATGTTTACATGAATTCTGATTATTTTCAGGGATATACAACATCCTGAAATACATGTAGATATATTTGTTAGAAAGAACACTATATTTACCTTGATGTAGTGATGCTGAATAAAAAAAGGGCTCAACATACCCATGTTGAAGAATTTCTAATAAGAGAAAAATTATAAATAAATACAAATAACATTTTGATTTAAAGTTGTGCCAAGTGACCCCTTATTTTGGAAAAGTTATGTTTTGAAAACTGTTATGTTTACATGAATTTATAATTTATTTCCAGGTATACACAACATCCTGAATGAAATATATGAAGATATCTTTGATAGAAATAATACTATATTTTCCTTGACATAGTGATGAGGACTATAAAAAATGGCTCAACATACATAAATTGAAGAACTTCTAATTAAAGAATCATCTTTAATCTTTTTTTAAATAAATGCATTTTTTTGTTTCTACTCTACTCTTTCTATACTTATTGGGAAGTATACAGGGAAGAAAGTTAACAGGGTACTCTGCAGTGGCTTATTACTTGAAAGTAGGCCAACTGTACTGAAAACTCTAGTAGAGCAACTTAATACACAAGAGCAACCATTCATAATACACTTGCCATTATTATATCTTGAGGCCTACTGAACTCATTTAGAGCAGCAGACACTGATTTGTTTGACCTCTTCTTCTCTAAATGTCAGATATTAAAACATGACAGTGCAATTTCTGCGGCTAGTTGAATTTCCTCATTTGAACACTTCCTACAATCCAGATTGAGCACAAAGCACCCTTGCTGGGTCACTCAGACCCTTTCTCAGTAGGTCACTGGCTGCTGGCAGGGCTTTGACATGACTCGCACAAACTACTCAGCATGACCTTTGTTGAGATTCCACAAACATCTCCTGTTGATGACTCTCTGAAAGTGATGGCCGTCACGGCTCATTTTCCCAAAGAGACTCAGAGTCTATAATAATATTTATAATCTATTAATACAAACAAAACAAAGTTAAATATTATCTTTTGTTTGAAGTTGAAAATCGACGGAACAATTCCAATCTTATTTGACCTATGCACTAACAAGGCTTTTCAACATTTGCATCTTGACACCTGCTAAATTACTGTGAATGTATTGATATACTGTACTTCAACAACAGATGTACTCACATTAAATGTGTTGATTGGGATTCAAACCTTCTCTCAAACAGCCTAATACATACTCTTAGAATAGGTTTACTCCATTAATGTACTTGGTCACGTAAAAGTGTTTTTTCATGTAAAACATCATTCCACTCATTCCATTCCAGTTCTTTCTAGTCCAGGACTTGGTGTAATATGTGTCTGTGAAACTGCTCCTTTACATCAATCAATCAATCAATCACATTTATTTATAAAGCCCTTTTTACATCAGCCGATGTTAAAAAGTGCTGTACAGAAACCCAGCCTAAAGCCCAAAACAGCAAGCAATGCAGATGTAGAAGCACAGTGGCTAGGAAAAACTCCCTAGAAAGGCCAGAACCTAGGAAAAAACCTAGAGAGAAACCAGGCTAATGAGGGATGGCCAGTCATTTTCTGGCTGTGCCGAGTGGAGATTATTACAGAACATGGCCAAGATGTTCAAACGTTCATAGATGACCAGTAGGGTCAGATAATAATAATAATAATCATAATGGTTGTAGAGGGTGACTGAGAATAATACATGTGACCTAGACTAATACATAGGCCTACTCCCTAGCTGGGAAATGGACAAGGTAGTTGACAGATTTTGGAACATATTTTGAAGCTGTAGATGGTGTATGACCATGCATAGGTCAAATTACATTTAGAAATCTAATATTTTTTGGCTTTAGAAACAAGGTAATATTTCACTTAACTTTTTTATTTTATTTAATTTTCTCGGAAGGAGTGATAATAGCACAAGTCCTGCCACATTAAATAAGATGAAGGTACATTTATAGTGTAGCAACCATGACATTTAGCTAACACTGACTCCCACAAGAAACACTGCTTTCTTGGAGCCGGTTCAAGCTTGCAGGTGTCTGGAACATTGGTGATTTTATCTGTGTGTGTATATGAAATGGATAGCTAGTTGGCAGTGAGCTAATGGTGATGTCATCCGCTCTGAGACCTAAAGTTGTTGTTGCTCTTGCTCTGAAAGACCTGTGGTTTTTGTGCCACAACTGATAACACTACTTTGTGGAGACACATGTCAATGTGTTCAGAGAGTCACTGGTTCAAGCCCAGGTTGAGCCAAGACATGGAAGCAACACTGTTATCCTCAGACAGCTCACACTCCCTGCCAGGACACCAATGTAATAGTGACACCTGTTGTACTGTGATACAATGTACTGATACTCACACTTTTTGACTGTGACACAATGTACATATACATATATATGGCATATATACACATATATATGGCTCAATTGATGATAGGAGTACACATCAACATTAAGCTGTTAAAAAACAAATATGTTTTAAGTGGGAATAAGCATTGGTCTGAAGCCAAAAACAAAGGAAATTCACGAGCACCACAATGCGTATTCCACCCATGCTCTACCAAGGTTTACCAGCACCCAGCTTTGATCTACTAGAGCAGCTACAGTCTTAGAAAAAAGGTGCTATCTAGAATCTAGAACATAATAGTGTTATTCTGGTGTCCCCATAGGATAACCCTTTGAAGAACCCTTTTGGTTCCAGGTATAACCTTTTTGGGTTCAAGTAGAACTGTTTCCAGAGGGTTCTAATAATGAAACCCAAAAGGGCTGTACCTAGAATCAAAAAAGGCTATAGCTGGAACCAAAAAGGGTTCTACTATGGGGACAGCTGAAGAACCCTTTTGGAACAATTTTTTCCAAGAGTGTATGTTGGTATTGTACTGTAGGCAGGTTGCTTATGATTCAAACCTTCTCAAACAGCCTAATTCATACTATTAGAGGACGTGCTTCCACAATAATGTGATTTGTACCAAATACCACATTGGATTTTTCACACATTACAGTAAGACACTACACTACATTTTCATGTTTGTTTTTTTATGGAAGCAAGCTTTGCCTTTATACTTACAAGACCATTAGGCTTGATTGAGTGGTGTGTCTTGTAGTAATGTGGCGTATGTTTGTATTTCCTTAAACCTTTATTTTAGCAATACATGTCACAACATAACATCCTTTTTTGGTCAGTACTGTAGGCGCCCAACAGGTGGTGGTGTATTGGACACAGTAGCTCAGATAGATGTTTTATGCTTTATGTTCAGGAGTCTAATGGATTGGGGTAGAAGCTATTTAGAAGCCTCTTGGACATAGACTTGGCGCTCCGGTACCGCTTAACGTGCGATAGCAGAGAGGACAGTCTATGACCAGGGTGGCTGGAGTCGTTGACAAGACAACTGTCTTGGTGTGATTGGACCATGTTAATTTGTTGGTGAACTTGAAGCTCTCAACCTGCTCCACTGCAGCCCCGTCGATGATGAGAATGGGGGCGTGCTTGGTCCTCTTTCCAGTAGTCCACAATCATTACCTTTGTCTTGATCACGTTGAGAGAGAGGTTGTTGTCCTGGCACTACATGGCCAGGTCTCTGACCTCCTCCCTATAGGCTGTCTCGTCATTGTCTTTGATCAGACACTGTTGTGTCATTGGCAAATTTAATGATTGTGTTGAAGTTGTGCAGTCATGTGAAAAGGGAGTACAGGAGGGGACTGAGCAATCACCCCTGCGGGTCCCATGTGTTGAGGATCAGAGTGGCGGATGTGTTGTTACCTACACTTATCACCTGGGGGTGGCTCGTCAGAAAGTCCAGGATCCAGTTGCAGAGGGAGGTGTTTAGTCCCAGGGTCATTGATGAGCTTTGAGGGCACTATGGTGTTGAAGACTGAGCTGTAGTCAGTGAATAGCATTCTCACATAGGTGTTCCTTTTGTCCAGGTGGGAAACGGCAGTGTGGAGTGCAATAGAGATTGCATCATCTGTGGATTTTTTATTTTTTACCTTAATTTTACTTGGCCAGTAGGTTAAAAACAAATCCTTATTTTCAATGACGGCCTAGGAACAGTGGGTTAACTGCCTGTTCAGGGGTAGAACAACAGATTTGTACCTTGTCAGCCCGGGGATTTGAACTTGCAACCTTTCGGTTACTAGTCCAACGCTCTAACCACTAGGCTACCCTGCTGCCCCAGGGATCTGTTGAGGTGGTATGCAAATTGGAGTGGGTCTAGGGTTTCTGGGATGATGGTGTTGATGTGAGCCATGACCAGCCTTTCAAAGCACTTCATGGCTACAGACGTGAGTGCTACGGGTCGGTACTCATTTAGGTTACCTTAGTGTTCTTGGGCACAGGGAAAATGGTGGTCAGCTTAAAACATGTTGATATTACAGACTCGGATGGGAGAGTTTGAAAATGTCAGAAGACACTTGCCAGTTGTTCGGCGCCTACTTGCTGTACACGTCCTGGTAATACGTCTGGCCCTGTGGCCTTGTGAATGTTGACCTGTTTAAAGGTCTTACTCAAATCCGCTGCAGAGAGCGTGATCACACAGTCTTCCTGAACAGCTGGTACTCTCAAGCATGTTTCAGTGTTATTTGCCTCGAAGCGAGCATAGAAGTAGTTTAGCTCGTCTGATAGGCTCGTGACTGGGCAGCTCTCGGCTGTGCTTCCCTTTGTAGTCTGTAATGGTTTGCCAGCCCTGGCACTACCGGCGAGCGTCGGAGCCGGTGTAGTACAACTCGATCTTGACGCTTTTTCTGTTTGATGGTTTGTCAGATGGCATAGCGGGATTTCTTATAGGCTTCTGGGTTAGTGTCCTGCTCCTTGAAAGGGGCAGCTTTACAATAGGCCTATATCTAAAAAAAACATGAAGCTAATTATATATACATTACCAGCCAAAGTTTGGACACGCAGGATTTTTCTTTATTTTGAATATTTTCTAACTAAGAAACTATGAAATAACACATACAAATAGAATTTATATTTGAGATTATTCATTGTAGACACCCTTTACCATGATGGCAGCTTGGCACACTCTTGGCATTTTCTCTTGCATCATGAGGGAGAAGAATGGCACATTTATCCTACCAACGGGACATTAAAAACTAATATCTTATGTTTCACAGAGTCGTGGCGGAACAACGACATTAAGAACATTCTATGGGCAGGACAGAACAGCAGACTCTGGTAAGACATGGGGCGGGGCCCTATGCATTTATGTAAACAGCTGGTGCACGATATCTAAGGACGTCTCGAGGTTTTGCTCGCTTGAGGTAGAGTATCACACAATAAGCATGCAGCATGTGTATGTGTGGGCGCACTGTTTGTAGGTGCGTACGTGTGTGTAGGTAGGTAGCTAGTCATTTCAGATTCACTTGAAGGTGTCATGGAAAGCTCTGTGTGTGTGTGTTTCTGTGTGTGTATGTATGTATGTGTGTGAGGAAGTCATACAAATAGTTTGCATAATGAAACAAATAGGGAGGATAAAATAATTCTCTCTCCCTCGCTGAAGTCAGCAGAATTTATAGCGAGCCAATGAGTTTCACTTTTTTCGTGCCAGACCCGGGGGCACTCGCCAGAATACTAAAACGTTTCTGTCAGGTAGCTTGCTAAAGAAGAATCCTTGACTTTTTTTAATGAGATATGGTTCTTGAACTTTTCCTAAAAAGCTTTTCCCTCCCCGTTGATAAATTAACCAGCATGGTTGTTAAACAGCCTTGGATAAATGTATAGCCTAACTTCCAATGGATCCTTGGCAGTGTGGTGCCCGAGCAACAACCTCTCCCTCAGCGTCAGCAAGACCAAGAAGCTGATCGTGGACTACAGGAAACAGGGGGTGGCGAGCACGCCCCCATCCACATCGACGGGGCAGCAGTGGAGCAGGTAGACATCTTCAAGTTCCTCAGTGTCCAAATCATTAATAACTTGGTCCAAACGCACAGTTGTGAAGGGGCGACCGTGCCGCTACCCCTCAGGAGGTTGAAAAAGTTTGGCATGGGCCCTAAAATCCTGAAAAGGTTCTGCAGCTGTAGAATTGAAGGCATATTGACTGGCTGCATCACTGCTTGGCATGGCAAAAGCACCGCCCTCGATCGCATGGCTCTACAGTGGGTTGTGTGGACAGCCCCGTACATTACTGGGGCCATGCTCCCTGCCATCCAGGACCTCTATATCACGCGGTGTGAAAAGAATGCCCGGAAAATCAAATACCCCAACTACTTAAGCCAAAGACTATTTTATCTGCTGCCGCACAGCAAGAGGTACCAGTGCATCAAGTCTGACACCAACAGGCTCTTGAACCGCCACTATCCCCAAGCAATACAACTGATAATAAGCAAACAAAATAGCTACACGGACAGAGTTTACCTTGCATCTTTATTGATCTTTAATTTCAGTATTTTCGACTACACCTGCATGGCTTGCTGTTTGGGGTTTTAGGCTGGGTTTCTGTACAGCACTTTGAGATATCAGCTGATCTAAGAAGAGCTATATAAATAAATCTGATTTGATTTGCACTGTCTCTATGCACACTCACAGGGCCCTACACACTCACATACACTGTCACCCCAACACACATACAAACACTCTCTCCATAATTTGCTCACTCACACATATATGCACATACATTTCTACTAACTCTGCACACCCACTCACATGCAAGCTGCTGCTACTCTGTTTATGTTATATCCTGTTGCCTAGTCACCTTACCCTTATATATATCTACCGCCATCACTCCAGTATCCCTGCACATGAAGATGGAACTGACATTTTGAATATTTCCTGTGTTTATAATGCTTACTTACTTACTTTATTGTGTATTTCATATTTCTTAGTCATATTTCTCGTCTTTTTTTCTAGTAATACATTGTTATTGATTATTGAATTGTTGCGCATTGTGTTTGCAAGAACGGCATTTCACTGTACTTGTGCATGTGACATTAAAACTTATTTTTGACTGGTGACGCGCTGCAAGTCCCACCTCTCCCATCTCCTCATTGGTTTTTAAGAGCAAATACCCACCTGGGAGATTGAAAGCTGAACTGAAGTCCACACACCAGGGCAGTTGATAGTGGTAATGCACCTTAAAGTTGGTTGCCAACCACCATATAAAACTCACAGAAGGAGTAGACTGAAGGGGGGAGACTACTAGAAATGGAGTTTCCCTTTTTATCTGTGGATTAATTGTAAGAGTAGAGAACACACAATTTAGGGTGACTCAAAATGCCAAAATTCTACAAAGATCCAGGAAATAAAATGACCTTGTGCCTTTCAGGTAAAATAACAACCCAATGGTTATATCCCAGGACAAATTAGCTATATTTCAACCTGCGTGTCCTGATCGCATCTGGACAAAATCAACATGCGCGAGTCGGAGTGGACTTCTAGTCCGACTCAGGAGGCGGGCACACCATCCACCGCTTCCGAGTATATTACTCGCTAATGTTCAGTCTTTGGACAATAAAGTAGATGAGCTCAGGGTCAAGGATCACCTTCCAGAGAGATATCAGGAACTTTAACATACTTTGCTTCACGGAATCATGGCTGTCTCAGGATATACTGCCCCTGTCCATACAGCCAGCTGGGTTCTCAGTTCATTGTGCAGACAGAAATAAAGATTGTTTTGATCACGCGGATTGGGATATGTTCCGTGTAGCCTCAGAGAATAACATTGACGTTTACACGGACACGCTGACTGAGTTCATCAGGAAGTGTATTTGCAGATGTTGTTCCCACAGTGTCTATTAAATCATACCCAAACCAGAAACTGTGGGTAGTTTCCAGCATTCGAGCAAAACTGAAAGCACAAACTACCTCATTTAACCATTGCATGGTGACAGGGAATATGGTAAAATACAAACAGTGTAGTTATTCCCTCCGTAAAGCAATCAAACAGGCAAAACATCAGCACAGAGACAAAGTGGACTCGAAATTTAATGGCTCAGACATGAGACGTATGCGGCAGACAATCTACAGACAATCATGGATTACAACGGTATCAACAGACACTGACGTCTTGTTCCCAGACAAGCTAAACACCTTCTTCGCCCGTATTGAGGATAACACAGTGACACCGACGCGGCCCGCTCCCAAGGACTGTGAGCTCCAGTTCTCCGTGGCCGATGTGAGTAAAACATTTAAGTGTGTCAACCCTCACAAGGCTGCTGGCGCAGACCAGCTAGCTGGAGTGTTTACAACTGGAGTGTTCAACCTCTCCCTATCCAAGTCTGCTGTTCCAACTTGCTTCAAGATGTCCACAATTTTTCCAGGACTCAAGAAAGCAAAGGTAACTGAACTAAATTACTATCCATAGCACTCACTGCTGTCATCATGAAGTGCTTTGGCAGGCTAGTCGAGGATGATATCACCTCTACCTTACCTGACACCCTAGACCATTTCTATTTGCTTACCACCCTAATAGATCCACAGACGATGCAATTGCACTGCACACTGCCTTATCCTATCTGGACAAGAGGAATACCTATGTCAGAACGCTGATCATTAACTATAGCTTAGCCTTCAACACCATAGTACCCTCCAAGCTCATCATTTAGCTTGGAGCCGTGGGTCTGAACACCGCCCTGTGCAACTGGGTCCTGGACTTCCTAACAAGCCACCCCCAGGAAGTGAAGGAAACAACACCTCCAACACAGGGCAGGGGCCCCACAAGGGTGTGTGCTCAGCCCCCTCGTGTACACCCGTGACTGCGTGGGCACGCATACCTCCAACTCAAATCATATAGTTTGCAGACATCAGTAGGCCTGATTACCAACAATGACAAGACAGCCCACAGGGAGGAGGTAAGGTCCATGGCGGAGTGGTGCCAGGAAAATAATCTTTCCCTCAACGTCAACAAAACGAAGGAGCTGATTGTGGACTTCAGGAAACAGCAGAGGGAGCACACCCCTATTCACATTGACGGAACCGCAGTAGAGAAGGTGGAAAACTTCACGTTCCTCGGCGTACACATCACTGACGATCTCAAATGATTCACCCACACAGACTGTGTGGTGAAGAAGGCGCAACAGTGCCTCTTCAACCTCTGGAGGCTGAAGAAATTTGCCTTTTTCATGTTATTTACTCAGTACTTTGTTGAAGACCCTTGGGCAGTGATTATAGCATCGAGTCTTCTTGGGTATGACAGAACAAGCTTGGCATACCTGTATTTAGTGAGTTTATCCCATTTTTTGCAAATCCTCTGGAGCGTTGCTGCACGACCATTTTCAGGTCTCTCCAGAGATGTTCGATCGGGTTCAATTCTGGGCTCTGGCTGGGCCACTCAAGGACATTCAGAAACTTGTCCCGAAGCCACTTCTGCGTTGTCTTGGTTTTGTGCTTAGGGTCGTTGTCCTGTTGGAAGGTGAACCTTCGCCCAAGTCTGAGGTCCTGTGTGCTCTGGAGCAGGTTTTCATCAAGGATCTCTCCATACTTTACACCATCCATCTTTCCCTCAATCCTGACTAGTCTCCCAGTCCCTGCCGCTGAAAAATATTTTCACAGCATGATGCTGCCACCAGCATGCTTTACCGTAGGGATGGTGCCAGGTTTCCTCCAAGCGTGAACCTTGGCATTCAAGCCAAAGAGTTCAATCTTGGTTTCATCAGATCAGAGAATCTTGTTTCTCATGGTCTGAAAGTCTTTAGGCGCCTTTTAGCAAACCTCAAGCGGGCTGTCATGTGCCTTTTACTGAGGATTAGCTTCCGTCTGGCCACTCTACCATGAAGGCCTGATTGGTGGTGGTGCCGAGATGGTTGTCCTTCTGGAAGGATCTCCCATCTCCACAGATGGACTCTGGAGCTCTGTCAGAGTGACCATTGGGTTCTAGGTCACTGCCCTGTCCATGGGCCTTCTCTCCCGATTGCTCAGTTTGGCCGGGCAATCAGCTCTAGGAGGAGTCTTGGTGGGTCCAAACTTCTTCAATTTAAGAATGATGGAGGCCACTGTGTTCTTGGGGACCTTCAATGCTCCAGAAATGTTTTGGTACCCTTCCCCAGATCTGTGCTTCCACACAATCCTGTCTCGGACCTCTATGGACACTTTCTTCAACCTCATGGCTTGGTTTTTGCTCTGACATGCACTGTCAACTGTGGGACCATAACAGGATGCACCTGAGCTCAATTTTGAGTTTCAAAGCAAAGAGTCTGAATACTTACAGTTGAAGTAGGAAGTTTACAAACACCTTCGCCAAGTACATTTAAACGCTGTTTTTCATCATTCCTGACATCCTAGTAAAAATTCCCTGTCTTCGATCTGTTAAGATCACCACCACATTTACAGAATGTGAAATGTCAGAATAATAGAGAGAGTGATTTATTTCAGCTTTTATTTATTTCATTACATTTCCAGTGGGTCGGAAGTTTACATACACTCAATTAGTATTTGGTAGCATTGCCTTTAAATTGTTTAACTTGGGTCAAACATTTCAGGTAGCCTTCCACAAGCTTCCCACAATAAGTTGGGTGAATCTTGGCCCATTCCTCTTGACAGAGCTGGTGTAACTGAGTCAGGTTTGTAGGCCCCCTTGCTCGCACACACTTTTTTAGATCTGCCCACAAATGTTCTATACTTTCTAGGATTGAGGTCAGGGCTTTGTGATGGCCACTCCAATACCTTGACTTTGTTGTACTTAAACTATTTTGTCACAACTTTGGAAGTATTCTTGGGGTCATTGTCCATTTGGAAGACCCATTTGCGTCCAAGCTTTAACTTCCTGACTGATTGCTTGAGATGTTAATTCAATATATCCACATAATTTCCCTCCCTCATGATGCCATCTATTTTGTGAAGTGCACCAGTACCTCCTGCAGCAAAGCAGCCCTACAACATGATGCTGGCACCCCGGTGCTTCACGGTTGGGATTGTGTTCTTCGGCTTGCAATAATCCCCTTTTTTCCTCCAAACGTAACAATGGTCATTATGGCCAAACAGTTGTACTTTTGTTTCATCAGACCAGAGGACATTTCTCCAAAAAGTACAATCGTTGTCTCCATGTGCAGTTCAAACCGTCGTCTGACTTTTTTATTGCGGTTTTGGAGCAGTTGCTTCTTCATTGCTGAGCGGCCTTTCAGGTTATGTCGATACAGGACTCGTTTTACTGTGGATATAGATACAAGATGCTGGATTGACTTGCACTTTTCGCACCAAAGTACGTTCATCTCTAGGAGACAGAACATGTCTCCTTCCTGAGCGGTATGACGGCTGCGTGGTCACATGGTGTTTATACTTGCATACTATTGTTTGTTCAGATGAACGTGGTATCTTCAGATATTTGGAAATTGCTCCCAAGGATGAACTAGACTTGTGCAGGTCTTGGCTGATTTCTTTGGATGTTCCCATGATGTCAAGCAAAGAGGGACTGAGTTTGAAGGTAGGCCTTGAAATACATCCACAGGTACACCTCCAATATACTCAAATGATGCCAATTAGCCTATCAGAAGCTTCTCAAGCCATGACATCATTTTCTGGAATTTGCAAGCTGTTTAAAGGCACAGTCAACTTAGTGTACTTCTGACCCACTGGAATTGTGATACAGTGAATTATAAGTGACATAATCCATCTGTAAACAATTGTTGGAAAAATTACTTGTGTCATGCACAAAGTACATGTCATAACCGACTTGCTAAAACTATAGTTTGTTAACAAGAAATTTGTGGAGTGGTTGAAAAGCAAATTTGTTGACAGCAACCTAAGGGCAAGTCAACTTCCTACTTCAACTGTATGTAAATAAAGTATTTCTGTTTATTTATTTTTATACATTTCTCAAAATGTATATTAACCTGTTTTCACTTTGTCATTATGGGGTATTGTGTGTAGATTAATGAGGAGAAAATGTCTTTAATCCTTTTTAGAATAACAAAATGTATAAAAAGTGAAGGGGTCTGAATACTTTCAGAATGCACTGTATTTATACTTTGTGTATAACGTGTCAATTGTGTTGTGGTTTGCAGAGCACATTTGAAATAGAGATCTAGGTCTCAATATGTCTTCCCTGGTAAAATAAAGGTATCATCTGGAACCATCGATATAAAACCTGTTCCTGGAACATCAGAGACTGATGAACACTGTCTTATAGGATGTCATCCCAGTCTGCTATAATGTTACTGATCTAAGACTGAAGTAAAAGTTAGCTATTATTGCACTTATTTGAATGAATAGATACATTTCTTGCGCTTCCTCATTCATTTACAGTGGTTAATATGGAACCTGTGTCTAGTTGATGGTCTGCATGTTTTCTAGCACTTTGTGCAAGCCTGTTTTTTTTGGTCATAAAAAGGTTGGCGGGGTTGTAAGGTGTGTTAGAATTTTTTCATGAAATGGGACCAGTGAACATAACAATGATATTGGCAGTTAAGGGTGGCCTGTTAACTTTATCCCACTCCACCGGAATTTTTTTTAAATACTAAATGATACAAAAAATATAATGGTGTGACAACAGTATTGATTTTGAAAATGATTTTTATTGTTAATCAAAAGCAGTGCACAGCTGAAATGTTAAAAACAGTAAATGGCAGTGAAATGAAAAGATTTTGTTTGATGCAAAGCCAAAAAATGACTGTTTTCCAATAAAACTGGTTATACATAAAACTATCAAACAAAATAACTGAGGAATGGTTCCCACATACGGCTTTACATTGTGATCTTTTATTTTTTTACGTCATACAATTAAATTATTTATATACGGATAATAGGTGGGTGATGTGCAACGTTTTTGCAACCAAAATCTCAGTCTAAAGAAACATTTTTCATGTTGTTTCCCAAATACACATAGCTTCTTTAAATGCGATACCTTTACTGCTTAATTAAAATCTACTACAGATAACACTGGACCGTTGATTAGATTGAAGGTCACGATTGTATGAGACATTTACAGTCAGCAAAGGTATGTAAGATAATAACAGAAACCGAATCTGAGTCGGCTGATTCGAAACCAAATTAAATCCCTGATATATAAATGTAATCTAATTAGAACACATAAAAAAACTCTATCCATCATATTCATATGGATCATAACTTTTTAAAGTTTTTAGTCCGAGAGTCTTTGGAAACACTTGTGAAGGGTTAACTTTTATGAAAAAACTATGTCAACAACTGCAAGTTTACACAGGATGTTTAGAGTCGACATGCAAGTGATGATACTCTGACATATCAAAGAAGTCACAGTGGTCTAAGGCACTGCATCTCGGTGCAAGAGGCGTCACTACAGTCTCTGGTTCGTATCCAGGCTGTATCACATCTGCCCGTGATTGGGAGTCCCATAGGATGGCGCACAATTGGCCCAGCATCGTCCGGGTTTGGCCCGGGGTAGGCCGTCAGTGTAGATAAAAATGTGTTCTTAACTTACTTGCCTAGTTAAATGAAGTCAGCTTGCAGTTCTACTGATTATGAATGTAGCATATATTGCTATTGAATGTGTGATGAAGTCCTTATGTAGGTGCCCTTCAACTTTAAGTGTCACCAATGCCTGAAAATACATTGATTTGATTGATATTTGGCATTGCAGAGGAAATAATAAGATAAACTGATGCGCTTATTGCGGTTTAGCCCTCCCTCTTCTGCCCAATTCCAAATGAACTCCTAGCCCCTAGGCATTTCTGTAACAAATCTTATCGGTGTAAGCAATCCCTTACAGAAAAATCACATACATTTCACATGTGATAACATCTGTGACAACATGTAAAAGCATCTGATAACATGAACCTACACATGTGAAAACATGATCTCGTGAAATAAATGTGACAACATGGGGATGCAAAATGTCTATGTACGATACCATGAAACTACACATTTGAGAGTTAGATGTTCCTATGTGAACGTTTTCACATGTGAAAAACAAATTTCACATGTGAGGTGAAAACATGTTAATGTTACACATATTTTAACATGTGAACTTTAAATTGAATACATGTGAACATGTGGTTTCATATGTGAAGAACTGACCTCAAGTCCCTTTTTTTTGTGATTTTTCTTTTGTGAAAATTTCAGCTCAACAATGCGATTTTGCATGTCTTTTTGTGTAAGGGAATCAAATGACTTGTGGGTTTTAAAGTAACTGGTATACTATTCAGCTAAAATAGTGTACAAATATTTAATCAATGACAACATGATTACATTTGACATGATCACTTAGTAGTGACTTTTCAATATGACCCCACCTGGGATTAGAATTGACAACTTCTGGGTTACGCTGATCTTTCTGCTGCCCATCAACGTCTATAGCATTCCTATACACATTCATTATCTATAATTCATGTCTGCACTTAGCAAAAGAGTGCCATCTGCACTTCTATTTTAGTTCATCTTATTATTCTCTCCCCATAGATTTCATACAGTTATTTCAGAATAAGTATAGTTTTCTGAATAGTTGTCTACTGTTTGTGGGGGATATTATTCTGTTTTAATGTTACTCCTGAATCACTATGATAACTATAATTGTTTTTTATAATAGTGTATTTTTAACAAAGCTGATATTTACTTTACTTAAACCTAAAGTGTAGGAATACAGGTTCAATCTGTAATCGACACTGTAATCGAGTTTGTGAGTTCAAAACCCAGCTGAGGACATGTTGAATAATAATTACTGTATAAATAAACATACACAATGTAATTATGTATGTCAAAAATGTACATTGAAAACAATGTATGTTAAAAGCTCTGTTTGTGTGTATCCTAACGACTCAATTTTGTTTGCAGGGCATCATCTGTGGAATCTCATTTGAAAAATATTCATGTGAAAGGTTATGTGATCACATGTAAAATCCACATGTAAACTTCAGTGTTCTAAAGAAAAAAACATGGTTTCACATGATTTCCCAGGAGGAAATTTCACCTGTGAATCATGTGTTTTTTCCGTAAGGGGTATGTTATTTGCTCGCCCTCAGCTTCTCATAAGCTAGATGGAATTGAATATCCAGCAATCAAATCCTTTCAAATCTACACAAGAGCCTCTATTCGTCCATGGTTCTCCGGTCGATGGCAGGCGATTAGCAGGTGGGAAGGGCTTCCTGGGCGATGCTCAGGCCTGGACGCCGACGGCCCAATTGCCTTGCACATTCCCAAGGACTGAGCAGTCCAGGACAGCATAGATCATTGTATTCCCAGACCTCGTAGGGACACAGGACTCTATCCAGGTGATGGAGGCGCCGGTAGAGATCTCACTACACACACACACACACACACACACACACACACACACACACACACACACACACACACACACACACACACACACAGATTAACTAACCAGACTACATTGGATCTGTTTTTGTGAATGTGAGACTAATGTAAGTGTGAAAATCCTCATGATGTGAGGACTTGGAGTTGTAAATCCTCTCACCTGTACAACTTTTCCCGGTATGAGATGAAATTATGCCCTTGTATGGCCATCCTCACGTCATGCAGGCTGAATGGGAACGGGTTGGTGAACTCCAACTTCACAAATAACTCCTGGTTCACCTTCGCTGGTCCACTCATCTGTTCAAATAGAGATGGTCCATTTACAACAATCTATGGTGATATAAGACATTAGAATAATTTAGGGATTATCAACTCCCCTGCGTTGGGAGCATGGATGTTTTTCGGAATGGCTGCTTTATCAAAGGCGAGGAGAGATGCAGCACTCCAGCAGCACAAATAAGGCTTTAATTGGGTATACTACAACATTAGCTCTTGGGGAAAAACTAAATAAATTTCATATATACTTTTACGGAACACTTTAAAGGATAGTTCACTCAAATTACAAAATGACAGTTTTCCTTACCATGTCAGCAGTCTATGGACAACGTAAGAGAGCAATCCATGATTTAGTTTTGTGTACCTGGTCACTGTGACCAAATGACTGCTGACAGGGTAAGGAAACCAAGATGTCATTTTTTTATTTGGGTGAACTATCCCTTTAAAGGACTAAGGAAATACATTCTAATAAAGAGGACTAATGAAACTTCCAGACCCACCGCAAAGGCCAACTCGGGGCCTTTCATGTTCACTATCTGTATGGCCGTCATGTCCTGGTTGTTCTCCATGCTCTTAGCCGTCACCACAAAGCGGAGGTTGGATTGGCAACCCAGCTTGGGCATGTAATTCTGGGCCAGCACGCCCACCTGTACCCTCGACGCTGTTGGTTTTAGGGAGACAGAGTTTTGACAATGAAACAAATTCAATCAACAACAGGAGCATCTTTGGCAGAACATAACTTTTATAATTATTACCTGATAATTCATATTTGGATTATTTGGGATTCACCATTGTTTACCATTTGTTACCAGGTTATTACCTGTAAAGTCTTTTGAGGTAAGTACTAGAGAGTATCCCATCGTTACCTCACGTTCTCTTACAATACAATACATACACACACCTGCTGAAACAGGATGTTGCCATAAAGCTGTAAAAGGACTGCAAAGCATTTTCTATAAACTGTTGAGGATTTTATTTCAGAGGAGGGGTCTGAAAGCTTTGCAGGACTATCATACAAAGTTGTGATACATGGAGACAAGCCCAAAAAGACCTACAGTACAGTATGTATGTAAAGGATCACCCTGGTTTCTACTCACTCTCCCTGGGTTTCAGAGTGACGTCAAAGGTCAACTGCTTGAACTGAGCCTTTTGGATGTTGGTGTAGTAGATCGTGGAGCCGACCAGGAAGCCATGGATGGTGCGTGTGTATTCACTCAGGTTCCTGAAGACCACAGCCATCTGGAAGTTCTGGCCAATCTTCACACGCTCCTCCGGGATCTCCAGCATCATCGCCACGCCCTGCTCATCGTCATATTGCAAACGCGTCTTGTAGGTTCTCTCTGCATTCTTCATGGTCTCCTCATCTTTACTACTGCCTGTGTGTGTGGGGGGAGTTGGACGGGAATAAAGTTAACATGGGACTGGTGTCCTCGGGTGGTCTACTGATCTAAACCGCTCTCTTCGGAACACATATATATCATAGATCGCTGCAGCAAGGAGTGGGACTTTTTTAAGGAGTGGGACTGCAATTTTATTTCACCTATAGGAATATACTGTATATACTGTACAGCTGGGGACCTCCACATCTGGCTTCTTCTGAGGCCAGCCACCCTGACAGCTGATGAAACTGAGGAGTATTTCTGTCTGTAATAGAGCTCTTTTGTGGGGAAAAACTCATTCTGATTGGCTGGTTCTGGCTCCCCAGTGAGTGGGCCCAGGTGCCCGAAAGGGTTGGCCTATGCCGTCCCAGGCCCACCAATGTCTGCACTCCTGTCCAGTCATTTGAAATCCATAGATTAGGGCCAAAAACATTTATTTAAGTTGACTGATTACCTTATATGAACTGTAACTCAGTAAAATCGTTGAAATTGTTGCATGTTACGTTTATATTTTTGCAAAGTAATTTGAAAAGCAGTAATAGCAAAGTCATTTCTATACTTCATTCTTGTTGCATTAGTTTCATGAGACACTTTGCAAACTGCCAATAACTAACTTTAAACATGCAGTTGCACCCTTGCCAGCCTACTCCATTGTCGAGGTGCCACATACCTTCTGGGTATTTGTATGTCTCTGTAATGTCCATTGGCTCATTGGTCTCACCAATGGACTTTGTCAGGAGTTTCATGCCGACATGAGTTGTGTCTACGCTTAGTAACTCAGTTTTCCCAGTTTGTGAGTTTAGCTTGTATTTGTAAACGTCGCTATTCACCTGAGGTTAAAAGAAAGAGATAAATGTGAATATGATGATGATTGATTTTAATTAAATAAGATGTATTGCAAGTTATAAAGCATAACTGTGTTATGCTTCATCATGGCATAGAGTGACGATGAAGTCATTATGGCTGAACATTCAACAGAGTGTTACTGGTCAAGCATAAAGAAATCATATTGTTTTACCTCAGCAAACACAAACGGGGCATCAAATTGATAGCCAAGCATTCCTTCCTTGATGGCTTTGACAGAGCAAGGTCCACAGCGGTAATATCCTGCAAAAACAATATCAACAACCCATGACCATGTCTATTTGACTTTACAAGGGATAGTTCACGTTTCTAAATGTTTTCTTATTTACGACTTCCCTAGGGTGCTGTTATTTCATCCAAACGGTTTTGATATTTTGTTAGCTGGTTATTTAGCATTGTCTAGAATATATTGGCTAGCATTTTTGGAGAATACACAGCAATGCATTTGGAAACGGATTGTATTAATTATCAGGGCATTGGTACATTTTCAAGATGCAATCAATGCTTTTCAGAGCCATTTTATTACTTTTAAGAATTGCATGTACAATTGCAGCGTAATATATTGGCACCCTTATAGTTTTTTATAAATAATTCCCAATTTAAGTTTAAATTAAAAAAATATTTGGTGAAATGACATGGACAAAATGATTAGCACCTAAGAGCTACCTGGATGCAGAGGTTTTGGCCAAGATAACTGCCAACAAATGCTTCTTGTAGCCATTAATGAGCTTGCTGCATCTTTTACTGGATTCCTCAATCTGCTGGAAACTGCTCCAATTCCGCAATATTTTAGGGATGCATTCCACCAACTGCTGTTTTCAGTTCTCGCCATAGATTTTTGATGGGATTCAGATCTTGACTCAACACTGGCCACTCCAAAATAGTCCAGCTTTTCTTCTTGAACCATTCCTGGGTGCTTTCTGGTGTGTGTTTTAGGTTGGTGTCCTGCTGGTTGACCCACAACCTTTGGCAGAGACTCCTTTTTTGGACACTGATGACTCACAAATATCTCTAGCAAACAGAGGTGATGCTGTAATTCTGATTTGGAATTACCATATTTATCTGCAATCTGAAAGGCTGATAATTTTAGTTATAATTTTGCATAGTAATGCATCTTAATCATTTTTTTCTCCATCAGTCACAATCTCTGCAGCCCACAGACAAGTGTTTCCTTTTCATGACTTTCATCTTTCACGAGGTCTGAAACAGAGGGATCTGTCCCACAGATTCAACATCCACCAGCGGACTGTGAGCTGCATCGTGACAACATGGGGCAACTTTCTTAACACATTTCTTTGTTTCAGCCCCATATGGAGGCTCTGTCAGTGAGGAGATCCTGAAGCAGTCCGACATCGTTTCTCTGCTGAAACCAGCGATGGCCATAATGGTGGAAAAAGGTTTCCTTGTGGATGACTGTGTGCCCTGTAAGGTCTACAGACCAGCTTTCCTCTGAAAGAGAGCACAGACGCCAGCAGCAGAATTCAGGGAGACGCAATACATCTCGGCTGATAGTCCCTGTGTAGCAGCTGACTTGCAGAGAGAAGGAGCACAAGTTGTTTGACACTGTCATCCCTCTCACCATCACTGGAAGCATCAACCAGCTCTACACCTATTACATAATGCTCATTCGGGAGCTAACATGGCTGCCATAGAATATTGTAGTGCTATGGGAAGGCGTCGCAATGCAGAAACCTCAATGTCCCAACTCTCTAAACACATGGCTCTAGATATATGAAACAAGTGTGTTGGGTATCTTGTTTTGGAGCAAAGCACATTCTAAAGTAAATGTTTTAAAAGTATGAGAACAGACATAAACATAGAAAGGGCCCAAGAACATTAATTTCAGATGAAAAAATGCAAATGTAGAAAAATATACAGCGAGGTCAATAATTATTGGCACCCTTGATAAAGATGAGCAAAAAACACTGTATAGAATAAATTATTCTAATACAAATACTGAGCTACTGTATATTGTATAAATATATATATGTTCTATTATACTAATACAATTGCTTAGAGAAAGAGAAAAAACTAGCTCTATTTTCATGTTATCTGACCATACTGTAGCATCACCTAGAGTTTAATAAATGGCATTGGCACATGGATTGGAAACAGCGCTATGGTCAGATGACATGAAAATGAAGCTCTTTGGCCACGCGCACCAGTGGTGGGCTTGGTGTTGAAAAACAGAAGCATATGCATAAAAGTACCTCATACCTATGGTAAATAAAGGTGGTGGACCTTTGATGTTTTGGGACTATTTTGCTTCCATTGGTCTTGGGGCCTTTAAGGTTAATGGCATCATGGACTTTACCAAGTACCAGGATATTTTATCCAAAAACCTGGTTGCTTCTGCCATGAGGCTGACACTTGGCTGCAAGTGGACCTTCCAGCAAGACAATAACCCCAAGCACTGATCAAAATCCACAAACAAATGGTTAATTGAGTACAAAATCAACCTGTTGTTTGAGTTGAAGAGGGCAGTCCATAAGTGCAGACTAAAGACATCAAGGATCTGGAGAGATTCGTTATCGAGGAACGATGGTCTAATATCACTCCTAACGTGTTTGTTCTCCAATCTCATAAAACATTGAAGAAAAAGGCTCAGAGTCGTTATCCTCTCAATGGGAGGGTGCTGGACTATTGAAAACAGGGATGCCAATCATTTTGACCCCTATCTTTTTTTAGATCGTTTTGTATTACTTGTAAAACAAAATCTCTTTCGCTGAGCAATTGTATTAGTATAAAATAGTGTCATGTTATTGCATAGAATATAGCTCAGTAATTGTATTTATTTAGCCTAGCGGTTATCAAGGGTGCAAATTATCATAGAACACACTATCTTAAATGGCTGTGTTTTCATTAATTTCATTATGCAATTTTGAAGCCCATTCTAAGCATACAAAATGAAGTGAAAATTAGGTCTCTCCCATTATCCTAATTTCTCTCTTACCATCACTGGTTTCCTGTGGGGTGGAATCCACCACCTGCCAGCCACCAAAGTTCTGGACTGCAGGGAGGTCAAGTCTGGACAAGTAAGCCTCATTCCAGCAGTGGTAGTTCCTGTGGAGACAATGCACATCTCTCAATAACACTATCTGGCATCCTGCACCCATCAGGAACACTATCTGGCATCCTGCACCCATCAGGAACACTACCTGGCATCCTGCACCCATCAGGAACACTATCTAGCATCCTGCACCACTCAGGAACACTATCTGGCATCCTGCACCCATCAGGAACACTATCGGGCATCCTGCACCCATCAGGAACACTATCTGGCATCCTGCACCCACCAGGAACACTATCTGGCATCCTGCACCACTCAGGTACACTATCTGTCATCCTTCACCACTCAGATATACTATCTGGGATCCTGCACACTCATTTTCTTCTTGAAGCACATTGATTTAAAGATAACAGGGACATCTAGCCCATTTCACCCCCCACCATGCTATGACTGTTTTTACAGTACATACATTGAAAGATAGAATTATAGAAACCTACGTTCTGGGATTTCATTTTCATTCAATACAAATGGATAAGCAGAAATATACCTACCAGATTGAGTCTCTAGTAAGGCGCTCGTTCAGTTCAAGCTGATTTCCCACTGAGTTGAAGACAAGATCTGTGATTATGTTCCCTGTGTTGTCGTGGGAGGAGTTGAAGTTGGTGATCACCCTGGCAGGGATGCCCAGACACCGCAGAACTGGGGCAGGGGAGGGGACACCATTAAAGAGACTAGGCAATACTTCAAAATAAGCATATATTAATTAACATGCAATTGTGAACATTAATAAATGTTTAAATAATACATTAAATGTATTCAATCAATTGATTAGAGTAGATTTATGAATATAACTTTCAGAAGTGTGTTTTACTTGCACAGCAGCGGGCCTTGTCTGAGGAAACTGCTACCTATTTTTATCTGCTAATAGGACTAGTCAACTTAATTACACATTTTCTACATCTCATGCATACCTAGAAAGTGGCCTATGCTCCAGGCTAGTCAGAAAACCGGGATTTGTGTTTTGAGCTATGGCTTAGCATTAGCATCTACAGCAGTGGCTGTCAGTGCCATTTAAGATGATGTAGGATGATATTTTCTCTGATGAGCATGGCCTTATTTCTATTACAGCATATTGGATGACTGTCATTCATATTCTATTCACCAAGCTCAATGTAACAGCGGTAGGTTTAGGCTACTACATGATACAAAAATGTTCCCTGTACCCATCATGAGGTTCCTACAACCTAGCCTATGAATGAAAGTTTGCAACGTAGGTGCACAGGTCGGGAGAATTTTGAGTAATCAAGGTGACAGACAGTGACACATTCAATACCACCTTGCACACTCAGCATCTAGCTGATCTAGGGTGTAATATGTTTTGCCCCGTTTTGTTCCGTTTCAGAAATGTTTCTCAACAGAATCAGAGGAATGAATACACCTCTTATCACATGCAAACAGTTCACTCTCATAGCAGCCAGATAAAAACAGGATGATCACTTTGCTCGTTGTATATATAGTACATTCTCGTAACTATCTACACGCTCTCCTCCTCTCACCTTTTCCCTTCCCTTGTGCACAATACATCAGCTGTCTGTGACCAGGCAAAAAAACGTTCAGAAGGAAAACCATATCACGATCGCTAACCTCTATACACAGCCTGCATACTGTAGTTGTCATGTCATAGTCAACTAGAACTAATAGAATTAACGCATTAGTAAACCCTCTAAAATCATGCAGTACAGTGTACAGTCAGAAAGCAGTTTAGCAGTTACACCAGCGGACTCCGGTGGCAATAAATTGATAATACCAAAAGAGTTGTGTTGGATAGCCATAGCCAGCATTCGTAAGCCATAGCCAACTAGCTAACATAGCATCCCTCTCTGTTTGAGCCGGGTGTATGAGTAGGCTAAACTAGCTAGCTGCATTTGCTAGCCAAGGGAAGGTGAAAGTAAAGAAACAATACAACCAAATAAAGCTCTCTCTCTCTCTTGCTTCTTCTTCATGTTGGAAGAAATAAAATAAATTTGTTCAAAACTGTTCAACTATTGTTTTTCTCTCTCTGAGTCAACTACCCGCCACATTAGCACTGCAGTGCTAGCTAGCTGTAGCTTACGCTTTTAGAACTAGATTATTCTGTGATTTTTTGATGGGTGGACTACATGCCTGTTCTCTGATAGGCCTCTGATAGGTTGGAGGACGTCCTACAGATGCTGTCATTATTACTGTTTAAGTCTATGGAAGGTGGTGAAAACCACGAGCCTCCTAGATTTTGCATCGAAGTCAATGTACAAAGAGGAGGACGGAAGCTAGCTGTGCCATGGTGCTACCATTCAGAGTGCTGCTAGGGCTACTGTCGACCTTCATTGCAAAACAGTGTTTTAACAATTATTTGGTGATGTGAATATATTTTGTGTAGCTTTACCTAAAAAATTATAACTCTTTTAATGTTTAACTACAACGACCTTAAGCACACAGCCAAGACAACTCAGGAGTGGCTTCGGGACAAGTCTCTATGTCTTTGAGTGGCCCAGCCATAGCCTGGAATTGAACCCGATCGAACATCTCTGGAGAGACTTGAAAATTGCTGTGCAGCAACGCTCCTCATCTGAGTAAGTACTGAGTAAAGGGCCTGAATACTTATGTATATGTTTTATTATTTTAACAAATGTTTTTATACATTTGTTAAGATTTTTTTTTAAATAATGTTTTTGCTTTGTCATTATGGGGTATTGTTTGTAGATTGATAAGGGGAAAAAACTATGTAATCCATTTTAGAATAAGGGTGTAACGTAACTAAATGTGGAAAAAGTCACGGGGTCTGAATACTTTCAAAATGCACTGTATTGGAACGAGTGGATATATGGAAGCTTAAATATCCTGACCTAGTGAGATAACATGGCTGAGGCTCAATCAAGTTATTCGTCTTGACTACTTTCTTATGTCATTCTCACTGGCAAAAGTTTAAAAAGTGTTGATAGCGGACAGAATATGGTCGGACGAGGGCTGTCACAGTGACCATATTACTGCCACACCGGTGTTCATGAGTCATGAAGGCAGTCAAATTCCACGTGACAGTTTAGTCACGGTAATTAGGCCTCTCTAAGCTCTGATGCTGCTGATGATCATTAGTAGCCTACCAAACATGCAAACTGCCTGGTATTCAGCACTATATTGTCCCTTTAATCACTCTGAAATCAATGCAAATGTCATCGAAAATCTACTCAAACACTTCATGGGAGCCCATGAGCTCATGTTGCGCAACATTTCTATAGGCTATACAATTGCATGAGAAAACAGAGGAGGATCCCATCAGCTTTCTATAGGCTAGGCCTACTATATTTTCCTAATATAAAGCACATTGCTTCTATTTACAAAAGGAGTATAGCCTACCTGACTGGCATGAAAATGAACCACAGGAAAAGTGTCCTCATTTCACTATATAAGTGCATAGACGACCTGCATTTTTTCCCGCTGCACCTGTTTCGAGAGCAGTGCATGATAGTGATCCATTCTAAATCAAAACAAATTTCACACATATATTATTTAGTATATGTAAAGACAAGATTAAATCAAGAATAATGTTATAGGTGACAGGGTAGCCTAGTGGGTAGTGCGTTGGACTAGTAACCACAAGGTTGCAAGTTCAAATCCCCGAGCTGACAAGGTACAAATCTGTTGTTCTGCCACTGAACAGGCAGTTAACCCACTGAATTTAAAATAGGAATTTGTTCTGAATTAACTGACTTGTCCAGTTAAATAAAGGTAAAAATGTGTCTATTGCTTTTGAATTACATATTATCACTTGTGAATGATGCCCAACTGTTTTTTTTTTACATTTTCAAATCATAGTCGCACACATCATGTAGCCTAGCCCATAGGCCTATATGTTTCGATAAGGTCTGTATCACAACTAAAGTGGCCAAATAACTTCTTAAAATGAAACACAAACAACACACCAAATTGAAAAATAATCAATAACACCTAAGGAAAGAAACAAGTGGAGTGACAGATATAGGGAAGGTAATCAAGGAGGTGAAGGAGTCCAGGTGAGTGTCATGAGGCACAGGTGAGCGAAACAATGGTGACAGGTGTGCGGGATAATCAGCAGCCTGATGACCTGGAGGCCGGTGAGGGAGTATACGTGACATCACTACAATCAATCTTAATAGAAAGTTAGCAAAAATAGATAAGGTCTTGCTACCATGGAATGGAAAATACCTGTCTATTTGTGGAAAAATCACCCTGATTAACTCTTTAGTCATATCCCAGTTTACTTATGGCCTTGCCTTCACCAAGTGACTTGTTTTTAAAGAAGTATATGGCAAGCCAGACAAAGTTGAACAGGCATATTTATATACTGAATATGAATTCAGAGGGCAGAAATTATTCAATATTCAACTAAAGGCTTCAGTCATACAAAAGTTACAGTATACTTAAATCCATTCTGGTTCTCTGGCAAATTAGTAAGAATGTCTCTCCCCGTGTTCAAGAATGGCCTTTTCCCCTTTATTCTGATTGCAACTTCTCGCTTTCGGTTATTTGAAAATGAAATCATCTCCAAAATATTGCTATTTTTTTAAAACAAGCCATAGAAAGTTGTTAGCAATTTCAATTTAATCCACCAGAAAAGACCGAACAAATATTACAACAAACATTATGGTTAAACTCAAATATGCAAATAGATTATTTTTTTATTAATTGAACAAATATTTAGAAATTGTATAATCTTTGTAAATAATATCATAAATGGGACTAGTGGAGTCATGTCACAGATGCAGCTAACAAAATTATATTGAAATGTCTGCTCTTCAAAAAATTACAACCAACTAATTGCAGCATTACCGCAAAAATGGAAGAGGCAAGTGGAAGGGGGAGATAGTAAGGAATTTGTCTGTTGACCCCCCATTAAAGACCTGAATTGTTGTTTTATTTAAATGGTGATAAATAAAAAAGTATATACATTTCATTTAGAGCTGTGCCATATAGATTGTAAAATAGTTGAAAATCGATTTTTGATGTACCGATTCCATGGCATATGGACTACGTCATTAGCCTATTTCCCTGCCTGCACTGTTACCTTTTTGGATTTTCTGTATATGACCTTCTACCTGTCCCTGGACCATGCTACCTGCCTCCTCCTGTGGCCCTGTACTAAATAAACACCTGCTGCACCCTACGCTTGAAACCAGCACTCTGTCTCCCATCATACTCATTACACAATCAAAAGCTAACTATTTTTAAATATACTGTATCCGTAAAATGTATATAGTATGTATAAGCTGGAAGTAGAAGCCTAAGTGTTGTTGTCCATTAGTTTACTCCAATTAGGGGAGGGATGGTAGGGTTACGGGAAAGATTGGAAATGATGCAGACAATTAAATTGATGGAAACCACAATCCATCTGCAATATTAAAGCTGATCTAACCACTAAAAAAAGGCAACCTTTTCTTAGTTGAAAACTGCAGTTTATAACTGGATGGGCCTGTTTTCTATTGACCATCAATCCCTCAGTGCAAATCACAGGTCATTTGGAAGACACATGACCTATGTTGTGGGGTGGACATTGAAAATGAAAAGGGAATTGAATCAGGCACTCACAGGTGTTGAACGTCCCGGCGTAGACCCAGCACTGGGCGAAGCTGACGGGCCCTTTGTTGACGTACTGGAGCAGGATCTGGTCACTGCCAATCCAGAAGGTTGGTGCAGTGCCAAGGGAGTAGTCATCGCTCCAGCTGCCCACCAAGACCCCACGGTCATCCTGGGAGTTCATCTGGTTCCACAAGGAATGGAAAAATATATAGAACCCCCCCCCCCAAAAGAGATTAGTGCACCAGGCATAAGGATAGGTTAGTTTGAAATGAAATGTTCAGAGTAAGTTGGTAAAAGCATGCAAAAGGAAATTGAGTGTTTAATTAAGGCCAGGTACCGGGGTAATTGTTTCCTTTATTCATATCACAGTTAACATTTACCAGTTGAATGTAGACACAAATATACTCTTTTTTTCAAACTTTTTCCTGAAATATTATATGAAAATAATCAAGTGAGGCAATATCTCATTCAATATGTACTGTATATGTATAGTATCTACTGCAAATCACATTCTGTGGATGTAGACTGAAGTTCAGGTTAAATGCTTGGTACGTCTTGTGGTTGTGAAAAGCACTTGGCTCTTAGTGCTTAAACTAGGGCTCATTTTGAAATTTGTGTAGTGTGCTTATGTTATCTGCAAATATCACTCACCATTGCAGAGCCTATCCTGCAGACTTTGACAGCATCGCCTCTGTTTACTAGAGGCATGTGTGAGTCATCCAAGATTTGTAAACAGGCATCAAGAATCCCTTCCACAAACTACAAGAGAGAAATATAGCCTCCAGCCTCAAAAAAGGAACAATAATGACACAACTGTAAATGTGTGTGTAGAGTGTGTGTGTAGAGTATACAGGACATTAAGGTATTTGATAAGTGTGTGTGGTCTTTTACTGTACCTGACCATAATACCATTGTCTTCCATCACCTGATTCTTCCTCATATATGAAGCCATTTTCATTCATCACATACTCCTGCCTTTCTTCCTCATTGGGCATGTACACTTCATCATCTAAAGAAATCAGAAATAAATTGCAGCCTGGTCATCTGTTACTTTAGATGTGACTTGTAAGAATTGTAAAGATGAGAATTGGATGTTCATCATTGATTTCTAATGCCTGACCTGTGTCTATACATTAATTTGTGTCACTTGAACTAATTGAGATCGTGGTCGCATGTCCTGGAAGGAAGCCACGTCCTGTTGAGCTCCGTACCCTGTCTGGTGTCCAAGTCTTTGCGTTCACACAGGTGATGTCCCACTATCTGAACCCTCCTAACGGCGCATTACATTGGCGGCAGCTGTGTTTTGAGCGTTTTTAACGTCTGTGGAACCTATGTCTTCTGAAGTTATCGCTGGACTAAAGTGACATGACCTCGCTAGGCTGAATGCATGATGGCCAGGCCTACTCTAGCCCTATGGAGCAAGCGCTGCAATGTCTGTACTGTAGCGTTCCTCTACACTTTCATTACCTATAATACATCTCTGCACATGAGTTCCATCTGAATATTCTCTGATCATTGATGATGTGAGTGGTTTTCTGTATAGTTGTCTTATGTTGGTGGGACAAATTATTATTGTAAATATAATATTTTTCTTGAGTGTTTTTTCTTAATTTGACAAAACTGAGATTAAATTTACTCAAGTCCAAATTGTTGGAATACAGGTTAAATAAGCCATTGACACAGACGTGGTGGAGTAGCAGGAATATTGGAATACCTTCAACTAAGAGGTTGCGAGTTCATATCCCAGGTGAGGATATGTTGAATAATAATTACCATAAAAACATACACAATGTAATCATATATGTGACATTATTTACATTGTGTGTTAAAAGCACTGTTTGTGTATTCATCCAAACGTCACATTTTTGTTTGCAGAGGCATCACCTGTGAAATCTCGTGTAAAATATTAACGTGAAAATTTGAATCCACATGTGAAAGGTTATGGGATCACGTAAAAATCCACATGTGAAATATCATCACTTTAAGTGTTCCAAAAAAACAATCTCACATGATTTAACATTGAATGTCACATGTGAATTCATGTGATTTTCCATGTGTGAAATAAATATATATGTTTCCCGTAAGGGGTGTAATAATGCATATGTTTTATCTTAAGCAGTCCGAAGAGGACAAACAAAAATCCACAAAGATTCCACTCACTGGACGCCCAGGCGTTGAACAGGAGGTAGAAGTCTGTTCCAGAGTCCTTTTGTGTCCTTGAGATTCCATTGGACCCGATGACCGCCACACTCGTGTAGTACTTCCCGATGATGGCGTCTGCAGAAGGGGTGATGCCCACCACGCACTCATCCCCTTGTTGCTGTATCATGCGGCCGGTCCAATTCCCAGTTTGTGAGCCGTCAAAGGAGATGATGATCTTTGTGCCATTCAACACGTTGGCATCGATACCTGAGGGAGAAGGTGACATGTAGACACTCATGTTTCCACAGGAACTATCTTAGTATTTAATATGATGTTATGTGGTAACAATCAATACTTTCTGGTACATTATTCAAATAATTAACCTCAGTTGGTAACAAATGGTACCAGGTAGTGTCACGCCTTAGTCTTAGTATTTTGTGTTTTCGTTAATTAGTTGGTCAGGCCAGGGTGTGACATGGGTTTATGTTGTTGTATTTCGTGTTGGGTTTTGTAGTTATTGGGATTGCGGCTGAGTAGGGGTGTTGCATAGGCTTGGCTGCCTGAGGCGGTTCTCAATCAGAGTCAGGTGATTCTCGTTGTCTCTGATTGGGAACCGTATTTAGGTAGCCTGGATTTCACTTTGTATTTCGTGGGTGATTGTTCCTGCCTCTGTGTAGTGTTCACCAGATAGGCTGTAATTAGTTTTCACGTTCCGTTTGTTGTTTTGTATTTATTTAAGTTATTTCATGTATCGCTATCTTCTACATTAAAGACATGAGTAACCACCACGCTGCATTTCGGTCTGACTCTCTTTCAACAAACGAAGAACGCCGTTACAGAATCACCCACCACACACGGACCGAGCAGCGTGTTAACAGGCAGGAGCCACAGGAGAGGCAACAGAAGCAGCTTCAGTGGGAGAGGCTGCACCACTTGGAGAATTGGACATGGGAGGAAGAACTGGACGGAAAAGGACCCTGGGCTCAGCCTGGTGAATATCGCCGCCCCAAGGAGGAACTAGAGGCGGCTAAAGCGGAGAGGCGCTTGTATGAGGAGGCAGCGCGCCGACGTGGATGGAAGCCCGAGAGTCAGCCCCAAAAATTTCTTGGGGGGGGTCTCAGGGAGACTGTGGCAGAGTCAGGAGTCAGACCTGAGCTCACTCTCCCTGTTTATCGTGAGGAGCCAAGGAGGAGACCAGGACCGGTGTTGGAGGTGAGCGAAGCAGAGACTGTGAAGGAGTTAATGGGGAAATTGGAGGAAAGAGAAATGAGGGAGTTGCTGTGTTGGTGCTTTTTGCATGGAATTCGCCCGACAGAACGTGTCAGGGATTTGATGGCACCTGGGTCAGCGCTCCATACTCGTCCTGAGGTGCGTGTTAGTCGGCTGGTGAAGTTGGTGCCAGCCTCACGCACCAGGCCTCCTGTGCACATCCCTAGCCTTGCACGTCCTGTGCCAACACTGCTCTCAAGATCTCCAGTACGCCTTCACGGTCTAGCCCATCCTGTGCCACCTCCACACACCAGCCCTCCGGTGGCAGCTCCCCGCACCAGGCTTCCTGTGCGTGTCCTCGGCCCAGTACCATCAGTGCCAGCACCACGCATCAGGCCTACAGTGCGCCTCGCCTCTCCTGCACTGCCGGAGCCTCCCGCCTGTTCAGCGCTGTTGGAGCCTTCCTCCTCTCCTGCGCTGCCGGAGTCTCCCGCCTGTTTAGCGCTGCCAGAGCCTTCCGCCTCTACAGCGTTGCCGGAGTCTCCTGCCCGTTTAGCGCAGCTAGACTCTTCCAGATCTGCCAGTCAGCCAGACTCTTCCAGATCTGCCAGTCAGCCAGACTCTTCCAGATCTGCCAGTCAGCCAGACTCTTCCAGATCTGCCAGTCAGCCAGACTCTCCCAGATCTGCCAGTCAGCCAGACTCTCCCAGATCTGCCAGTCAGCCAGACTCTTCCAGATCTACCAGTCAGCCAGACCCTTCCAGATCTGCCAGTCAGCCAGACTCTTCCAGATCTGCCAGTCAGCCAGACTCTTCCAGATCTGCCAGTCAGCCAGACCCTTCCAGATCTGCCAGTCAGCCAGACTCTTCCAGATCTGCCAGTCAGCCAGACTCTTCCAGATCTGCCAGTCAGCCAGACTCTCCCAGATCTGCCTGTCAACCAGACTCTTCCAGATCTGCCAGTCAGCCAGACTCTTCCAGATCTGCCAGTCAGCCAGACTCTTCCAGATCTGCTAGTCAGCCAGACCCTTCCAGATCTGCCAGTCAGCCAGACTCTTCCAGATCTGCCAGTCAACCAGACTCTTCCAGATCTGCCAGTCAACCAGACTCTTCCAGATCTGCTAGTCAACCAGACTCTTCCAGATCTGCTAGTCAACCAGACTCTTCCAGATCTGCCAGTCAGCCAGGATCTGCCAGAACTGCCAGCCAGCCAGGATCTGCCGGATTCAACTGCCTGGCTGGGCTTCCTCTCAGTGCTGGGCTTCCTCTGTCCTGAGCTGCCCCTCTGTCCCGAGCTGCCCCTCGGTCCAGTAGGGTTCTGGGTGAGGACTACTAGGCCATGGTCGGCGGCGAGGGTGGACAATCCTAGGACGCGAAGGGGAGGAACTATGACATTTATGGAGTGGGGTCCACGTCCCGAGCTGGAACCGCCACCATGGACAGACGCCCACCCGGACCCTCCCTATGGATTTGAGGTGCGTCCGGGAGTCCGCACCTTAGGGTGGGGGGTTCTGTCACGCCTTGGTCTTAGTATTTTGTGTTTTCTTAATTAGTTGGTCAGGCCAGGGTGTGACATGGGTTTATGTTGTTGTATTTCGTGTTAGGGTTTTGTAGTTATTGGGATTGCGGCTGAGTAGGGGTGTTGCATAGGCTTGGCTGCCTGAGGCGGTTCTCAATCAGAGTCAGGTGATTCTCGTTGTCTCTGATTGAGAACCGTATTTGGGTAGCCTGGGTTTCACTTTGTATTTCGTGGGTGATTGTTCCTGTCTCTGTGTAGTGTTCACCAGATAGGCTGTAATTAGTTTTCACGTTCCGTTTGTTGTTTTGTATTTATTTAAGTTATTTCATGTATCGCTATCTTCTACATTAAAGACATGAGTAACCACCACGCTGCATTTCGGTCCGACTCTCTTTCAACAAACGAAGAACGCTTTTACAGGTAGCTCTTGTTTTAATGAGCCTTGAAGAAACAAAGCAAGTAAATCATCAAGTTATTACTGTGTAATTATTGTGTTACCATGAAATTTATTTTAAAAATACCTGGTAATGTTCCGTACTGTAAAATAAAGTGCTACCAAAAAAACAGTTCAGTTAACAACACATCAATCAACACAAGTCAAGGTCTGCTCAATATCACAACAACAGCAGCAGCAGGAGCAACAATATCGGGACTACACTACTTGGGAGGAAATAGACAGGTGGGCGGTCGACCCAGGGAGAGTGCCGGAGCCCGCCTGGGATTCACTGGAGCAGTGCGAAGAAGGGTATAGGAGAATGGAGATGGCGAAGCAAGCACGGCGGCGCGGAAGGAAGCCCAAGAGTCAGCCCCAAAAATCACAGGGAGTATGGCTACGCCAGGTAGGAGACATGCGCAAACTTCCTGTGCTTACCGGGGGGCTAAAGAGACCGGGCAGGCACCGTGTTATGCTGTGGAGGGCACGGTGTCTCCAGTGCGGGTGCATAGCCCGGTGCGGTATATACCAGCTCCTCGTATTGGCCGGGCTAGAGTGGGCATCGAGCCAGGTAAAGTTGGGCAGGCTCGGTGCTCAAGAGCTCCAGTGCGCCTGCACAGTCCGGTCTATCCTGTGCCAACTCCACACACCAGCCCTCCGGTGGTAGCTCCCCGCACCAGGCTTCCTGTGCGTGTCCTCGGCCCAGTACCACCAGTGCCAGCACCACGCATATCAGACCTACTGTGCGCCTCGCCTGTTCAGCGCAGCCAGAGCCTTCCTCCTCTCCTGCGCTGCTGGAGTCTCCCGTCTGTTTAGCGCAGCCAGAAGCTTCCTCCTCTCCTGCGCTGCCGGAGCCTCCCGCCTGTTCAGCGCTATCGGAGCCTTTCTCCTCTCCAGCGCTGACGGAGTCTCCCGCCTGTTTAGCGCAGCCAGAGCCTTCCTCCTCTCCTGCGCTGCTGGAGTCTCCCGCCTGTTTAGCGCCGCCAGAGCATTCCTCCTCTCCTGCGCTGCCAGAGCCTCCCGCCTGTTCAGCGCTGTCTGAGCCTTTCTCCTCTTCTGCGCTGCTGGAGTCTCCCGCCTGTTTAGCGCAGCCAGAGCCTTCCTCCTCTCCTGCGCTGCTGGAGTCTCCCGCCTGTTTAGCGCAGCCGGAACTGCGAGTCTACAAGGAGCTGTCAGTCTGCAAGGAGCTGTCAGTCTGCATGGAGCTGCCAGTCTGCATGGAGCAGCCAGAGGCCAGCAAGGCCTTCTCTGCTGGCCTAAACATCATCAGAATATAACATTTTAAAAAATATATATTTTCCCACAAATATGTATTAAATTATTCCCCAGAGTAAGAGTTACACTCTTCATTTCATAGCTTTCCTCTTGGTTGCACTGCTTCCAGCCACAGGTTGAGATTTGGAGGGCTAGTCTTTATGTTAGATCTTTTATCCAATCATATTCAGCCATCATGTGTTGCCAGGGGTCTAAAATCTGCCCTCAGGCCTTCAAAATCAACAGTGCGGGCGCTTGTAGCTTAAAGTGAATGGAAATTAAAATTTAGTGTCAACCAATCAGCTTTAGAGTTGGCTATTGTAAGCCTGCTGGCTGGCTCCAGTGTTACACAGGAGCCAGCTAGCAGGCGTAGTGCGTGCACGTCTTTTGATTGGATTACCAACATTGAGAGGCAGGTCTCAGAACTAGGAAACTGAAATTGATAAACAAATTCATTTGCGTACTACTAAACTGTTTTTTCAACCCACAATGGCGGAAGGAGAAGATATCGATTTGGTCGAGGATATAATTACAACGCCATTCTCAAGACCAACTTTTCAAGAAAAGTTAGACATTGTCAGGAGAGGTCGACGCCGACGCTACAAAGAATGTCACAGGCGGGAAAGGGGTTCGTTCGCCACTTTCAAAGTTCCAACTACGAGCGCTATCAATGGCTCACAGGCCCCCGAGAAGCACTGCAAACTGTACTGCTGGGAATGCCTATTATTTGCAAGTGATCGATTTGGTGTTTGGAGCCACACTGGCTTTGCAAACCTGAGTTGTCTAACCAAGGCAGCAATGAGACACCAAAGTACGGCTGGGCACTTACAAGCAATGGTGCTTTTGAAAACTTTTGGGGACACCCGAGTGGATCTACAGCTCAACGAACAAGCATGCAGGGCAACGAAGCTGCACAATGAAAAGGTATTGTACTCTTCCCCTTTTATTCTCTGAATAGAAATGTCAATTTCAAGGTGACGCAATGCCTGGTTATACTCCGTTTCTGTCTAAATGTTTAGTGTCTAGAGCCATGGCATCATAATGATGGTAATAAGAGGTGGATTAATTCGGGTAAGACTGTGTAGGACTTCGCTGAAGGCCCAGGCCCCAGGCCCACGGCACGCCACTGCAAGCAATGCATGTCATTTCATTTTTATCCAGCTAAAAGGAATGTACACTACATTGGTGGAAATGTGTAAAACCGTCTTACCAATGTAAAACTCAATCTGGAATTTGTCACTGGGATTTACGTGCTGGTTGAACTGGAGGGTCATCTGAAACTCTTGGGCTCTGCGGACAATGAGATTGTTGTTTTTGCCTTCGTACAAGTGACAGTGGTGGTCGCTCTTGTTCTCATTTTGCATCATGTCCACTCTCACACATTCCAGGGTGGCTGCAAAATAAGGAGATCACAAGCTAAATAATGATGTGTAAATAACCAGGTAACAAACGTAAAATCTTTTGGATTAAACTTTTTGGGTAAAAAGGGTGCTTTTCAGGATGTGTGGTCTGAGTGTGAAGTCAAAATGGGAACAAGGATTTCTGCTGACCACCTCGGCCGAGCACGCCACAAACCTGTGGGCCTACACAGCAAATTCTCCAGTGATAAAAAAAATAATAAATTAACACGGTGTTCAATCAAAACGGAAACAGTTGAGTCTGTGGACTTCTAGCCACCAGAACAGTGTTAAATTAATACACTGCTTTGTGTAAAGCCTTATTCAAACAAATCCCAAAGTGACTTGCTAGTCAAGTAAATTAGATGTACCACCCATGGCTGTATTTGTTAGTGACAGAGACATGATTGTTGCATTCATCCATTTAAGTCCTACATGTAGAAGAAAAGGTTCCAAAAGGGTTCTTTGTGGAGGGATAGGGTTCTACCAACTACTGTCAACATCCTAAGAACAGTTTTTTTGCCAGGAATGTTTCTTTGATGGTACTTTAGAAGGCAAGAATGATTCCACATAGAGCAGTATATAATATTAACCAGCATGCTCGATTGCAGTACTATTTTCAGAATGGTTTGTTTTCCTATAATGTGTTTTTGCATACACATTGATTGGTTGAAACATTTTATGCTACACAAAGATAAATTATATACAGTTTCCTAAACAAATCCAATCTGGTAGTACTGAGATGGTTGTTCCAGTTTAGATGATTGAGGAAGACAGTTTTAGGAAGAACCTTTACATGATAAAATTGTTATTGGTAGAACACTTCATAGGGGGTTCAAGGTAGAACCATATACTGGGGGTTCTTTGAAAAATCCTACATAGAGGGTTCTAGATCGAACCCTCTGCAAAGTATTCAGTCCAGCACCAAAAAGGGCCACCCTATGGGGACAAACCGAAGAACCATGTATGGTTCTACTTAGTACCTTTTTCTAAAAGTGAGATCCTAAGTGAATATATATTTTTTATATATATTATATAGCACAATACCATATGTTCTTCCTAAGGCTCTATTTTGAGAGCTTAGTTTTACCCTAATACAGCTATTGATGTTACGTTTGATACCGAAGCTCAGAGGCATGTGTCAAAATCGCTAAGCAGTTTACTTTGAAGCAGTGTGTCAGTGCCTCTGACACTTTATCAGAAGCATGTGATTAACGATGTCCAAAACTTTGTTTTGTCAATCAACCACCTGATTGGTTTGGTATTAGTTTTGGTAAAAGAGAAAAAGAATACCCTGCGCAAACGCTATGGCAGCGTTTCCCAAACTCAGTCCTCGGGACCCCAAGGGGTGCACGTTTTGGTTTTTGCCTCAGCACCACACATAATTCAAATAATCAAAGCATGATGATGATGATGATGAATTCATTGGTTGAATCAGCTGGGCAGTGCTAAGGCAAATAACTAAACGTGCACCGCTTGGGCTCTCTAAGACTGAGTTTGGGAAGTTATCAATAATTTCTCAGCATGCTCTATTGCAGGTAGATTTTTTTCAATTGTTTATTTTAATATCTATTTTTGTGCAGGTTCATTGATTGATTGATTAATCTCATGCTACACATAGATACATAGCGTACGTTTTTCTAAACTAATCATAGCGGTTAAAATAAATTAATTTTGCACTCATTACAGAAATGTTTGTTGCAGTTGAAAGGTTTTAGGTAGTCTCCGCACAACGTTCCTAACTCTGGCACTCATTCCGAATGCAGGTTGTAGGTGAATAAAAAAATCTAACTATTGCTTATTCTAACTATACATCACTTTGCTAGTCAGCATAATGTGACTTGCAGTAAGGTTTGCAAAATTCTGGTAACTTTCCCAAAACTCCCAGGTTTCCAGAAACCCTGGTTGGAAGTTTCCTGGAAACAGAACATCCAAAATCCTTCAAAAACATTTTTTTGGAAATTTGAAACTCTACTCGCAGGCCTGGTGTGGCCTGACGTATGAACTGGGATACTATAATGCACTTATAACTAAAGGTACAAAGGATGACCTTACAGTGTACCACTACAGTGAAAAGTGTTTGTACCCCTTTAGGAACAAATCTAAATCTGAAACTCATGGTTTACAGTAGTGATGGGGAAACAAAGCTTCTTGAAGCATGGAGGCTTTCCAGACAATTGTGTTGAAAATAGGTTAATTACTAGATGCTTTCATCAACACAGTGTAGGCTTGTGGCGCCGTAGCACGTGCTCACTGTAGCCATGTCAGGTGGTTGTTCGACAAAACAAAGCTTCAGACGTCATTGATCACATTTTTCTGCTAAAATACAGGCATCGGCAACCTGCTGCAAAGTTAACTGTATCAAACGTAACATCATTAGTTCACAGGCCATATCAGACATGAAAATCACATTATGCTAATTTACAAGGTTATGTGTAATTCCTTTTAAAATAGAGACAGTGCAGGGAGAGCCAGCTCCTCAAATTAGTATCACCCGCAACCAGTACTCAGAATTGCTGGACAAATTGACAAAGCATGTTTTTTTTTACCTTTATTTAACCAGGCAAGTCAGTTAAGAACAAATTCTTATTTTCAATTTACAAGACTAACTAAAACAACTAAATTGGAACAATGATTTCAGTAACGGGTACAAGATATCCAAGTAATAGTGGATTAGTTTAAAAAATGTTTGTCATTAGTAGCATAAGACGAATTAATTAATAATGTACAAACATAGATACTGAAACAAACAATTGAAAAATCTACCTGCAATAGAGCATTAGTGGGAAATATAATAATGATGTGCATGGTTATGAGTTTCAGGCCCCTGTATTAGCGCTTAGGATCTCACTTGGTGGATGAATGCGGCAACCATCTATCTGGTTGCCGAGTGGCACAGCGTTAGAAGGCACTGCATCTCAGTGCTAGAGGCATCACTACAGACCCAGGTTTGATTCCAGGCTGTATCACAACCAGCCATGATTGGGAGTCCCATAGGGCCGTGCACAATTGGCCCAGTGTCGTTAGGGTTGGGTGGAGTTAGGTTGTCATTGTAAATAAGAATTTGTTCTTAACTGACTTGCCTATTTAAATAAAGGTTCAATCAAAACAATAAAAAATGCTGTTATGGGTGGTAACTCCAGTTTACTCGGAAGGCAAGACTTTACAATAAGCAGTTTCTTAATTTAACATTTTTCCGGTGTCAGTATGGGTCCACAGACTCAATGGTTTCAGGGTTGATTTAACGCTCTTATTTATTTTTTATTTATTTTTTTAACACTGAAGAATTTGCTTTGTAATGTGTGTTGATCTCATTTATCATAGACAGCCAAGGACTGGGGTAAGAAATTGTGATTTATTTTTCTACACACACTCACAACACTTATTCTATTTCTCTTGTACCATCACTGTAGGGGCCACGGGGAATTGCCACAGCCTCCCCAAAGTGCTCAAACTTGGGAAGTTGGTGGTCATCTTGCTCAGCGTTGGAGCTACAGATGGGGCTTTGAAGGCGCCCAAGGAAGTTGGTCCCAAAACAGTGTGCAGAGGAAGACATGTTGAAAGCAGGGGTCAACAGTTTTTGCTGTTCTGTAGATAAAAAAAATATAAAAACATGGTCAATGAGATATGTACTGTATTACAAGCAGCAAATACTTGTATCTATGATAATTGCACAACATATTGCAACCAGGGCCGTACCCAGGACCTGGGTGAAATTAATCAATTGAAACGAATTTTATGCAGAATAACAGTGAAGTGCTTACTCACAGGAACTTTACTGTTGAGAGTTAGGACATGAGAATTGGTAGTGCATCAATGAACCCATGTCAGTTAAAATGTTTTAGATTGGTATATTAGTCTACTGCTGGGTACATTTTTAGTAATCCTGGCAAAATTACAGTACTGACCGGGCTGTGCCCAGAGTACATGACCTCCAGGGGGCCCCCATTGATTTTGTTCATCACTCTCACATTTAGATATCATATTAACATGGCATAAGTCATGGAAAAAAAACTAATCTGTGAAATATACACAAGAGTACATCAAAATGCATTGAAATATTTCAGGATAGACAATAATCTGGAATCACTGGTACAGGCACACCAATATTCATGAGCTAACATGATACCTCACTGATTTGATTGTTATCAACAGCTCGGTTTCCAATCCAATTGGCGACAGATTTTCATAGGAATATTCTAAAATCTGCATAAAAACCATATGCGCAATTTCCCACTGAATTTCCAGCTTTCCATCAAATTGACTTGTTGCAGATAAAAGACTTAGCATGCTGATGTAGTGTACATAAAAATAACTTGAGGGGTTGAATTTCCATGTATCACATTTTCAACTCTACTGTTGGTTTTGTCATGAAAAATGACCACTCTGGTCTTGGCACGTGTGTTCAAGTCAACAGCTTGTAGATACAGTGCGGGTAAAGTCTACATAATGAGATTATTATGGACACAACAGCAAGATCATAATTTATTTCATCTGTAGCCTAATAAACTGCAAGCTTTCATAAATTGTAGTGGGAGGACATTACAATGTAAGGTACTAGGAGGTAACTTGCCCCCCATGTAATTCACATTAAGACCACAAGATGTCACCAAATGATTTACTCATCAATGTTCCGGATGCTACTGCTCTTGCTCAACAAAACTTTTTTAGATATTTCAACAAATCAATTTTGTGGTTAATTGATCAAATTGTTTTAGATTTTGAAAAATCCATCAATATTTGCATATAAAGGTGTTTCCTCCTCCGTTTCTCACATAATTAATTTTACAGACACCAACATCCCACCTTGTCTAGCGTATTATGTTTTTTCGTTAAAGAATGATATATAAACTACACACATCAAAAGATTGCACCTTACATTAATGTATTAATTTATAAAGGGTTTATAAGTAGTTACATTAACTGTTCCTTATTCGTGTTCACATATTTTATACATTTGTAATAAACAGTTATAACACAAAGGTTGGACTTTTGTGATTATTATTTTGGTGCTTGGCAAAGAGTGAGCTTGTGGGCCTATTGCAACGAACCAGTGTACTAACACCAGGTAATATTTCATTAAACCTCACAGCTGATCTCAATTGCAACCATCAATGGACACGATTTATCACTCACTAAATCGGATGTGGGGGTTATCTTTTAGTCCTAATTGGTGGCAACATTTTTCAAGACTATTTAGTCATCTGGTGAGTATTATCATCAGAACAAATTCATCCTACTTTTTAAAACAGGCTAAGGGCAATTTATCTATTTGACAAACTTTCATACAACTCAAATAACGTTTTTCCTCATTTACCATGGTACATTTACTGTGGTCATTTATCCCACATGTCGTTTCCAAGTTATGTAATCCATTAATTAAAGTTTATCTTTAAAAAGTATAGTCATTTCTTTTTAAGATCAGGGGGAAATATCCCTGCACTTTAAACATTTGAAATGTGTGACTAAATCAAGTAATAGTTATGAGTTATATAATCTATCATTTTTCACAAATGAAAATATAGGCTAATAAAGTTATTTCAAACGGAACACGTATTATTTTGCCATTTTAGACGAAACGTTTGAATAAAGTATAGTCCTACTACTCCTATATTGTATTTGACGTTCATCAGCCTTACGGTTTTCGATGCTCCTGATAGGTTTATATTTTTCCTTGGAGGCGGGAATAAAGAGCATAGACAAGGAAAGTTGCAGCTGTCTGGTATCAACGTAAGATCAGCTAAATCGCTGGTTTGTTCGTGTGGGTTTTTCGTTGCAATCAAGTTCATTTTAGCATGCAGGTGCATGTAATCTCCTGTTAGTATCGGTTTAAGAAAACCAGCATGTGAATTTCTGTGTCTTCGTTCCAATCCAGCCTATATGACTGCAGTGTTACTGATTATAATGTTATTATTGCCAGCCAGAGCCGTATAGGCTCAGGATTCAGGAAATAAATAAATGAACCTTAATTAACTGTTTGCTATATTTATTAAACATTGTTAGATCGTTAAAAAAGGCTTAACAGTTTATAAACTCCGTATCAATCCTTTATACAACCGTTGTAACATAAAACTTTATGTAAAGTGTTACTCTTCTGAAAGAAGATAGTCTGTTATGGAAATCATGATGCAGAGCTTGAACACAGCATGTCAATATCGGGAATGGCAAATATTAATATTTCTCTCCTTCAAGAATATGCAATCAAGATGTTCAAGTGATCCAGCTACATGACGTTTTGATCCAGCTACATAACAAAAATACATATCCAGCCATACAGTTTTGGTCGCAAATTAGATTTACAAGCAAATTTCAGTCACAAAATAGGGCCAGTTTCCCAGACAGCATTTAAGCATAGTCCTTGACTAAAAAGCATGCTTAATGGGAATTTCCTTTGACGTATACTTTTTGTCCAGAACTAGACTTAATCTGGTGTCCAGGAAACTAACCCACAAACTACTGAGAAGATAATTCCCACTCACCTTCAAAAGCTCAGGTAGAGATGCAGTTGGAGGAAGAGTCACGCCAACAGATGTCAAGTGAATGTCGCCCATGTGTTTATATAGACCATAGAGTTCCCCTTCCCAAACCTTCCCCTGTCAGTGACAACTCTCATCCTGTGTCATTTAGGGGAAGTCCAAGAAAAACATTGCTGACAGGAGATTTTTGAGATGAGGTTGTTCTGACCTTAATGAAAACTGTTTTGAAAACATAATTCTGTCTTTCATAAGATTTTTTTCACTTAAAATATAAACAAATTATCAATAGTAATGGAGGTCACAAAGGACATGAATTTAAATAAATTAACCTTATTAGGTTACACTTTATTTGGTTAGTCCCATCTACAGATACTCAAACTACCAAATGCAACTGATATACAACAGCTTGCTCCAGTTATGGCTAGGTTTATGGTTAGAGTTTGCAGAGTTAAGGTTAGTGGATAGTTAGTTGAAATATTGACAATTAGTTGAACACTTACAGTACTAAACATCTACGAACCATCTATTTGGGACTATTTAAACAATTACCAATTATTAAGCTCTATGATTAACCATTGAATCAATGTACATGCACAAACAGATATTGAAACGAACCAATAGAGCATGCTGGGAAATGTCATAATGAATTGTGTGATATTGGTTCAAAGTGATCTGTATGAGTTTTTTTTTTAAATGATAACATAATTGCTTAGGATCTCACTTGGTGACGTTTATAGGACCAGAAACGGATAAATGCAACAACCATGTCTCTGTCTGTAACGGCGTTCTTCGTTTGTTGCAAGAGAGTCGGACCGAAATGCAGCGTGTTGGTTACTCATGTTGTTTAATGAAACAAATGACGAATACATGAAAATACTGAGACAAAATACAAAACAACAAAATGGAACGTGAAACCTAAGTACAGCCTATTTTTTTTTATTTTTTTTTAAATAAAAAATAATTTATTATCTTCAATACCATTCATTCTTTACAACTCATAATTTACATACATACTCAAATAATGGTATTTTAATTCAACTAATTAAACTAAACATAAACCCCAAACAGAACCTCAGGGAGCATCTTCTCTCCCCGTCACCCTACAAAATACCTTTCCCTATCTCCCCGTCCCTAATCTATCCTCTTACAAATCTAAATGACACCCAGCCCTAAACCCCCCTTCCACCTCTCCCGAGCAGCATGCTGCCCCCACTTCCTCTCCTCCCTCTTCATCCTCCCCTTCAAATCTCCTTCCACCCTCCTCACTATCCCTTCCACCCCCCAATCTCTCCCTGTCTTCACCATGTTCTGCCTTGCTTCCCACAGCCCCCGTTTAAAGAGACTCATGAGAAGCCAGAGCAGAAACCTGTCCCTATCCGTCCCTCTCGCTCTCCCTACACCCCTCTCTAACCTGGCCCACGTCAATACAAAATCCCCCTTTACCAAACCTAACAACACCCGTGCCCTAGCCCATACTACTCCGGCAAAGGCACAGTCCCAAAAGACATGGCGCACAGTCTCCTCCCTGCCACAAGAGGATCTTGGACAGGTGGGGGATTGCACCAAACTATACCGGTACAGGATGGAACGTACCGGCAAACACTTATGATGGCTCAACCAATTCAGGTCCTTGAGCCTGTTGTCCAGACCCCGCGCCTGCACTCCCTTCCAGACCACTTCCGAGATGCCCACTACAGGCGCCGGACACCCTGCCTTTCTGACCTCCTCGTATAGGTGCCTATGATCTAAACCTACTCGGGCAACTTCAACCTCAGGGTGCGCACGCAGCCACTTGGCTGCATGACCAAAGTGCCACGGCAGCTGTTCCGCCCGAGGACCCGTGTTAGACCACACCATTATGCTTCTCGCCTGATACGAGAAAAATACCCGCAGGAGGTAACCGGACGGGTGTATCACTGGCTGAGCAAGCTCCGTTAACAAGAAAGAAACAAAAATTGTGTCCAGCTTGAGGGGGAAATGTGGTACCCCCCTACCTCCCTCCCCGATGGGACAGATCATGCGTGCCCTGGCGCCCCACTCGCACCTGCCACTCCACATAAACTGAAACACAAGCCTCACTAGAGGCCTCCTCAGACAAGCCGGCAATGGGTAGATGTATGCCAAATACAAAAGAGACGGCAACACATCCACCTTTAGGACCAGGACTTTGCCCATAAAAGACAAATACCTAGCTTTCCACATTGCTAGCTTCCTCTGTACCACTGCGATACGCATGTTCCAGTTTAGTGTCGCTGAGCCGGAGGTCTCAAAATGGACCCCGAGAATCCTCAGGGCCCCCTCACAGAGAGATAACCCCCCAGGCACATCCGTTCTACCGCACCATCTTCCAAAAACTTGACGGAAGACTTTGCATGGTTCAGAACTGCTCCCGACGCTCGGGTGAAATCCCCAAAGGCTCCATGTACAGAACGAAGAGGAGAGCCGAGAGTGGGCACCCCTGCCTGACCCCAGACGAGAGGTCAAAAACGTCACCCAAGTGACTATTTACACTAACTCGGCACCCCGCTCCGACATATAATGTACGAATCCATCCTATAAACTTCTCCCCAAATCCTAATCGACCTAACACTCTGAATAAAAAGGATCTATTCACGCGATCAAAGGCTTTCGCCTGATCTAGCGCTGCTACCATAAAAGGCAGTCCTCTATCTTCAACCCAAGCGACGGAGTCCATGATTAACTGTAGGTTCCATCTAATAGAGCGGCCCTCTACCCCGCACGTCTGATCCTCATGAACAACGTAGGGAAGGGCTGTGCGCAACCGGTCTGCTAAAACCTTTGCAAGTAGCTTGTAATCTACACACAGCATGGTCAACGGCCGCCAGTTGCCAAGGTCTGTTACTTCCCCCTTCTTATATAAAAGTGACAGCACACCAACAGCCATTGATCCCCCCGGGACCCTCGTCACGAGGATGGCCTTCAAGACTTTGAGGACCACTGGTCCAAGTATACCCCAAAACTTGAGATAAAACTCAGCCGGCAACCCTTCCATCCCAGGCACCTTCCCTTTTCCCATCCTCCTAAGAGCGCTCTCAACCTCTTCTAGTGAGATCTGGGCCTCCATCACTTCTCTAATGTCCTCCGGCAACCGCCTGGACAAGTGTTCTAAAAACACATTTCCCTGCTCTACATCTATTTCCCTTTCCTTAAATAAACCTTGGAAATTAGCAGTTGTCACCCTGACCATATCCTCTGGTTCTCTAACTATACTACCAAAAAAAAGCCACTATGCGCACGCTCCAGGAAAGCTTGAGCATTCCGCTCCTGCAACTCCCTGAGCTGCGCCTTTAGGGTTGCAGATCTCTCCCAGTCAAACGACCCGCCGAGGTTGCCTGCCTCGTATTCGAGTTCAATTAACCTTTGGATACGATCCACCTCCCTCCTCTCCTCCCTTTTTTTCCTCTTGCAATACCCTATTATAAAAGCCCTAATCCTCACCTTAACTAATTCCCACCACTCTAACACCACCTCGCACATGGACCGGAGGCCCTCAAGCCTCCAAAAGAAACCATAAAACCCGTCAACAAAAGCCTGCTCCTCCAGCACATCCCGATCTAGCTTCCAGTACCCCCTACCAAAGAGGCAGACAGGCGACCCCACCTGCAGGAGCACCCCGTCGTGATCCGAAAAGAAAACAGGCAACAGCCGCCCAGACAACTTACCCAAAGACCTGGGTACAAAAATATAGTCGAGCCTCCGCTCAACCCCCCTGGAGTTACGCCATGTAGGACCGTCCATTTTCGGAGTAGTGTGCAGACCACCATCTACCAGACCATGGCAAGCCATTAGCCTGGCAATGGCGCCTGCACTCTTCCTAAATCTGTATTAAAATCCCCCCCATCACTAATTTCCTATTTGTGACACACAGGGGCGTCAGACAGTCCACCATCTCCCTCCTGTCTGCCACCACCTGTGGCCCATACACCACCACTAATCTAAATTTACAATCCCTTATCGTGACATCCACCCCTATAACCCTCCCCTGCATTACCACAAAGGAATTCTCCACTTTTACCTCCCTGTGCCCACACAAAATCCCTACCCCCGATGAGTGCACACCCCAACACCCCAAACCGACTCCCCCTTGTCCCACTCCCTCTTAAACCTACTAACATCCCCTCCATCCCTCAGGTGAACCTCCTGTAAAAAACAAAAATCAAACCCCACACCCTCCAAATAACTAAAAACCGCCCTCCTCTTAACAAAATCCCTTAAACCCCTTACATTTAAACTAACAAATGTAAAATTAGACTCCATGAAAAAATAAAAACATGTAATACACTCAAAATCTAAACCCAGACAGAAAAAAAACAGGAGACTCACCCGATGCTCCCCTGCTCCATATCTACTGGTGAGAACACCATCCGTAATCCCGACATCCCCCCTTCTTCCTCCATCACACCATCCCAGGATGCAGGAATAGTGTTTGGCTCTCGGGTGCCCTGCACCCTGGGTCTACCCCCACAATCCTCCCCCTCCCCAGTGTTGCAGCTGGTTTGGAAAAAAATTGGGGAGGCTGAGTCCCCAAACAAAAAACTCCCCACCTCCTCCTGTACCCAGTCCTGAGTCTTGTTAGGTGTGTCCCCACCCAAACGAAGTTGAGGGCCTGGGGAAACCAGCAGCAACCCAGAGGTTTCTCCCACCCCATCACTCTCTTGGCCATCCCCTCCCCCTCACTGTCGGCCAATCGCACCCTCCTCTTCATTCTCTTCTTTGGTGATGGCGGCAGTGGAGAGATACCCCCCCCCCGCCAGCTCCTCCACCATACCCCTCATCTCTTCCACCAGGGCACTTTCCCCCCAGTCCACTTGCTCTTCCACCGTCTCCTTCTCCACCACTCCTCCCTCGCTTTCTTCTCTCTCATGCTCCTCCACTCGGTTGCCTTCTTCCGCCGCTTTTCCTGGTTCTCCTACTCCCGTGCCTTCCGTTTCCTTCTCTCTTCCATCCGCCGCTTCTTGCTCCTCTTCCTTCCTTGTGGCCTTCCCCTGGACCTGTACTCTGGTCATGAGGCGTGCTTCCTTCCCCTCCTCTTCTTCCCCCATCCCCCGCTCCTGCTCCCCCCCCCAGCCGCAGACGCATATGACCTCTGACGGGCCGGGCACCCCCGCCACAGGTGTGCTGACGAGCCACACCCATGGCACGTCTTAGGCTTGTCACAATCCCTCGCGATCCTCAGATCCACAAAATCTGCATTTTATCATGCTGCACGAGGCGAAAATGTGTCCGTAGGCCATACAGCGCCTGCAAAATGGGGGCTGACGTGCATAAAACAACGTCCCCCTGTCAGCCCCAAGGGAGAACATAGCAGGAGGATGGAGGTAGCCACCATGTCCCTTTGGGTCCTCCCTGAGGAGGGCCTGGAAGCCTCTCCTCCCATTCCAAAACCCAAGGGAGTCTTTGAGCTGCCTAGCTGAGGAGACGTTATCCATGTATCTCCCCAGAAAGGCCCTCACCTCTTCATCTTTAACGTATGGGTTGTAAATGTTGACAGTTACAACCCTAAAGTTGTTCTTCGCCAGGCTTGTTATTTCGTAGTGGCTCATCGGCCTCTCACCTCCCACTGCTCTTGCCCTTCTCAGGATATCATCGTGTTTCTCCTCTGTATATAGTGCCACGTCGTATGCTGCCTCCAACGAGTTGCCTTGGAAACAAAACACGTCCTTCACCGTCAACTTTAGAATCCCCATCAATATTATCCTTCCAAAAGTTTCCCGTCCTAAAGGCTCCAACTCCTTTTCCTTCCAAGCAAAACGAATCGTGTTGGCCAGCCCAATCCCAGGGACCGACCGAGTTGATGTATTTTGCACCATCTCCGCAAGGAGAATGGCGCTCGTTTTCTTCTCTTCCAAAACAAGGAAAAAAGAAAATCCAAAGTGACCGAGCCTATCTGGTGAAACTACACAGAGACAGGAACAATCACCCACGAAATACAAAGTGAAACCCAGGCTACCTAAATACGGTTCCCAATCAGAGACAATGAGAATCACCTGACTCTGATTGAGAACCGCCTCAGGCAGCCAAGCCTATGCAACACCCCTACTCAGCCGCAATCCCAATAACTACAAAACCACAACACGAAATACAACAACATAAACCCATGTCACACCCTGGCCTGACCAACTAATTAACTAAAACACAAAATACTCAGACCAAGGCGTGACACTGTCTTAACAAAAAACAGGCATAGATGGTATCTCTACAATATACTCGAAAGGCACTCTGGGAAATATTTGAACAAGGTTTTTAACTAAGTGGTATATTAATTTAACACTGTTATGTTGTCTATATGGGTCGACATATTCAACACTCTCAGTGTTAAGTTATTTATTCTTAACACTGGAGAATATGCTGTGTAGGTTTTGCGTTACTAGTGGATAGAGTAAATTGTATACTAATCTTTCATATAGATCATTTTGAACGATTTAAAGAGAAATCAGCTCTTGGGGCCAGAGTTAGGGGAGAGGGGGTCCCTTACAGGAAAAACACATGATTTCACATGTGGAAAATCTTCGCTTTATATAATACACACAAGAAAAAATAATATCCCCAACAAACAGTAGACAACTATTCAGAAAACCTTCAAATTGCTGAAATAAGAAAATTAAATCAATGATGAAAGAATAGTCAAATCAACTGATAACTAAAATAGCAGTGCAGATGGCATGCTTTTGCTCAACACAGATATGTATTTCAGGTAATGAGGACAGAGGACTTCTGGGAAATGGTGCAGACTTTGTGGCACAGCAGAAAGATCAGCATACCGCTAATGCAGAGGCTGTGTGTTCAAATCGCAGTTGGGGTCATATAGAAATGTCGTTACTAAGTGATCAAATGAAATCATATTGTCATTGATTAAAGATTTTTACACTATTTTAGCTGAACAGTTGCTAAATCTATTTTTGGACTTGTGAATTAATTATATCTCCCCATTGAAGAACATTACTTATAAATGCCTCATGAGCTCAGTTCAACTGTCATACTCCATCAGAACCAAAGATGAGAATGGGTAGCCAGGCAAGGCTACATATGAACATTGCACAAACATGGCCAGCTAGAGTGTAGATACATGTATCAACAAAAAAATCAATGGGTGTGTTTGTGTTACAAAGACAAAACATTTTCTGCTGTAAGACAGTAGGCTATCATATTGATTAGCTTCAAGACATGCCTACACTTAATCAAGCAAATGAAAATAAGTTGTGTGTAGACTACAACCACAGATATTGTAGAACAAGGAGCATAAACATTATGTACAACTTCAGCTGTCCCAGAACTGGCATGGCATTCTATTGTATTTATATGATCTATTCTTAAGGATTTGTCTGTCTAACCACACACGGACATGTACAGCTCTCTGGGTGATGTTCTGTCTGTCTAACCACACACGGACATGTACAGCTCTCTGGGTGAGGTTCTGTCTGTCTAACCACACACTGACAAGTACAGCTCTCTGGGTGAGGTTCTGTCTGTCTAACCACACACTGACATGTACAGCTCTCTGGGTGAGGTTCTGTCTGTCTAACCACACACGGACATGTACAGCTCTCTGGGTGAGGTTCTGTCTGTCTAACCTCCCACGGACATGTACAGCTCTCTGGGTGAGGTTATGTCTGTCTAACCACACACTGACATGTACAGCTCTCTGGGTGAGGTACTGTCTGTCTAACCACACACGGACATGTACAGCTCTCTGGGTGAGGTTCTGTCTGTCTAACCACACACTGACATGCACAGCTCTCTGGGTGAGGTTCTGTCTCTCTAACCACACACTGACATGCACAGCTCTCTGGGTGATGTTCTGTCTCTCTAACCACACAATGACATGTACAGCTCTCTGGGTGAGGTTATGTCTGTCTAACCACACATTGATGCACAGCTCTTTGGGTGAGGTTCTGCCTGTCTAACCACACAGTTCTCCTTTAACACTACATTTTCACATATGAGGAAAATAAATGTTTTCACCTCACATGTGAATTGCAGATTCACAAGTAGAAATTGCAGTTTGAAATGAAAAACTGTCATGTGAAAAACAAATGATCATTTAACCTAACTCTCGCATGTGGAATTGCCTTTTCATGTGACTGTTCACTTTCACGTGAATATCGAATTTCCACTTTCACATGTGATGAAATGTCAAATGTTGTCACGTGTAGCTTCATGGTATCTATGAGGGCACAAGGCGAAACTCAAATGCAGACACAGGAGGCAGATGGTAGGGGTCCGATATGTATTATAACAAAGAGAGTAGGCAAAGGCAGGTCGGGGACAGGCGAGAGTTCATGAACAAGGTCAGAGTCCAAACAGTACCAGACAACAGGCAGTCTTGAGGCCAGGTCAGGCAGGGGTCAGAAACCAGATCCGAGTCCAAAACAGTACAAGAGGATAGGCAGGCTGGTAGTCAGAACAGGCAGAGTGGTCAGGCAGGCGGGTTCAGAGTAAAGACAGGCAAGGATTAAAAGCTTGAGAACTAGAAACAAACCGAGACTGGGGAAAACCAGGAGCAAGTAAAACCGCTAGTTGACTCGGAAAACAAGACGAACTGGCACAGCGAGAAAGGAAACGCAAGGATATATACACTGGGGATAATAAGCGACACCTGCAGGGATTCGAGACAATCGCAAGGACAGGTCAACAAGATCAGGGTGTGACAATTGGGTACCACAAAATTGTGGTAAAATAAAAAAAATAATTGTACATCAGTTGGGGCCTCTATAAAATACAATACGAGGTCCTAAACCAAGCATGAAAGTGCATTCTTCTAGTTGTCTGGCTATTATAGTCAAAATGTTTGCCTTGGGGTAAGTTGAGCCAATGGCCTCCATATCCCATACAAATGATGGTTCAATTGTATCAGTTTTATGCATAATATGCATAGTATTTTTGCAATGTGTCATGCATATGAACTCAAGAACTTAAGCATTTGTATTGTTACAGAGTAGACATCATCATGCCCGTGTACACAAATGTAAAACAAGCAGGGGTTCTTGAGAGAGTTGCCAAGGAAGTGAGAGAAGTTGAAGAAGTCAATTTGAGCAGCAGCAAGGGTACCATTTTTTTACTGAATGACACTGAAGAGGTACATTGACAAAAAAAATCTAATGAACATGTACCTGTGTGAATGAGAGGCTATGATAGGGTTGCAGAGGCACACAAGGTCTTCTCTGATGACATAGCGTCTAAGCTGGCTAAACATATCAAGAATCTCGCGGATCAGTTTCATGAGCTTAGTAGCTTCAAGTGCTGAGAACTTGCCTATGAATTGGAACATAGACACAACATCCCTGTCCTAGACAACTTTTCAATAAATGTAACAGTAAGTCATATTGAACAGAGAGATCTATATCTAAATGTAGGCATGCATTTAAGATATAATGTATACCACACCCCCATTCCATTAATTAACCTTTGACCGACCAGCACTATCACCAACTGTCACAGGACACCATCTACCACTTACCACAAGGCGACTCAACTTCCATATCCCTTAGATCGACTTACCCCATACCCGGGGTAAGTTGTACCAAGAGACCACTTTTTTTGGACAAGCTATGTTTAAAAAAATATATGTTTACATGAATTCTGATTATTTTCAGGGATATACAACATCCTGAAATACATGTAGATATATTTGTTACAAAGAACACTATATTTACCTTGATGTCGTGATCCTGAATTTAAAAAAGGGCTCAACATACCCACGTTGAAGAATTTCTAATAAGAGAATCATTTAAAATTAAAATAAATGTGTTTCTACTCGACTCTAGAGTCATTTCTACATGGGAAGTTCTACAGCTGTACCATCGAGAGCATCCTGACTGGTTGAATTTCCACTTGGTATGGCAACTGCTCGGAATCCGATTGCAAGGCGCTACAGTGGGTATTGAGTACGGCCCATTACATCACTGGGGCTGAGGTTGCTGCCATCCAGGACCTTTATACCAGGCGGTGTCAGAGGAAGGACCTAAAAATTGTCCAAGACTCCAGCCACCCAAGTCATAGATTGTTCTCTCTGCTACCGCATGGCAAGCAGTACCTGAGTGCCAAGTCTGGGCTCAAAAGTCTCCAAGCTTCTACACCCAAGGCATAAGAATGCTGAACAGTTAATCAAATGGCTACCTGGACTATTTGCATTGACCCTCTTTATTTATTAATACAACATTTTGCATTGACTTTCTTGCACAGGCACGATGTAAACTCACTGGACTCTAACCACACACTCACACATACTACACTGACACTCCAACACACACGGACACACACAAACACACATTCCTTCACACTCTTCACATATGCTGCTGCTTCTCTGTTTATTATCTATGCATTGTCACTTTATCCCTACCTACCCATACATATTACCTCATCTACCTTGACTAACCTGTACCCCTGCACATTGACTCGGTACCTACCGGTACCCATTGTATGTAGCCTCGTTATTATTGTTTTATTGTGTTACTATTTTTCCATTTGTTTATTTAGCACGTTTCTTTTACTTTTTTTAAAACTCTGCATTGTTGGTTCAGGGCTCGTAAAGCATTTCAGGGTAAGGTTGTATTCGACACGTGACAAATAACATTTCATTCCAAGAGACCACTTATTTTGAAAAGTTATGTTTTGAAAACTGTTATGTTTGCATGAATTATCTTTTATTTCCAGGTTTACATAACATCCTGAAATATATGAAGATATCTTTGATAGAAAGAATACTATATTTCCCTTGACATAGTGATGTTGAATATAAAAATGGCTCAACATACACAAGTTGAAGAACTTCTAATTAAAGAATTATCTTTAATCTTTTTTTTAAATAAAAGCATTTTTTTGTTTCTACTCTTTCTATACTTCTTGGGAAGTATACAGGGATGAAAGCTAACAGGGTACTCTGTAGTGGCCAACTGTACTGAAAACTCTAGTATAGTAACTTAATACACTTATTGGGGGCAGCAGGTAGCCTAGTGGTTAGAGCGTTGGGCCAGTAACCGAAAGATTGCCCCTGAGCAAGGCGCCAAAGTCGTGGATGTCAAATAAGGCAGCCCCCCGCACCTCGCTGATTCAGAGGGGTTGGGTTAAATGCGGAAGACACATTTCAGTTGAAGGCATTCAGCTGTACAACTGACTAGGTATCCCCATTTCCCATTAGATCACTCACACAGAACTGCAATGAACATGAGGGGAGACAGAGAGCTAGTCTAAAGCGCAGGGCGCAGCAGGTTTTTATTGCAAAGGACCGCAGGTAGCTGGGTCCAGGGGCAGGCAGAAGATCATACACAGGTGGTCCAAAAAGGGCAACAGTACAGGCAGGGAGAAGGCTAGTAACGTCACCCAGGAGACCAGGCAATAGGTAGATAACAGGAAATCCGATAGGCTAAAGTACAGGCAGGGAATAGGCAAAAGGCGTCATTAGTGAGGCAGGCAAAAACTATCATACACAGGAGTACATCACGGGAACCACAGCGCTCTGAAAGACGTGTGTCACAAAAAAAACCAATACCTCACAGTGATGGGGTGCAAAGAACTGAACTAAATAGTGTGTGATAATGACATACAGGTGTGTGAACAGGTGATTAGAATGCAGTTGATTGGGATCTGGAGAGTGAGCTGCGTTCAGAGGATCTAGGTGTTTGAGAGTGTGAGCTGGAAAGTGGCCTGGAAAGTGAGCTGTATTCAGGGGATCTACATGTTTGAGGGTGTGAGTTGGAAGTAGACGTTACAAGAACACAAGAGCAACCATTCATAATACACTTGCCATTATTATATCTTGAGGCCTACTGAACTCATTTAGAGCAGCATACACTGATTTGTTTGACCTCTTCCTCTCTAAATGTCAGATATTAAAACATGACAGTGCAATTTCTGCGGCTAGTTGAATTTCCTCATTTGAACACTTCCTACAATCCAGATTGAGCACAAAGCACCCTAGCTGGGTCACTCAGACCCTTTCTCAGTAGGTCACTGGCTGCTGACAGGGCTTTGACATGACTCGCACAAACTACTCAGCATGATCTTCGTTGAGATTCCTCAAACATCTCCTGTTGATGACTCTCTGAAAGCGATGGCCGTCACGGCTCATGTTCTCATTGAGACTCAGAGTCAATAAAAATATTTATAATATATTAGCTTTTGTTTGAAGTTTAAAATAGACGGAACATTTCCAATCTTATTTGACCTATGCACTAACAAGGCTTTTCAACATTTGCATCTTGACACCTGCTAGATTACTGTGAATGTATTGATATACTGTACTTCAACAACAGATGTACTCACATTAAATGTGTTGATTAGGATTCAAACCTTCTCTCAAACAGCCTAATACATACTCTTAGAATAGGTTTACTCCATTAATGTACTTGGTCAAGTAAAAGTGTTTTTACATGTAAATCCCATTCCACTCATCCCATTCCACATCTTTCTAGTCCAGGACTAGGTGTATTCTGTGTCTGTGAAACTGCTCCTTTACCCTACATTAGACTAATACATATTCCCTAGATGGGAAATGGACAAGGAAGTTGACAGCTTTTGGAACATATTTTGAAGCTATAGATGGTGTATGTTCCTGTTATAGATAATGGAGTGGTGCTACCTTGTATTTTTCGGTTACGATATGGTAAGACAGTTGCGCAATGCTCTTAAGACATTTACAAGCTATGTTATTTAAAGGGTCAATCTGCAATGGATACATACATTTTGTGACTTTAAATGATTTACACACACCCATTGATTCTCATGAGCATAGTCATGAGCATAGTCATGAGCATCGTCATGAGCATCGTCATGAGCATAGTCATGAGCATAGTCCAGTTGTTGTACCCCATCAGAACCCAAAATATGTGCTTGTTCTACTCGATTTTTAGATTGCAGATTGAATGTGTGTCTTACATGAAAAAACATGTTTACGTTACCAAGTACATTAATGTGGTAAACGCAAATGTGAGCACATCTGTTGTTGAAGTACAGTAGATTTACACTACTCTAGCAGGTGTCAAAAGCAATATATGCTAATGAGCCTTGTTCGTGAATAGGTACCATTTTGGCTTTAGAAACAAGGTAATATTTTACTTTAACAAAAATGTATTTATTAATTTCCTCAGAAGGTGTGATAATAACACAAGTCCTGCCACATTATATAAGCATTATATAAGATTTATAGTGGAGCAACCATGACATTTAGCTAACACTGACTCCCACAAGAAACACTGTTTTCTTGGAGCCGGTTCAAGCTCGCAGGTGTCTGGAACATTGGTGATTTCATCTGTGTGTGTATATGAAATGGATAGCTAGTTGGCAGTGAGCTAACGGTGATGTCATCCGCTCTGAGACCTAAAGTTGTTGTTTCTCTTGCTCTGAAAGACCTGTGGTTTTTGTGCCACAACTGATAACACTACTTTGTGGCGACACATGTCAATGTGTTCAGAGAGTCACTGGTTCAAGCCCAGGTTGAGCCAAGAAAAGACATGGAAGCAACACTGTTATCCTCAGACAGCTCACACTCCCTGCAAGGACACCAATGTAATAGTGACACCCGTTGTACTGTGATACAATGTACTGATACTTATTAAGTGTGGTATATGTCCAGTATGTTCTTCACACATATTGGAGTGAGAATCTGACAATAAGGGCCCAGAGATAAGGGCCCAATTAGAGCACACACACTTCTTGACTATAACACAATTTACAGATACTTGTGTATGGTTCAATTGATGATATAATTACACATAGGAGTACACATCAACATTAAGCTGTTAAAAAAAATGTTTTCAAGTGGGAATAAGCATTGGTCTGAAGCCAAAAAAGAAAGGAAATTCACATGAGCACCAAATTTCTATTCCACCCATGCCCTACCAAAGTTTACAAGAACACAGCTTTGACCTACTAGAGTCGCTACAGTCTTAGAAAAAAGGTGCTATCTAGAACCTAAAATTACCTATTCTGCTGTTCACATAGGAGAACCCTTTGAAGAACTCTTTTTGATTCCAGGTAGAACGAGGTCTCTTGGAAAAGAGATGTTATCTCAATGAGAAAATACCTGTATAAATAAAGGTAAAATAAATCAAATAAAGAACCCTTTTGGTTCCAGGTAGAACTCTTGTGGGTTCAAGTAGAACCATTTCCACAGAGGGTTCTAATTTGAACTCAAAAGGGTTGTACCTGGAACCGAAAAAGCGTTATACCTTGAACCAAAAAGGGTTCTCCTATGGGGACAACCAAAGAACCCTTTTGGAACCATTTTTTCTAAGAGTGTATGTTGGTATTGTACTGTAGGTGGGTTGCGTAAAATTCAAACATTTTCAAACAGCCTAATTCATACTCTTAGAGGACGTGCTTCCACAATAATGTGATTTGTACCACATACCACATTGGATTTTTCACACACTACAGTAAGACACTACACTACATTTTCATGTTTTTTTATGGAAGCAAGCTTTGCTTTTATACTTACAAGACCATTAGACTTGATTGAGCGGCTTTGTCTTGTGGTAATGTGGTGCATGCTTGTATTTCCTTATACCTTTATTTTAGCAATACGTGCCATAAAAAAAACAGAACATCCTTTTTTGGTCAGTACTGTAGGTTCCCAACAGGTGGTGGTGTATTGGATACAGGACCTCAGAAAGATTGAGCCTGTCTACATTCTTGATTTCTGTAACTCTTAGCTTCCGTGTCTAATATTGACATGAGCTCAGAACCACTTGTGTTTCAAACATGATGCTCTTTTATCAATTGCTGTGCTGATCAATGGACAGTTAACTACCTCTGTCAAATTAATATTTAGCTTAAAGTTGTGTGTACCTGTATTTGTTTTTGCAATGAAGAAGGTGATGCAACAATAATACATATTTACAATAGGCCTATATCTAAAAGTACATGAAGCTAACTATATATACATTAACATTAACAGTCAAAAGTTTGGCCACACCTACTCATTCAAGGGTTTGTCTTAATTTTTTACTGTTTTCTACATTGCATAAATATAGTGAAGAGATCAAAACTGTGAAATACACATATGGAATCATGTAGTAACCAAAAAATATATTTTACATTTGAGATTCTTCTAAGTATCCACCCTTTGCCTTGATGACAGCTTTGCACACTTGGCATTCTCTCAACTTGCTTCACAAGGGAGAAGAGTGGTGCCGGAGGGGAAGGCTGCTGTCTTATCGTCTCTTAACCAACCATGCTTTTTGTTTCTTTTTGTTTTGTTTTGTTTGTATTTGTGCGTTGTTCGTAACTTGTTTTGTACATAATGTTGCTGCTACAGTCTCTTGTGACCGAAAAGAGCTTCTGGACATCAGAAATGTGATTGCTCACCTCAAACTGGACGAAGAGTTCTTCTTCAATGAGTCGGATCGGAGGGATATAATACAAACACCCGACCAGGCCCGGATCCCCGTTATTAGCTGGAGAAGGAAACAGAGGTTTCACGGATAGAAATCAGAGTGCCTTGTAAGGATTGGTGGACGAGTGGCTAATCTGCCCTTGCCTTCCGTCCTGTTAGCTAACGTTCAATCGCTGGAAAATAAATGGGGCTCACTGAAAGCATGTTTATCCTTCCAAAGGGACATTGAAAACTGTAATAACTTACAGTGGGGAGAACAAGTATTTGATATACTGCCTATTTTGCAGGTTTTCCTACTTACAAAGCATGTAGAGGTCTGTACTTTTTTTAATCATAGGTACACTTCAACTGTGAGAGACGGAATCTAAAACAAAAATCTAGAAAATCACATTGTATGATTTTTAAGTAATTCATTTTCTTTTTATTGCATGACATAAGTATTTGATCACCTACCAACCAGTAAGAATTCCGGCTCTCACAGACCTGTTAGTTTTTCTTTAAGAAGCCCTCCTGTTTCCACTCACTCTCCATGGGGTTTCAGAGTGACGTCAAAGATGTCCTGCATGAACTGAGCCCTTTGGATGTTGGTGTAGTAGATTGTGGAGCCAACCAGGAAGCCATGGATGGTGCGTGTGTCTTCACTCAGGTTCCTGAAGACCACAGCCATCTGGAAGTTCTTGCCACGCTTCACCGGCTCCTGCGGGATCTCCAGCATCATCTCCACGTTGGGATCTCTCCTCTGGGATCTCCTGCTGGTCGTCGTATCGCATATGCATCTTCTAGGTTCTCTCGGCTTTCTTAATGGTCTCTTCATCTTTACTGCTCCCTGTGCGTGTGTGGGGAGAGAGGAATAGAGTTAACATGGGACTGGTGGTCTAGGCTGGTCTAGTGATCTAAACCGCTCTCTTCGGAATACATATATCGCTGCAGCAAGGGTTTGAATCCGGCCCACTGCTATTTTAGCAACTCTCTTCTATATTTTCTTTCTCTCTATCCAATAGAATAGACACACTCCTTAAAAGAACAACCATGGGACTGATATGAAACTCATTGGCTATTTAATTCCACCTATAGGAAAAAAATATACACAGTATGTTACTGTATCGATACAGCAGTAATTGAAAAGTAATTTCAAAATGAGTAATAGCGAAGTCATTTCTATACTTCATTGTTGTTGCATTAGTTTCATTAGAAAATGTTGAAGCTGCCAATAACAAACAAATATTTATGAAAATGTTACTTTAAACGTGCAGTTGGTTGCACCCTTGCCAGTCTCCTCCATTGTCCAGGTGCCACATACCTTCTGCGTATTTGTAATCTGTGTAATGTCCATTGGCTCATAATTGTTTCCACCAATGGACCTCGTCACTACTTTCTTGCACATAGATTGTGTCCACGCTTAGTAACTCGGTTCTCCCAGTTCGTGTATCTAGCGTGTGGTTGCAAACATTGCTATTCACCTGAGGTCAAATAAAATCAAAATGTACTGTGAGTGTGCATCATATCAATTTATAAAGCGTAAGTATGCATAGAGGAAGGCATTACGGTGTAACAGTGTTACTGGACAATCTCAAAGAAAATATTGTTTTACCTCAGCAAACACAAACGGGGCATCAAATTGATAGCCAAGCGTTCCTTCCTTGATGGCTTTAGCAGAGCATGGTCCACAGCGGTAACGTAAACTCGTACATTGCCTTGGTCCGTACAATTGCCCTTATTTTAGCGCCCCAAAAACGTAATACTTCCAGATCAACTGTAATGTCAATACCATTGTAAAGCACAATTTCTCCCCTTTCCAACAGAATCAATTACATGACCTCAACACTGCCCATTTCTGCATAATTCAAGCAGGCAATTAGCCCCGTTGGGTCTTTTTAAAAATGGCGGGCAGGGAAGCGACACTAATGTGTGATAGTAAGAAGGAGAGATGTCATGTGGGAAAATTGCTTTTTTTCACTCGATCTGTCCAATTTATCACCGTATCGCCTCTAAAATGTAAATAAAACACTATAAAGAGTTTATATAATGTGTCATTACATACCTATTTGAAGGTTTGTGTCGAATTTGAATCGGATTTTTGGGGCGGTGCTAAAGTAATCTTAGAAGTAAACAGCGGCTTTGAGAATGATGATCGCATGTAATGATGACTCAAAAAACGACTAGGTATCCCCCCTTACCCCTGTCACTGTCCATTTCTTGTTTTAAAGGATGATAGAAGTGCTAAACCTGGTGGAGAGAGATTGTAAGACAGAAATAGTTGCTTTATGCGTGCTATACGTTACAACTTTTCTTCAATACTATAGGGCCATTACCATGTCGATCAACGCTTGAATAGATCAACGCTTGAATCTTTGTAGCCTCGTTTGAATGTTGCGGTTGCGCACATTTGTACGGAATGGGGTGAGTTTTTATTATTTTCATCATTGTGTCAAGAGATATAGTACTAAAACACTTGAGTGTCTCTCTTGATCCTAGGTCCTGGCAGAGTTGTGCAGACACAGGACAACTGAGTTTTGGAGGAATACGCAGATTTAAAGAGGAGTCCGTAATTTGCTTTCTAATGATCATGTCCTTTTCCTCAAAGACGTTCATGAATTTATTACTGCTGAAGTGAAAGCCATCCCCACTTGAGGAATACTGCTATTTAGTTAACAGTATAAAAAATACATTTCAGATTGTTCTTATTTTCCTCAATTAAGTTGGAAAAATAGGATGATCGAGCAGCAGTGAGGGCTCTTCGATACCGCACAGTACTTACTGTCTTTCCAAGCTCGTCGGAAGACTTCCAGTTTGGTGTGGTGCCATTTCCGTTCCAATTTTCTGGAAGCTTGCTTTAGAGCTCGGGCATTTTCTGTATACCAGGGAGCTAGTTTCTTATGACAAATGTTTTTAGTTTTTAGGGGTCCAACTGCATCTAGGGTATTGCGCAAGGTTAAATTGAGTTCCTCAGTTAGGTGGTTAACTGATTTTTGTCCTCTGACGTTCTTGGGTAGGTAGAGGGAGTCTGGAAGGGCATCAAGGAATCTTTGTGTTGTCTGAGAATTTATAGCACGAATTTTGATGCTCCTTGTTTGGGGTCTGAGCAGATTATTTGTTGCGATTGCAAATGTAATAAAATGGTGGTCCGATAGTCCAGGATTATGAGGAAAAACATTAAGATCCACAACATTTATTCCATGGGACAAAACTAGGTCCAGAGTATGACTGTGACAGTGAGTAGGTCCAGACATATTGGACAAAACCCACTGAGTCGATGATGGCTCTGAAAGCATTTTGGAGTGGGTCTGTGGACTTGTGAATATTAAAATCACCAAATATTAGAATATTATCTGCTATGACTACAAGGTCCGATAGGAATTCAGGGAACTCAGTGAGGAACTCTGTATATGGCCCAGGAGGCCTTTAAACAGTAGCTATAAAATGTGATTGAGTAGGCTGCATAGATTTCATGACTAGAAGCTCAAAAGACAAAAACATCGTTTTTTTTGTAAATTGAAATTTGCTATCGTGAATGTTAGCAACACCAACCGCCTTTGCGGGATGCACGGGGGATATGGTCACTAGTGTAACCAGGATGTCAGGCCTCATTTAACACAGTAAATTCATCAGGCTTAAGCCATGTTTCAGTCAGGCCAATCACATCAAGAGTATGATCCGTGATTAGTTCATTGAATATAACTGCCTTTGAAGTGAGGGATCTAACATTAAGTAGCCCTATTTTGAGATGTGCGGTATCACGATCTCTTTCAATAATGGCAGGAAAGGAGGAGGTCTTTATCCTAGTGAGACTGCTAAGGCGAACACCGCCATGTTTAGTCTTGCCCAACCTAGGTCGAGGCACAGACACGGTCTCAATGGGGATAGCTGAGCTGACAACACTGACTGTGCTAGTGGCAGACTCCACTAAGCTGGCAGGCTGGCTAACAAGCCTGCTGCCTGGCCTGCACCCTATTTCATTGTGGAGCTAGAGGAGTTAGAGCCCTGTCTATGTTGGTAGATAAGATGAGAGCACACCACCAGCTAGGATGAAGTCCGTCACTCCTCAGCAGGCCAGGCTTGGTCCTGTTTGTGGGTGAGTCCCAGAAAGAGGGCCAATTATCTACAAATTCTATCTTTTGGGAGGGGCAGAGAAGAGTTTTCAACCAGCGATTGAGTTGTGAGACTCTACTGTAGAGCTCATCACTCCCCCTAACTGGGAGGAGGCCAGAGACAATTACTAGATCCCGACACATCTTTCTAGCTGATTTACACGCTGAAGCTATGTTGCGCTTGGTGACCTCTGACTGTTTCATCCTAACATCGTTGGTGCCAACGTGGATATCAATATCTCTATACTCTCTACACTCGCCAGTTTGAGCTTTCGCCAGCACCATCTTCAGATTAGCCTTAACGTCGGTAGCCCTGCCCACTGGTAAACAGTGTATGATCGCTGGATGATTCATTTTAAGTCTAATACTGCGGGTAATGGAGTCGCCAATGACTAACGTAAACTCACGTAAACTCGTACATCGCCTTGGTCCGTACAATTGCCCTTATTTTAACGCCCTCTAAGGCCTCTAAACCTTCAAGCTGCATACTGGACCCTATTCCAACTAAACTACTGAAAGAGCTGCTTCCTGTGCTTGGCCCTCCTATGTTGAACATAATAAAAAGCTCTCTATCCACCGGATGTGTACCAAACTCACTAAAAGTGGCAGTAATAAAGCCTCACTTGAAAAAGCCAAACCTTGACCCAGAAAATATAAAGAATTATCGGCCTGTATCGAATCTTCCATTCCTCTCAAACATTTTAGAAAAACCTGTTGCGCAGCAATTCACTGCATTCCTGAAGACAAAAAATGTATATGAAATGCTTCAGTCTGGTTTTAGACTCCATCATAGCACAGAGACTGCACTTGTGAAGGTGGTAAATGACCTTTAAATGGCGTCAGACCGAGGCTCTGCATCTGTCCTCGTGCTCCTAGACCTTAGTGCTGCTTTTGAGACCATCGATCACCACATTATTTTGGAGAGATTGGAAACCCAAATTGGTCTATATGGACAAGTTCTGGCCTGGTTTAGATCTTATCTGTCGGAAAGGTATCAGTTTGTCTCTGTGAATGGTTTGTCCTCTGACAAATCAACTGTAAATGTCGGTGTTCCTCAAGGTTCCGTTTTAGGACCACTATTGTTTTCACTATATATTTTACCTCTTGGGCTATGTCATTCGAAAACATAATGTTAACTTTCACTGCTATGCGGATGACACACAGCTGTACATTTCAATGAAACATGATGAAGCCCCAAAATTGTGCATGGCTGTGGATGGCTGCAAACATTCTACTTTTAAACTCGGACAAAACAGAAATGCTTGTTTTAGGTCCCAAGAAACAAAGAGATCTTCAGTTGAATCTGACAATTAATCCTGATGGTTGTACAGTCGTCTCAAATAAAACTGTGAAGGACCTCGGCGTTACCCTGGACCCTGATCTCTCTTTTGACGAACATATCAAGACTGTTTCAAGGACAGCTTTATTCCATCTACGTAACATTGCAAAAATCACAAACTTTCTGTCCAAAACTGATACAGAAAATCTAGGTTAGACTACTGCAATGCTCTAATTTCCGGCTATCCGGATAAAGCACTAAATAAACTTCTGTTAGTGCTAAATACAAAAATGTGATCATATTACTCCAGTGTTAGCCTCCCTACACTGGCTTCCTGTTAAGATAAGGGCTGATTTCAAGGTTTTACTGCTAACCTACAAAGCATTGCATGGGCTTGCTCCTACCTATCTTTCCGATTTGGTCCTGCCGCACATACCTATACATACCCTACGGTCACAAGACGCAGGCCTTATAATTGTCCCTAGAATTTCTAAGCAAACAGCTGGAGGCAGGGCTTTCTCCTATAGAGATCCATTGTTATGGAATGGTCTGCCTACCCATGTGAGAGACGCAGACTCGGTCTCAACCTTTAATTCTTTACTGAAGACTCATCTCTTCAGTGGGTCATATGATTGAGTGTAGTCTGGCCCAGGAGTGTGAAGGTGAACGGAAAGGCTCTGGAGCAACGAACCGCCCTTTCTGTCTCTGCCTGGCCGGTTCCCCTCTCTCCACTGGGATTCTCTGCCTCTAACCCTATTACAGGGGCTGAGTCACTGGCTTACCAGGACCATGCCTCAGGAGTACCTGGCATGATGATTCCTTGCTGTCCCCAGTCCACCTGGCCATGCTGCTCCTCCAGTTTCAACTGTTCTGCCTGCGGCTATGGAACCCTGACCTATTCACCGGACGTGCTACCTGTCCCAGACCTGCTGTTTTCAACTCTCTAGAGACAGCAGGAGCGGTAGAGATACTCTTAATGATTGGCTATGAAAAGCCAACTGACATTTACTCCTAAGGTGCTGACTTGCTGCACCCTCAACAACTACTGTGATTATTATTATTTGACCATGCTGGTCAGTTATGAACATTTGAACATCTTGGCCATGTTCTGTTATAATCTGCATCCGGCACAGCCAGAAGAGGACTTGCCACCCCTTATAGCCTGGTTCCTCTTTAGGTTTCTTCCTAGGTTTTGGCCTTTCTATGGGAGTTTTTCTAGCCACCGTGCTTCTACACCTGCATTGCTTGCTGTTTGGAGTTTTAGGCTGGGTTTCTGTACAGCACTTTGAGATATCAGCTGTTGTAAGAAGGGCTATATAAATACATTTGATTTGATGTATGACACTGTCTGGTCTGCTTTTTTATGTTAGCTTATTTTCAACTTCCCTAGGGTGCTGTTGTTTCAACCAAACCATTTTGATATTTGTTAGCTGATTATTTAGCATTGTCTACAGTATATTGGCTGGCAAAATATAGCAATGCTATTGGAAACGGATTGCATTAGTTTTCAGGCCATTGCTACATTCTCCAAAAATCCTAGCAAGGAGATTCTGGACGTTGTTAAATAACCTAACAAACATTTTCAAGGTACAATCAATGCTTTCAGAGCCATTTTTTTTTCATTTTAAGAAACATCTGTACAGTTACGGTGAAATATATTGGCACCCTTGCACTCCAAAATAAATTGAGATTTATGGTAGCAAAATTACATGATTATGTTAAGATACTGTTTTTCTACCGGATGGTTGTTTTCATGTTCCAAAACCTCTCATGTTGCTGGTATACTGGTTGGCAAATGGACAAGACATTATAGGAGTTGTGGTGGGGCTCAGGTGAGACATTGAAATTGGGACATTGTCATGGGCCATCCACTTTGAACTCTGAAGCTATCTGAAGAAGAAAATTCAGAAATGCCATAATATTGAAAGGGAGCAGGTTGGTCAACTGTGCCCGTAATTGATTTAGACTTGTCTGAAATTGTTATTTGGGGATTCAGGTTGATTGAGGAGCTCTACACACTGCTAAATGTATAGTAATTTAGGCTAAGAATGCGTTGAGATACTGATCTGTAATTATAACCCTGATGAGAAGGCTAATGCTAGAATTATAAGGTGAAATATTGTATGTTAATATGAATGTACATTCCGCCAGTGTTGATGTGTGTTAAGTTATGAGTGATAGAACCCATGTGAATCATTGAGCAATGTCACGGATCCCTCCGGAACTTTCATTACGCACACCTGGCCCCTATTCCCAGTGATTAGTAATTGTATAAATGTGTCCCTGGTTTACCAGTGTCCTGTGGATTATTGTTACAATGCCCGTTGGTCCGTGTGAGTCCCTGTGCTGTGTGTTTTGGCTTTTGTGCAATTGTGGATTGTGCAGATGATTACGGGTCTCGCCCCGTGTGTTAATCATTGTGCACTTGTGTTATTTATTTGAGGTACTCCTTGCTCTATTGTTTGGGTTTCTACCCTGTGTTTTGTATAGTGTTTGATTGGTCTTCGTCCCATTGCCTTTACACAGCATGCCGTAATTTGGGTAAAGAAATAAAAAGCCCTATTACGCATTCCTGCGTCTGTCTCCCGACCCATTTATACAAGCTTGACAAGCAAAGTCATTCTTGATTTTTTTGGTTGGATAATTAATTGGGTTTTTAATTATGATTTGGAGACTGACCTATTCCCTGTTCCTGACTACATCTCTAATGAAGAGAACCCCAAATCTGAGCATAAGGACCCAAATATGGCATCCTGCACCAGTCAGTTACACTATCTGGCATCCTGAACCACTCAGGAACACTATATTGCTACCTGTACCACTCAGGAACACTATCCGCCATCCTGCACCACTCAAGTACACTAACTGGCATCCTGCACCACTAAAGTACACTATCTGGCATCCATTGTTTTCCATTTGGAACATGACCCACCATGCTACATGACTAACACGACCCACCATGCTACTTGAATAAACTGTTTTTACAGTACGTACAATGAAAGATATACTGTAAACATAGAAGATCTAGAAACCTACATTCTGGGATTTCATTTTCATTGAATGCGAATGAATAAGCAGAAACATAACTACCAGATAGAGTCCCTGGTAATGTGCTCGTTCAGTTCAAGTCAATTTCCCACAGAGTTAAAGACGAGATCCGTGATTATGTTCCCTGTGTTGTCATGGGCGGATTTGAAGTTGGTGATCACCCCGGCAGGGATGCCCAGACACCGCAGAACTGGGGTAGGGGACACCGTTAAAGCGGCTAGGCAACACTTCAAAATAAGCATATATTAATTAACATGCAGTCGTTAACATTAATACATCTGTAACTAAACTGCTACCAAGTCCAAGGGAAATGGGCGTTGGGGTTTGTTCACCTTAGTTACAAATCTTCCACATCTTATGCATACCTAGAAAGTGGCCTATGTGCAGTGGTGGAAAAAGTACTGAATTGTTATACTCAAGTAATCGTAAAGATACCTTAATAGAAAATGACTCAAGTGAAAGTCACCCAGTAAAATACTACTTGAGTAAAAGTCTAAGTGTTTGATTTTAAATATACTTAAGTATCAAAAGTAATTGGAATTGCTCAAATATACTTAAGTATCAAAAGCAAAAGTAAAAGTATAAACCATTTTAAAAAATCCTTATATTAAGCAAACCAGACTAAATCAATTTATAACATTTTTTACATGCGTTTTTCTGGATTTTTTTGTTGTTCCTCTGTCTCTCACTGTTTAAATATACCTACCATTAAAATTATAGATTGATCATTTCTTTGTCAGTGGGCAAACGTACAAAATCAGCAGGGGATCAAATACTTTTTCCCCCTCACTGTATAGACAACTGGAGACTCATTAGCCTGTTGAATAATGATGGGAAATTATTTTCTCTTGTATTTATTTGCTAACAGGTTGAAACAAGGCTTGCATCATATAACTGATGACAAACAATCTGGTTTTATGCATGGTCGACACATTAGTAATAACATCAGGATGATCTTCCACTTCATGATTGTGTCCCACTTGTTGTTGATTCTTCACAAAAAAATACTGTTTTATATCTTTATGTTTGAAGCCTGAAATGTGGCAAAAGGTCGCAAAGTTCAAGGGGGCCGAATACTTTCGCAAGGCACTGTAGTGGTTGTACTAGCTCTGTAAAATTAGCTCATGGGACATCCCAAAGATTTGATATTGGCCGTGGCATTAGGCAGGGCTTCCCAATTAGTCCATTTTTATTTTTATTGGTTACTCAAATTATGGCTCTTCATATCAAGAAAGGGAATTTTCAAGGTGTTTCAGAACTTGGCAAGGAATTTAAACTATGTCAACTGGCTGATGACACCACCATATTTTTAAGAGACAGGAATGAGGTTTCTAAAGCAGTTTCCTGTATTGAAGACTATTCCTTAGTTTCAGGTTTGAAAATTAATATCAATAAGTCAGTCTTATTTCCACTCAAGGATTGTGTTTTACAGGAAGTATATGGTATCCCAATTAAATATGAGGTTACTTATCTTGGAATTGTTATATGCAAGGTTGAAAAACAAAGGAGTGAATTGAACTTTAACCCAATTATTGAGAAAACAAAGAAGAAATTGAACCTCTGGTTGGTGAAAGATAGTAGGGCAAAAAAGTATTTAGTCAGCCACCAATTGTGCAAGTTACACGTCACCCCGCTCCTCCGCTCTCTCCACTGGCTTCCAGTTGAAGCTCGCATCCGCTACAAGACCATGGTGCTTGCCTACGGAGCTGTGAGGGGAACGGCACCGCAGTACCTCCAGGCTCTGATCAGGCCCTACACCCAAACAAGGGCACTGCGTTCATCCACCTCTGGCCTGCTCGCCTCCCTACCACTGAGGAAGTACAGTTCCCGCTCAGCCCAGTCAAAACTGTTCGCTGCTCTGGCCCCCCAATGGTGGAACAAACTCCCTCACGACGCCAGGACAGCGGAGTCAATCACCACCTTCCGGAGACACCTGAAACCCCACCTCTTCAAGGAATACCTAGGATAGGATAAAGCAATCCCTCTCACCCCCCCCCCTTAAATGATTTAGATGCACTATTGTAAAGTGGCTGTTCCACTGATGTCAGAAGGTGAATTCACCAATTTGTAAGTCGCTCTGGATAAGAGCGTCTGCTAAATGACTTAAATGTAAATGTAAGTTCTCCCACAGATGAGAGAGGCCTGTAATTTTCATCATAGGTACACTTCAACTATGACAGACAAAATGAGAAAAAAATCCAGAAAATCACATTGTAGGAATTTTAATGAATTTATGGTGGAAAATAAGTATTTGGTCAATAACAAAAGTTTATCTTGTGCTATATGGTAGACCAATCAATCTCTCAGCATGTCTAGCCCACTCATTATCTCAGCCAATCATGGCTAGCGGGAAGGTTGCTCACTTTTTCTGTGGGTAAACCAACTAAGTGTCACGCCATGGTCTTAATATTTTGTGTTTTCTTTATTTATTTAGTCAGGCCAGGGTGTGACATGGGTTTTGGTATGTGGTGTGTTTTGTCTTGGGGTTTTTCGTAGGTATTGGGATTGTGGCTTAGTGGGGTTTTCTAACTACCAAAAAAACAGTTCAGTTAACAACACATCAATCAACACAAGTCAAGGTCTGCTCAATATCACAACAACATTACAGAAGATACTGTTGTCGGTAGTCTGTGCAGCACGACTGCAATACAGGTGACCTGGAATGCAACAAACCATCAGTAGTGGAAAAAGTACTCAATTGTCATACTTGGGTAAAAGTGAAAAGTAAATGCTATTCATCTAATTACTTACTTTACACAAACCAGACGGCAGGATTTTCACACATCCAGCTCACACATCATTTACAAATGCAGTATTTGTTTTAAGTGAGTCCATCACATCAGAGGCAGTAGGGATGACAACAAGTTACTGTCACGCCCTGGTCTAAATATATTATGTTTATTCTTCATTTATTCGGTCAGGCCAGGGTGTGACATGGGTTATTGTGGTGTGTTTTTGTCTTGGGGTTTTGTGGGATGTCTAGCGTTAGTCTATGGCTGCCTGAGGCGGTTCTCAATCAGAGTCAGGTGATTATCGTTGTCTCTGATTGGGAACCATATTTAGGCAGCCATATTCTTTGAGTGTTTCGTGGGTGATTGTTCCTGTTCCTGTCTCTGTGTTAGTTTGCACCAGTATAGGCTGTTTCGGTTTTCGTGTTACGTTTGTTGTTTTTTGTATTGATTCGTGTTCTTTGTTTCATTAAAACATGAATCTAAATAGCCACGCCGCATTTTGGTCCGACTCTCCTTCACCTAAAGAAAGACGTTACAGAATCACCCAACACAACAGGACCAAGCGGCGTGGTGAAGAACAGCAGCAGCAACAGAGGCAACAGCAGGAGAAGCAACAGCAGCAGCAGCAGCAGCAGCAGCAGTGGGAGAGGCTGCATTATTTGGAAGACTGGACATGGGAGGATGAGTTGGACGGTAAAGGACCCTGGGTACAGCCTGGAGAATATCGCCGCCCCAAAGAAGAACTGGAGGTGGTGAAAGCAGAGAGGTGCTGGTATGAGGAGGCAGCACGAGAAGGCAGCACGGCGACGAGGATGGAAGCCCGAGAGTCAGCCCCAAAAATTTATTGGGGGGAACACAGGAAGTGTGGCGAAGCCAGGTAGGAGACCTGCGCCAACTTCCTATGCTTACAGGGGGGCGAGAGAGACCGGGCAGGCACCGTGTTATGCGGTGGAGCGCACAGTGTCCCCAGTGCGGGTGCATAGCCCGGTGCGGTACATTCCAGCTCCGCGTATCGGGGGGCTCGAGTGAGCGTCAAGCCAAGTGCCATGAAGCCGGCATCTGGTCTCCAGTGTGTCTCCTTGGGCCGGCTTACATGGCACCAGCCTTGCGCACGGTGTCCCCACCTCCACGCACCAGCCCTCCGGTGGCAGCTCCCCGCACCAGGCTTCCTGTGCGTGTCCTCGGCCCAGTACCACCACCCAGCACCACGCATCAGGCCTACAATGCGCCTCGCCTCTCCAGCGCTGCCAGAGCCTTCCTCCTCTCCAACGCTGCCGGAGTCTCCCGCCTGTTCAGCGCTGCCAGAGCCTTCCTCCTCTCCAACGCTGCCGGAATCTCCCGCCTGTTCAGCGCTGCCAGAGCCTTCCTCCTCTACAGCGCTGCCGGAGTCTCCTGCCTGTTCAGCGCTGCCAGAGCCTTCCTCCTCTCCAACGCTGCCGGAGACTCCTGCCTGTTTAGCGCTGCCAGAGCCTTCCTCCTCTCCAGCGCTGCTGGAGTCTCCCGCCTGTTCAGCGCTGCCAGTCTGCAAAGAGCAGCCAGAGCTGCCAGTCTACAAGAAGCCGCCAGAGCTGCCAGTCTGCAAGAAGCCGCCAGAGCTGCCATTCTGCATGGAGCAGCCAGAGCCACCAGTCTGCATGGAGCAGCCAGTCTGCAAGAAGCCACCAGAGCTGCCATTCTGCATGGAGCAGCCAGAGCCGTCAGTCAGCATGGAGCAGCCAGAGCCGTCAGTCAGCATGGAACAGCCAGAGCCGTCAGTCAGCATGGAGCAGCCAGAGCCGCCAGTCAGCATGGAGCAGCCAGAGCCGTCAGTCTGCCAGGATCCGCCAGTCAGCCAGGATCTTCCAGATCCGCCAGCCAGCCAGGATCTGCCAGAGCCAACTACCTGCCTGAGCTTCCTCTCAGTGCCGAGCTTCCTCTCAGTGCCGAGCTGCCCCTCAGTCCCGAGCTGCCCCCCAGTCCCGAGCTGCCCCTCAGTCCCGAGCTGCCCCTCAGTCCCGAGCTGCCCCTCAGTCCAGTGGGGCCCTTGGTGAGGGCTACTAGGCCAAGGTCGGCGGCGAGGGTCGCCTATCTAAGGACGCGAGGAAAATGGACTAAGACTTAGTTGGAGTGGGGTCCACGTCCCGCGCCGGAGCCGCCACCGTGGACAGACGCCCACCCGGACCCTCCCCTATGGGTTTAGGTGTGCGGCCGGAGGTCCGCACCTTTGGGGGGGGGTTCTGTCCTGGTCTTAGTATTTTGTGTTTTCTTTATTTATTTGGTCAGGCCAGGGTGTGACATGGGTTTTGGTATGTGGTGGGTTTTGTCTTGGGGTTTCTCGTAGGTATTGGGATTGTGGCTTAGTGGGGTTTTCTAGCATAGTCTATGGCTGTCTGAAGTGGTTCTCAATCAGAGGCAGGTGTTTATCGTTGTCTCTGATTGGGAACCATATTTAGGCAGCCATATTCTTTGAGTGTTTCGTGGGTAATTGTTCCTGTTCCTGTCTCTGTGTTAGTTTGCACCAGTATAGGCTGTTACGATTTTCATGTTACGTTTGTTGTTTTTTGTATTGATTCATGTTCCTTGTTTCATTAAAACATGAATCTAAATAGCCACGCCGCATTTTGGTCCGACTCTCCTTCACCTAAAGAAAACCGTTACACTAAGCCGGTAATTTAACAATTTTATTAGCATTTACAGATGGCATACAAGAAGCCATAAAAAATAAACTTTGTTTACGTTTAAACAGCTCTCCCTTTTTGTGTCACATATACTCTCTACCTATCTCCCAACTCATTCCTAGTCTCCTAGCTACCAACATCTCCAATGACCTTCTGAATTCTACTACAGTATACCTGTGGATAATACTCTCTTAAGCTCAGGTCAGATCGGAACCAATCTTCTGGGAGATATGTCAAGTGTTTGCTGGCTGTTAGAAATGGGGAAGAGATGAATGACGTTGGAACAGTATCCAACCTAACAAAAAGGTTTCTTGAAAATTGACAATAATTTCTGAAATGCCAACACTTATCTCTGCTATTCTCACCATGATCTGGGTATGTGTAACGTTCAATTTAACATCCTAATAGTCTCTATATTGTACAGTTAGCTATCCTCCCTCTCCTACGAGCTATCTCCTGTAACAATATACATAGTGGTATAATCCCCAGAAACTATCACGCCAACCTTAATTTATGAGCCCCCACAGATCTCCCACAGTCACATTGCCTTCTGCTTACACCCTTATGTAAACATTCTGTCTCAAACACAGGCCTCTTATGTACCCCGCCTCCTGCTACAAATACAATGCACATAACTCATTCCCATCTAAACCATAACATATGATCCACTACTATAGTTGTAACCACACTAAAACATTTTCAAATCAATTAGTCCATTTCCACCAATCCCTCATCTGAAAACAACGATTACTCTTATTGTCCACGACACCTAAAAACATTGACTTGAACAGGGAATGAGAAAGAATACATGTTTAATAATTTCACACCACCCTTGATGCGACTAAGACTGGGGAAAGAACCGTCCATCTGTTCCATTCTATGCTCATGGGATGCTAGTCTCAATTCCCGTCTCCTTCATTTTCATCCTTGGGTGTTAACGCAAGACACAGACTATGAGCCTTATATGCAATTGATTGTACCGTATCATCCAACAATCCATATGTATTGATGTGCTTTAACATTAGGATTATGATGACATTGTAAAACAAAACCCTTTCCTGGTTGACTCAAGCTATCATCCAGTGAGTTCTCTAATAACCTTCTAGGGAGAAAAACCCTCCTTAGACCCAATACATTTGAGCAGTGCACCAACCCCTCACAGTTTGATAAATTATCTTTTGATAAATTATCTTTTGATAAATTATTCAAACCAAATTTAGAATGCCAGTCCTTAGTGCTTTACTTTGAGTCTATCACTTGAATTCAACCCCCTCAAGCTGCCTGGCACATATCATCACGGTAAGAATGTACATTTTTAAACGGGACCAGATATTACCGGAAATAACTCCTCTCATTACAACTCCTGTTTGTTCCTGTTTTATGTTGTGAGTGGCATGGTAATGACAGATCGGTATCTCAATGCATTATTATTCTAAATGACTATACATTTCACAGTATGCAGACCTACACAATCAAACTAATACCCCAACTAAACAATTACGGGCTCGTTTGACCCCCCCCCCCCACCCTTCTCCCGGCACTCATCCTTCTAGCGTGTCTTCATAGTTTCTTCTTCAGATAGCGTTACAGTTCATTTCCCAACGGCACATATGTAACTTATGCCTGTCACAGTTGATGGCCCTCAATAGTGTGCCGATTTCAATATCCAAACATATTAATCAGGTTTTCTCACTTATACGAGTCTCTCACCTGAGCCGCCACCACCATTCTGTCTGGTCTATTTTCCCACCAGTACGCCAGCAGCATGAGAGAAGATTAAACATGATCTCTCTCCATGCTCACTCCACATGCACGGTCTCAGGACTCATGGCGCACTCCTGCCGCTCGTACCCAGGTTGATAGCTCATACACAGGTCACAGATAGGAGTGTTACAAGACACGGTCGTATTGAACGCCTTGGTTGCACTTTCTTCAGCCGGTTATGGGTGGTTTTGAGCTTCACACACTGTTTGTGGTCAAATTATCCCTTCCATGCATTAAAACATCATCCGATGTCACATTTGCCATAACTTGAGAAAGAACAGAGCAAAACAACAGTTTAAGACACTTCGGAATCTGACAATTCAGACCTTCCATTTGCCCTTATGATAAATTATTACAATCTCAATTTTCGTAATACCAGTTACTTTACTGGCGACTTCTCCTAATAGTTACCAGATCAGGAAGTTAGAACTGTAACCCATCGGGAGGAATCTCAAAAATTCAGCAGACACAATCTCGTGAAATTTGTATTGAAACAAAGACAAAAAATGAAAACATCAATGCACATATCACAATCCCTTTGGAGTAACTGTGAACCCTTATTAACATATATTTTCCCTTCTATATGCAGACTGAACAAAATAAATGTGTGTATTTACCAAAAGGTCAGGGAACTGGTAATTTCACCTTTGAACACATGATTTACATCGTGATTCAAAAACAAACAACAACACTGCATGCTAAATAGAAATTCTAATAACAAATCAATTCAGAATTACAACTCTGGATAACTCCATAAGGAAATAATGGTATCCTATAAGGTAATGGTAAAATAGACTAGAGACTGGTGTCTCTCATTCATATTATATTTAAATCCCACCTGTCTTGATCATTTGTACCGAGGTTGATCAGGCCTCACCAGAAATTCAGGACACAGGTCATTCAATACCTTTAAGTATTTCCATTCCCTTTTCTTTCCCTGTCCTTCAGAAACCATTTTAAAACATTTCAAACATTTCCATCATTCTCCATATACCCAATTTAAAACCAAATTGAAAGGACCCCTCACAATAAATCCCACGGTATTACCATCACTAAACCATATTCATAACCGTACATCAAAAACACACACATGATTAGGTCTTACTTATCTGCGAGCCCCTTTTACAGACTAAACCGGATACTTTTATACTTATAAAACTGCTATCGCGAACTGAATATCACTAACTGCTCTCCCCAAGACCACAGTCTCGGGAAACATTCCAAAGAGAGATAAGGAAACTCCCTCCTCTCCTGGAAAAGAAAGTGTACATTTCGTTAGCATTCTCTATGCTACATCTTAATCAGCAATCCAAAAGTATTAATCATAAACCAAACATGATAATGGTAAATCTAATGTCCTCACTTCAATTATTAAACGTTTGTTTTAATCCAACCCATTGTTTATGTATCCTTTATTTTATTTATTTATTCTGTATTTAACTAGGCAAGTCAGTTAAGAACAAATTCTTATTTTCAATGACGGCCTAGGAACAGTGGGTTAACTGCCTGTTCAGGGGCAGAACGACAGATTTGTACCTTGTCAGCTCGGGGACATGAACTTGCAACCTTTCGGTTACTAGTCCAACGCTCTAACCACTAGGCTACCCTGCCGTCCCATTTAGCACGTACTACCCTTAGACACGGCAACCTTTATCTCGCAAATCGAGTCTAACGGTTCACTGGTCTCTTTTTCCCATGATTCTCCATAACCACCACACCACAATGCCCTTGATGTTCATGAACAAAAACAATTAAAAGTTAATTTTAGGTTTGGTGACCCCAATGCTAATTCCTCCATGATCTGTCCTCCCTTTCGTCCATTCTGTAAATCTATTTCATAACAAGACGACATAAAATGTCTCACGAGATTTAAAATCCCCCAAGGTTTTCTGAGTTTGCAAGAAGTGTTTGGCCAGATAATGTTAATTTGTTACCTCTTTAGAATCCATTCCCCTGGCATTTCGCATAGATTCTTCAACCCAAAACACCTTTTCCTTGGCAAATTTAGCCAATTTCTCATCATAAGGAATCTGTGATATTTGATCCCTGGCATCTATAAATAAATAAAAAAGTTGTGTAAGACGTGGTCTCCAATGTCTCCCTTCACATAAAAACAGTAATCTCTATGAACCACTAATGATCTAACTGAGGCTATACACTGCTATGTACCATTTTCCTGTCCCGCTTCTTTGAAGAGAATTTGTTGCTGCTCTTTTGAAAAAGATGCAAACACTTGCATGGCAGCATTTCCTCCGAATGCAACAGGCTCCATTCCCACCTTACACTCCCTTTTCCAATGACCATCAGCCCAACACCTAAAACAGGACTGTTGATTTTCCCTTTCCTCCCTGTTTCCTTGTCTTACTTGGGCCATTGAAATCACGGTTAATGACATTCACTGTGGCTGCATTAACCACCCGTAGAGCTGCGGAATGAATGGAATTAGCTTCTACTCTCAACGCTGCTTGTACTATTTCATCGCAGTGAGAATGTTGGTCCACTACCCCCGCAATTGCCGTTTTGTTCACAGGCTTCAAACCTGCCATCAAAGCCGAGGTACAAATTCTATCAATGTTCTCACGTACCCAGTCTTTCTGCAGCTGAGTACGTCTTCTAATTCCGGGTTTATCTGTGTTTAGATTTCCTCACTCCCGGCTCTAATATCCGCCTTTTTTAAACTATTTTCCAAGGTAGCGATACCCACTTCCCCGGAGAATAGTTATGGTATTTGTGCCTATTAATTGGTCACGGCACTTAATACCTTGTATTAGAACCAATACTATAGCGTCTGCAAACGTATTACTGGAGAATACGGGTGACCTAATGTCTTATTCCAGTGTTACACCTCAAATATCAGTGTTGTTGATACCAAAATTATTTACACTTGTCTTCCTATTTCAAAATAATTTGTCACAGTTCCCTGTCCCGACAGGGCATAAACCAACCTCTCTCCGTATTGCTACTGCTAATACACACAAATCAAACAGCGTTCAGTCTGTTATTGCTTTTCATTTAACCATGAATGTGACTTTCTTTCAGAATTTATAGGCAACCATCTATCACTATCCACATACACTCTACTGCCTCACTGCCACTACAGCTGGGACTTTTGTCCCTCTTACAGATCTCGCAGGGGAATACCTTGACTAGGGACCTATCCTATACGGAACATACCATACACTGTAATGTCACTCATGTATCTCGCAGAGGAAAACCTCCACTTGGGACCTATCCTTAATGGAACCTACACTACACCTTATATTTATATGGATCTTACAGAGGGAAAACCTCCACTCGGGACGTATCCTTAAAGGAACCTACCCTACACCGTCATGACACCCATGAATCTCGCAGAGGATCACCCCTACTCGGGACCTATCCCTATGTAACCTACCCTACATAATTTATTTTCCTGGAACTCGCAGAGCTACCCCCCACCCCCCTTATTCGGGAGGTATCCTTATGGAACCTACCCTACACCATATATTTACGACCGGTCGATACACAATGGGCCTACTGAATAAACTCTGGCTTTCTAGCTCCATATCCTACTTTTGTTCAGCCTACGATTCTCATATCCCCAAGTTGTCAAAATGAGTGGAAACAGGTGTAGGAACTGTGCCTACCTTGTTTGTTGCCAGCTCTTGCTCCACTAATCTGGACTCTCTGGTTTGACTATGAATCGTGGTGAACCCTGCTCGCAGCGCCAACTGTTAGGTTCTAAATATCATAGTAAGAAATTGATGGACACTATAAAAGCTCCAACCAAGTTTAATCACCCAAAGGATTGAACAGCTAAACAGACAAATATATATTTCCACCAGTGGTAGCATATATACCCCAATTTGGGTGGAGTCTCCTCCTTCTCTCTTAACATTGCATCTTTATTACTAGGCAGGAAGTTAAGTGATACGGGCCACAAACTGTTCCTTCTCCCTTAAGGTGACCTGACCTCAACCTCCTTCCTCACTAATCCACATCTCTCCATCTTTAGTGTCTGCCAACATGTGATTATCTTTCCTTCACTCAGTACATTCCAAGCTTAATTGCATCCACCATATACATTCCTCCTACAGATAACCATTAACATCTGGTGTAGACCCCAGAGACGTATGGCACCCCTCATATCTCTAGTATAATTGATGATTACCAATATCTAAAGTTTAGACATACGAACCCATCAAACTCAACTGGTTATGGCATGAAGCAGCTCACAGAAGAATGACATCGGTAGCCGGTAGGGTAGGAAAGACATTTCAACTTATGATATTTACTAGTAAATGCTAACTAAGGTGACAATGGGTGTGCAAACCAGGTATTGAAAAAGTTTAGTCTGACGTGTTGGTTAGTAGGCTATTTGTCATCATGCACTGTTTGCATCAGGGGCTTATACAGGGATGGGCCTGGGTGGACAGAGGCTCAGTCAAAAATATGAAATTCCCAGTTTATTTTATTTATTCCAGTTTATTTTATTTATTTAAATTTTATTTAACCTGCTACAAACCAACTTCATAAAAGGTTTTAAAAATAAGTTTTATTTGACTAAACGTTTCATGGCGTACACTAAGGCATTGTTGGCAGAATAGATTCATGTAATTCACCAATACATTTCTTGGTAGTCCAAAAAAATATTGCTATCAGGTTGTAAATCACAGCTGGCCTGGTACATTGTTGGCTGTCTCCATTTGGGATGCACTGTTTCAGTTTCAAAGACTCAATATTCTGGACAGAAACAGACGAATATAACTAAGGCTGGGAATGTCAATACAATCAAACTAGCAAGGGCAATGAGCACAAGTCAGTCATAACGTAGCTAATAGGCTAGTGTGTCTATTTATGTAGAAAGCTAAAAACACAGAGCCTAACGTTAGCTAGACATCGTCTGCTAAATGACTTAAATGTAATGTAAATGTAATCTAGCTAGTTAGCTACTAGGAGGATGTCATAACATGCCATTGGAGGAGTCAGTGAGTGACTGACTTTTTCCCCTCATGTAGTTTTTTGGTGGCTATATACAGGTGATGAAGATGTCATTTGGTTATCTAGCAAGAACGTGAACAACTGTTATCCAGTTTGCATATCTCTTACATTCACAAATTCACTCTGGCTATCTACCACTAGCTATCTACTCCAATTTCAGAGTACTCTCGTCTGAGTGTGCCAGAGGAAAGAACAATTGATGAATTCAGGAATGTGCAACGCCCAATGAATATGACAGGCAAACAGTAAACATAGGCAAAAAAGTAATAGTTTTACAGCCAACTAGCTAAGAAAGTTTGAGAAGGTTTATCTAATGTTCATTTGTTTGATTTGAGATCATCTTGCTCTGGCTAGCATTAGTTGTTGATCTTGTTGATGAGGTGCATAATTGAGGGAGAGTGCGCCTTCCTTTTCGTGGTTGTTTGATCAATAGGAATGTAAAGTTCCCAAATATAAGAGCACATATTTGCAGAAATCCATTCAGGTGTATTTTGTGGCTTTTGGCGAATGTCTTCTAATAATTGTAGCGACCCGCACAGACAGCTGTGTGTTATGTGTTAGGCTAGGAGGTGGTTGTGTTGTACTGACCAGTACCCGGTGTTCGCGGGGTCCGACATGTCAATCAACCTGCTATCTGCCAATCACGGGAATGCCTGGAATGTTCTGATGCCGGGCATCCTGGTGGTTGGCGGAGTGGCGTGGAGGGGGGTTGGGCAGGGGGGTGGAGCATTGGAAGTTAAGACCAGGTTCAGCCTTTGTTCTCTCTCTCTTACGTCTGGGCTTCTCAAGAGAAGGTCACGATTGGCTTGTGGGTTATCTGTCATCTTTTTGGCGTGTGCTACGGCCCAAACAGTAGCCTGTGTAAAGTTGGTTTAATAAACCGTCAATTCGCAAACTCAAGCCTCTGTCTGGACAATTGTTCATTTATGATCTAGTCAGGTCATTACATAATCTAAAGTCGCGCTGTTGAAACTGCCTGTAAACACACAGTCCAGATCAAAGTGAATGATAACAGGCACGTGCAGCCTACTGTAGCTCTGATTGGCTATGGCGCACCGGTCTGTGTAGACTCCGGTCCTGGACAAGACAGATGTTTTTATTCAGTTTTATTTACTGTCTATTAATTGTCCAAACGCACAGCCTCTTTCCCTTTCTATATTGCTATAGAATTTTCACAAATGCCTTAGTATAAATAATTCCGAAACATTCTAAGAATTTTGAAGACGTGAAAATGTTTTAAAAGTGTTATTTTTCCTGGGGTTGTATATTAACAGATTTGAATAAGATTATGTTGCTAAAATGCTGTCAGTTCCACTTTAACTACAACGTTTCGCACACGTCATTTTCAAAGAGATGGCTAACAACAGAAAGTGTGCTGCAATAAGAAACACACTTCCACTCACCAGATAATGATAATTTTAAACTTATTTTTGTAAGTTATTCTTGAAAAGGGAGAAGCTAGCAAATTTACAACAACATTCACTTTGACAACACCTGCTGCAGCCGCTGCAAACTAGCCGACAACAAAAGCTAGCTAGCTAGGCCGTGGGAACACTACTACTAGCTATTGCGCAGTGACCTGTTGGCCTTCAAGTTTTTCTAGAAATGGTCCCAGCCTTAAAGTCAAAATGTGATTGGTTGATTCTACTGTCACTCCAAAATGTTGCCCTAATACAGTTGAATGGCAGATGCCTTTATCTACTGTAGCTACTGATGGCCTAGCCAATGGCTGACTTAACTAGTTAGATTTATCTTCCCTGAGACCAACAGAGAAAAATCCTGATTGGATATTTTTTTCCTCCTCAGTGTTAAACCTTTCCAACATAAAACTGAATTGACTAAATAAGAACATAATTGAAAATAATAATATAATTGTATTATTATAATAATGATTTTATAAATCCTTAGCCCTTCTCTGAAGGTGTAGAATGTCCATTGTGCGTTCTCCACTATGTTTGGGTTAGTAATAATTTGTATAGTGGCTCTATTTCCCTCAGTGTGCATTTTTTCACTATTCTGAATGTCTAAAAAATGCACATGTTGTTCTGAAATATGAACACAGAAATACTGGACATTTTAAACTCTTATTATGGTGATTTGACATAATTGAATTTGACTTGCATTTTTCTGGTCTCAGCCTTGACTCTCACACCCCTTGTCCCCCTCCCGGTCTCGGTCTTGAATCGGTCTCGTCCGCCTCTAGTCTTGGTCTTGAATCGGACTCGATTGGCTCTGGTCTTGGTCTTGAACCGGTCTCGGTTTAGGTGGTCTAGAACACAACACTGAATTCCCAGCAGCATGCATGCCTTTTTTTAGATAACTGAAGGAAGCACACACATTCTCTTCAGGAAATGTACCTTTTCTAGTTTAGTTATATTTATCATACTATAGAAGTGTTTACTTTGCAGTTTGACTAGCATATTTTGAGTTGCAATGTCCCATACATCAATGCCCAAATCACCTTGAAGTTCTGTATCTACAAAACAAGTTTTGCAGCCACGTAATCCAAAAGGAAAGCTACAGCTAATGTTTGTTCCCAAAATTACTGTTTGCGATTCCCAAATTATTCCTTTGTTCCACATGATTCAAGTCATCTTTGACAATGGCGACATAAATTGTTCATTTAGTTTAAAGAATCGATTGATATGAATCAAATACATTTTTCAATTAAAACCAAATTGAAATGTGAAGCAGGCCATCTGTTAAAAAGGAAATAAACGTTGTATGGACTTTATTGTCCATGAGATTATGGATAATTGGTTATTTGAATCAAACGACGTAGTCGAAAAATGGAAAACAGATAGATTTTCGTTTTTGGTTTCTGCATTAGAAAAAAACGAAAAACGAAAATTGGAAGTCGACCTGTTTTCTCATTTATTGTGTCAAAATTGGATATGGAATAACAGAAAAGAAGAATCACTGATCAACAAATAGTATTCCCTGCCAAATAACAGGCTTTGTGAAATTAAGATATGTAGAAATATGCCTCCCCTGGCTTACTCGATCCAACTACCAAACACACACGCAAAACCAGACTGTACCGTAGAGTAGGCCAGAAGGCTAAATTGAAAAACCTCTATCAAATAAAAAAATGGCGAGGCCGCAAAAGTACTTCTGTGCAAGGGTGTTTATTTACATAGTGATTCTGGGGGGGAAAACAATACTGCCACCAAAAGTATACATTATGAGTTAGCTAAAAACAATGCGACCCCATCAACAGCTCAATCAAAAGAATCCCCCTTTGAACTGAAAGTGAGGCTCCTTTGTAGGGGAAGCCCCTCCCATCAGAACATACCAAACACTTTAATTAATTAAGCAAATACCAACATCCAAGCCTACATTTTCACTCAGCTAAACATATCATGAATTAGATACATTGCACCTTTGCAATCCATTTATAATGATACAATATAACACAATATAACACATTTACAAAATCCCGTCACGACTGACATGGTGTCTTCCAATACGCCCATTCCCATATAAAAGAGCCATTCGGGATAGGCACTACAAAGCCAGCCCGATTGCTGTAGCTCTGGTCCTTATCCCAGCATACCCGGAAGCTACAGGGACGGAGAAAGAGGAACAGAAACATACAGTGTATTCATCCATAATATTGATAAGTACAATAAACATTGCTTAAATTAAACATGAACTCTTGTTTGTATATTCTTTATACCATAACAAACTGTTACTGACGGGAGGAAAGAATAAAGTGTGTTAATTACAGTACACTACCGGTCGAAAGAACACCTACTCTATCAAGGGTTTTTCTTTATTTTTACAAGTTCTCTACATTGTAAAATAATTGTGAAAACATCAAAACTTTGAAATAACACATATGGAATCATGTTGTAACCATAAATGTGTTAAATCAAAATAGATTTTATATTTCAGATTCTTCAAATAGCTACCCTTTGCCTTGATGACAGCTTTGTACACTCTTGGCATTCTCTCAACCAGCTTCACCTGGAATGCTTTTCCAACAGTCTTGAAGGAGTTCCCACATAAGATGAGAACTTGTTGGCTGCTCTTCCTTCACACTGTGGTCCGACTCATCCAAAGCCATTTAAAATTGGTTGAGGTTGGGGATTGGTGGAGGCCAGGTCATCTAATGCAGCATTCCATCACTCTCCGTCTTGGTAAAATAGCCCTTACACAGCCTGGATTTGTGTTGGGTCATTATCCTTGAAAAACAATTGACAGTCCCACTAAGCGCAAACCAAATGGGATGGTGTATCGCTGCAGAATGCTGTGGCAGCCATGCTGGTTAAGTGTGCCTTGAATCCAAATAAATCACAGACAGTGTCACCAGCAAAGCACCCCCACACCATGACACCTCCTACTCCATGCTTCACAGCGGGACATGCACATACAGATATCATCCGTTCACCCACACCGCGTCGAACAAAGACACGACGGTTGGAACCCAACAAATTTCCAATCTGGACTCTCGACCAAAGGACAAATTTCCACCGGTCTAATGTCCATTGCTCATGTTTCTTTGCCCAAACAAGACTCTTCTACTTATTGGTGTCCTTTAGTAATGGTTTCTTTGCAGCAATTCGACCATGAAGGCCTGATTCACACAGGAACAGTTGATATTGAGATATGTCTGTTACTTTGTGAACCATTCTGTGAACCATTTATTTTAGGCTTCAATTTCTGTACCTGGTAACTCTAATGAACTTATCCTCTGCAGCAGAGGTAACTCTGGGTCTTTCTTTTCTGTGGCAGTCCTCATGAGAGCCAGTTTCATCATAGCGCTTGATGGTTTTTGCGACTGTACTAGAAGAAACCTTCAACGTTCTTCAAATGTTCCATATTGACTGACCTTCATGTCTTAAAGTAATGATGGACTTTCGTTTCTCTGCTTATTTGAGCTTTTCTTGTCATAATACTTTTACAAAATAGGGCTATCTACTGTATAACCCCCATACCTTGTCACAACAGAACTGATTGGCTCAAATGCATTAAGGAAATAATTCCACAAATTAACTTTTAAGAAGGGACACCTGTTAAAACTTCTTGGCGCACCGATCTATTTAGCGGGATCATTTGTCAACATCCGCTTTTGCAGAGCGCCAAATTCAAATTCAATTACTACAAATATTTAATTTTCATGAAATCACAAATGCAATATAGCAAAACACAGCTTAGCTTGTTGTTAATCCACCTGGCGTGTCAGATTTAAAAAAAAAAAGCTTTACAGCAAAAGCTTTCCAAGTGTTTATGTTAGGACATCTCTCTCAGCAGACAAAATATTACAAACAGCTAGCAGCAAAGTAGATTGGTCACAAAAGTAAGAAAATCAATAAAATGAATCGCTTACATTTGATGATCTTCGGATGTTTGCACTCACGACACTCCCATTTCAAAATAAATGTTCCTTTTGTTCCATAAAGATAATTTTTATATCCAAAATACCTCCATTTGGTTGGCGCGTTTTGTTCAGAAATCCACAGGCTCGAGCGGTCAGAACGGGGCAGACGAAAATTCCAAATAGTATCCGTAAAGTTCGTAGAAACATGTGAAACGTTTTTTTTTATAATCAATCCTCAGGTTGTTTTTACAATAAATAATCAATAATATTTCAACCGGACCGTAGCTTTTTCAATAGGAGAGAGAGAGAAAACGTCTGCTCCAAGCTGTTGCGCATGCAAAACTCTGCTGGCACCCAGCCATCCACTGACGCGATGTGATCGTACTCGCTCATTTTTCAGACTAAAAGCCTGAAACTATGTTTCTGAAACTATTTCTGTTCACACCATGTGGAAGCCATAGAGAAGGAAATCTGGTTGATATCCCTTTAAATGGAGGGAAGGCATGCAATGGAACAGAGAGGTTTCAGGAAAAACATCACTTCCTGGTTGGCTTTTACCTGCAATATCAGTTCTGTTATACTCACAGACAACGTTTTGACAGTTTTGGAAACTTTAGTGTTTTCTATCCTAATCTGACAAATATATGCATATTCTAGATTCTGGGCCTGAGAAATAGGCAGTTTCATTTGGGTACGTTTTTAATCCCAACATCAAAATACCCCCCACACTCAAGAGGTTAATTGAAATGCATTCCAGGTGACTACCTCATGAGGCTGGTTGAGAGAATGCCAAGAGTGTGCAAAGTTGTCATCAAGGCAAAGGGTGGCTATTTGAAGAATCTCAAATATAAAATATATTTTGATTTGTTTAACATTTTGTAGGTTACTAAATGATTCCATATGTGTTATTTCATAGTTTTGATGTCTTCACTATTATTCACAATGTAGAAAATAGTACAAATAAAGAAAAACCCTTGAAGGAGTAGGTGTTATAAAACTTTTGACTGGTGGTGTACGTACTAAGATAGCGAAGTTAACTTGTGTTTTGACCCACATTGCTAATGTATCTGAAAACAGAGCGCGGGGGGGGGGGGCGGTGAGTGTTTGTATTAGTATACCAAAAGTGACGGACTTCTCCGTCACATTACCTTCCTCCTCTCCCGATGCGACCAGGTTCAGGAAGCCGGGATAGGTAGTCCACCGTGACAGTTCATTTTCCTGCCTTGTGACAGATACAGAACCGTAAGGGCTGGAGCTCCAGATACCACCTGGTCACACGAGAGTTCCGGTCTGGTTTTATGGTCTGGATCTAGGTCAGGGCTCTGTGGTCCGTGTGCAGGTTAAATTCCCTCCCAAGAAGGTGGTACCGGAGGCTATCTAGTGCCCACTTTATAGCCAGGCACTCCTTCTCGATGGTTGAATACCTGGTTTCCCTGGGCAACAGCTTTTGACTCAGGTACAGCACAGGGAGCTCTTCTCCTGACTCCCCTTGGGCCAGTACCACCTTGGCATAGATTCTACAAGTGTCTGGAACTTTATTGGAGGGATGCAACACCATTCTTCCATGAGAAATTCCATAATTTGGTGTTTTGTTGATGGTGGTGTAAAATGCTGTGTCAGGCGCCACTCCAGAATCTCCCACAAGTATTCAATTGGGTGGAGATCTGGTGACTGAGACGACCATTGCATACGGTTTACACTGTTTTCATGCTCATCAAACCATTCAGTTCCCTGTGGATAGGGGCATTGTCATCCTATATGTGCATAGCCATAGTATCTAAATTAATGGTCTGCCCAGAAAAGCTGTACTGGCTCAACGCCCCATTAAGACACTTCATGTTGGTTTTTTATTTATTTAGGCAGTTACCTGTACATAAGCATAATAACACAGTCTGTATCACATTTAAACACTTCATCCAAAGTGCTTTACCTAAACACTTATTTACATAACTAGGCAAGTCAGTTAAGAACAAATTCTTATTTACAATGACGGCCTACACCTGGCAAACCCAAACGACGCTGGGCCAAGTGTGCGACGCTGGGCCAAGTGTGCGCCGCCCTATGTGACTCCTAATCATGGCTGCTTGTGATACAGCCTGGAATCAAACCAGGGTGTCTGTAGTGATGCCTCTGGCACTGAGATGCAGTGCCTTAGACCACTGCACCAATCGGGTCTAAATAAATGTAATACGAGCTGAAGTGGATGGTGAATGAATTTGGGCAGTAGTGAATAGATGTGCAAATAAAGTAAATGTCATGAAATCTAATTTTGTCTTAGCTTTTAACTTATAAAATATTTGATTTTATATCACAGGTAAAATGCAGCAATTACATTCACTTGTAATACTCATCAAGAGAAGGATGGGAAGTAGGGGGAAAGGGAGTTTCTTCAACAAAACCCATCTACACCAATCTTCCTCAGACCCAAATATCTCCAAACAAGTGTAATTTGTCAACTTTCAGTAAAAAAAACACACACTTGAGGCTAATATAAATATTCAATTAAATCAATTTAATCAAAGAACAGTTGAACAATTGAGACACAGTTAGGATGAGGGTGTGCACCATAAATCAACTTCCCCTAATGATTCCTGGAGTGAACAAGAGAAAGCATGGGGCAGTTGAGGAATCATTCAATTTCTATGAGAGGGACACAGTATTTAAACACACAGGTAAAACATACAGTTCATTCCGAAAGTATTCAGACCCCTTGACTTTTACCACATTTTGTTACATTCGTTACATTCTTATTCTAAAATTGATTATCTTTTTTTCATCAATCTACACACAATACCCCAAAATGACAAAGAAAAAACAGGTTTAAACATTTTTTGCAAATAAACTCAGAAAAATGAAATGTCCTCACTGTCATCTGCGTTTATTTTCAGCAAACTTAACATGTGTTTATATTTGTATGAACATAAGATTCAACAACTGAGACATAAACTGAACAAGTTCCACAGACATGTGACTAACAGAAATTGAATAGTATGTCCCTAAACAAAGGGGAGTCAAAATCAAAAGTAACAGTCTGTATCTGGTGTAGCCACCAGCTGCATTAAGTACTGCAGTGCATCTCCTCCCCATGGACTGCATCAGATTTGCCAGTTCTTGCTGTGAGATGTTACCCCAATCTTCCACCAAGGCACCTGTAAGTTCCCAGACATTTCTGTGGAGAATGGCCCTAGCCCTCCAATCCAACAGGTCCCAGACGTGCTCAATGGCATTGAGATCCGGGCTCTTAGCTGGCCATGGCAAAACACTGACATTCCTGTCTTGCAGGAAATCACGCACAGAACGAGCAGTACGGCTGGTCGCATTGTCATGTCATGATGAGCCTGCAGGAAGGGTACCACATGAGGGAGAAGGATGTCTTCCCTGTAACGCACAGCGTTGTAATTGCCTGCAATGACAACAAGCTCAGTCCGATGATGCTGTGACACGCCGCCCCAGATCATTGATGGACCCTCCACCTCCAAATCGATTCAGCTCCAGAGTACAGGCCTCTTTGTAACGCTCATTCCTTCGACGATAAACGTGAATCTGACCATCATCCCTGGTGAGACAAAACCGCGACTTGTCAGTTTATAGCACGTTTTGCCTGTCCTGTCTGGTCCAGCGACAGTGGGTTTGTGCCCATTGGCGATGTTGTTGCCGGTGATGTCTGGTGAGGGCCTGCCTCACAACAAGTCTACAAGCCCTCAGTCCAGCCTCTCTAAGCCTATTGCGGACAGTCTGAGCACTGATGGAGGGATTGTGCATTCTTGGTGTAACTCGGACAGTTGTTGTTGCCAACCTGTACCTGTCCTGCAGGTTTGATGCTAGGGGGCACTATTTTTATGTTTGGAAAAATACCTTTCCCAAAGTAAACGGCCTATTTCTCAGGACCAGATGCTAGAATATGCATATATGCATAGGATAGCAAACAAGTTTCCAAAACGGTCAAAATTTTGTCTGTGAGGTAAACAGAACTGATATTGCAGGCTAAAACCTAAGGAAAATCCAATCAGGAAGTGTCCCTGTTTTTGAAACCTCTTGGTTGTTATGCATCCCTATTGCCCATTTAACGGGATATCAACCAGATTCCTTTTTCTATGGCTTCCCTAAGGTGTCAACAGCCTTTAGACATAGTTTCAGGCTTTTATTTTGAAGAATGAGCGTGAACGACCACATTGCGTAAGTGGACAGGTGGGGGCTCTCAGAGTGAGTTGTGCACAAAAGAGAAAGGCGGCCATTGTTACTCCCGGTCCTAGTGAAAAGCCAACTGTCCCGGTTGATATATTATCGATTAGATATTTGAAAAACACCCTGAGGATTGATTTAAAAAAAAAACTAGACATTTTTCCGTGGACATTATGGATATAAATTTGTCATTTTTGTCTGCGTTGTCGTGACCGCTCTTTCCGGTGGATTCCTGGGCATAACGCACCAAACTAACGGAGGTATTTGGACATAAAAAATATCTTTATGGAACAAAATGAACATTTGTTGTCAAAATGGGAGTCTTGTGAGTGAAAACATCCGAAGATCATCAAAGGTAAACAATTAATTTGATTGCTTTTCTGATTTTCGTGACCAAGTCACCTGATGCTAAGTGTACTTATTGTTTTGTTGAGCGATCGATGAACTTACACAAACGCTTTTATTGCTTTCGCTGTAAAGCATAATTTCAAAATCTGAGACGACAGGTGGACTAACTTCTTGCGTCGAGCAATTCCGTATCCGGGAGCGTAATCATAGCCTCAAGCTCATTGGCATAACGCAACGTTAACTATTCATGAAAATCGCAAATGAAATGAAAGAAATATATTCACTCACAAGCTTAGCCTTTTGTTAACAACACTGTCATCTCAGATTTTCAAAATATGCTTTTCAACCATATTTACACAAGCATTTGTGTAAGAGTATTGATAGCTAGCATAGCATTAAGCCTAGCATTCAGCAGGCAACATTTTCACAAAAACAAGAAAAGCATTCAAATAAAATAATTTACCTTTGAAGAACTTTGGATGTTTTCAATGAGGAGACTCTCAGTTAGATAGCAAATGTTCAGTTTTTCCAAAAATATTATTTGTGTAGGAGAAATCGCTCTGTTTTGTTCATCACGTTTGGCTAAGAATAAAAAACGAAAATTCAGTCATTACAACGCCAAACCTTTTCCCAAATTAACCCCATAATATCAACAGAAACATGGCAAACGTTGTTTAGAATCAATCCTCAATGTGTTTTTCACATGTCTATTCAATGATAAATCATTTGTGGCAGTTGACTTTCTCCTCTGAAGCAAATGGTAAATTGCACACAGCTGGAGATTACGCAATAATTTCGACGGAGGACACCAAGCGGGCACCTGGTAAATGTAGTCTCTTATGGTCAATCTTCCAATGATATGCCTACAAATACGTCACAGTGCTGCAGACACCTTGGGGAAACGACAGAAAGTGTAGGCTCATTCCTGGCGCATTCACAGCCATATAAGGAGACATTGGAACACAGCGCCCTCAAAATCTGGGCCATTTCCTGTTTGAAATTTCATCTTGGTTTCGCCTGTAGCATCAGTTCTGTGGCACTCACAGATAATATCTTTGCAGTTTTGGAAATGTCAGACTGTGTCTCACAGTACGGACATTGCAATTTATTGCCCTGGCCACATCTGCAGTCCTCATGCCTCTTTGCAGCATGACTAAGGCATGTTCACGCAGATAAGCAGAGACCCTGGGCATCTTTCTTTTGGTGTTTTCAGTCAGTAGAAAGGCCTCTTAGCGTCCTAAGTTTTCATAACTGTGACCTTATTTGCCTACCGTCTGTAAGCTGTTAGTGTCTTAACGACTGTTCCACAGGTCCATGTTAATTAATTGTTTATTGTTCATTGAACAGTGTTTAAAACCTTTACAATGAAGATTTTATGAAGTTATTTTGATTTTTACGAATTATCTTTGAAAGACAGGGTCCTGAAAAAGGGACGTCTTTTTTTGCTGAGTTTATATAAAAAAATATTACATTTACATAAGTATTCAGACCCTTTACTCAGTACTTTGTTGAAGAACCTTTGACAGCGATTACAGCCTCGAGACCTCTTGGGCATGCTACAAGCTTCACACAAGTGTATTTGGGGAGTTTCTCTCATTCTTCTCTGAAGATCCTCTCAAGCTCTGTCCGGTTGGGACGAGAGAGTCACTGCACAGCTATTTTCAGGTCTCTCCAAAGATGTTAGATCGGGTTCAGGTCTGGGCTCTGGCTAGGCCACTCAAGGACATCCAGAGACTATGTTGTCTTGGCTGTGTGATTAGGGTAGTTGTCCTGTTGGAAGGTGAACCTTTGCACCAGTCTGAGGTCCCGAGCAGGTTTCCATCAAGGATGTCGCTGTACTTTGCTCCGTTCATCTTTCCTCTCGATCCTGACTAGTTTCGCAGACCCTGCCACTGAAAAACATCCCTAAAGCATGATGCTGCCACCACCATTCTTCACCGTAGGGATGGTGCCAGGTTTCCTTCAGACGAGACGCTTGGCATTCAAGCCAAAAAGTTCAATCTTCGTTTCATCAGACCAGAGAATCGTGTTTCTCATGGTCAGAGTCCTTTAGGTGACTTTTGGATAACTCCAAGCGTGTTGTCATTTGCCTTTTACTGAGGTGTGGCTTCCATATGTCCACTCTACCATAAAGGCCTGATTAGTGGATTGCATCAGAGATAGTCGTCCTTCTGGAAAGTTCTCTCATCTCCACAGAGGAACTCTCGAGCTCTGCCAGAGTGACCATCAGGTTCTTGGTCACCTCGCTAAACAAAGCCTTTCTCCACTGATTGCTCAGTTTGGCCGTGAGGGCAACTCTCGGAATAGTCTTCATATTTCCAAACTTCTTCCATTTAAGAATGATGGAGGCCACTGTGTTCTTGGGGACCTTCAACGCTAGAGAAATGTTTTGGTACCCTTCCCAGATCTGTGCCTCGACACACTCCTGTCTCAGAGCTCAATGGACAATTCCTTTGACCTCATGGCATGGTTTTTGCTCTGAAATGCACTGTCAGCTGTGGGACCTTATATAGAGGGGTGTGTGCCTTTCCAAATCATGTCCAATCAATTGAATTTACCACAGGTGGACTCCAATCAAGTTGTTGAAACAGCTAAAGGATCAATAGAAACAGGATGCACCTGAGCTCAATTTCTCATCTTTCTTCAGCAGGTAACTCTGTCCGGGCATTCATCTTGTACCATGTGGAGGGACTAACTTACATACACTAGCTAGTCTGACTATAGCCGGGTAGGGCTAGCTAGTCAGTAGTAGCCATCTAGTGCATGCAAGCAAACTGTGTTCAGTTGTTGTTGAGTTTGTTCTATTGGCACAAAATTAAAAATGGAATAAAATGTGTTATTTGTTTTTTGTAATTCAATGTCCCGTTTTTTACACAATAAATGAGAAACAAGGTCGATTTTCGATTTTCAAATTCAGAAACCAAAAACGAAAATGAGTCAATATATTTTCTGTCGTCTTCTGAATAAAATAACTAATGAACGGACGATAGACGGACCGGGTCGAATACAGTGGATTTATTCGGTTTTCATCGTTACTGTTGTTTTGCTTTCAAGTAATCGGTCTGGCTAACTGCACATAGCACAGGGACATTACGAAATAGACAGAAGTGCAAAACCGGTTAGAAAAGGCGACTTGATCGGACAGAAACCGTACTAACGTTAGCTAGCTAATCTCTGTCAAATTAAATTGGTCAAAAGGGATGCCGCTGAAATCCAAATCAGACGGATATTTGGATTTAATGTCGTCTCATTTAATCGGCAGAAGCAGTTTTCCGATAAAAGGTTGTACGATAAATCAATTTCGAACGAGCGTATTTTTAAATTGCTGAATTTGAGGAACTAAACGTTAGTAGGTAACCTTAGTCTGACGAATTGAAATCACGGACCGAAAGTGCTACGCTAACATACTAGCTAATTTGGCTGGGCAGACAACAACAGATCTGTTTTGCATTATTGCCAAATAAACATTGCGGGTGAAATTGGTGAAGACGTTTCAGTTCCACAAAGAGTGCTGACATTATCTTCGACTTTGGTAAGAAGGATTGTGTACATTAGCTACATAGATAGTAGCAGAGGTTTTTTTTTATTGGGGGAGGGGATTAACGTTATCTAGCAAGAAAGAAAGGGGTTGCTCGTTTTGGGACTTTACTTTTTGTTTACCTTCTACATGTTTCCCCATACGGGGGTGTCTCCAATGATGTGTAATGCTGATTAATGGGTCTGTGGAATCTAGTGTTGAGCGATTAATGCTTTTTGAAGTCTGTTCGATTATTAAAAAATAATCACGATTTCGGTTTCGATTCTTTTTTTTAAAATATGACATATTTCAGTTGTTGTGTATATTACGTTTTATTTTGTATACTATTATTTCTTTCCAAGTTATCATGTCACCTCTTTAGAGCTGCTGTCTGACAAATCACTATTTTGTAGTTCAAGGGGTCTGAATACTTTCCGAATGCACTGTATGATGCATACTCCTGAGTGGTGAGGTGGTCTAAGGCACTGCATCTCAGTGCAAGAGGCGACATTGCAGTCCCTGGTTTGAATCCAGGCTGCATTACATCCGGCTGTGATTGGGAGTCCCATTTGGGCAGCGCAAAATTGGCCCAGCGTCGTCCGGGATAGGCCGACATTGTAAATAAGAATTTGTTCTTAACTGACTTGCCTAGTTAAATAAAGGTTAAATAAAATAAATATGCATTCGGAAAGTATTCAGACCCCTTCCCTTTTTCCACTTTTTGTTCCGTTCTAAAATGTTCCTCATCATTCTACTCACAATAACTCATAATTTCAAAGCAATTTAATATTTGTAATTTTTTGTGATCTGCAGTTGAGTTAACAGAAAAACAAACAAATGAAATGGAATTCCATTACTTGATCCGAAGTCAGTCAATTCGTTAAAAAAATAATAAAATAACCACCATTTTGGTTCATCGTTCAGCACTAATGGAATTCAGACCATTTTCTGCTAACATACTTTTCTGGGAAAAATTTGATCAGCCCGGTCTGAGCCAACCAAGTAGATCAATACCTACACCATAGGGATAAAATATATTTGATACACCCCTCAGGAAGCAGTGAAAAACTATTATTGAATGTCCGATGGACTGTCTATTTTAACATTTCCCTTTCTTCTCACAGGCAGCAATGAAACTGTTAGAGAACAGCAGTTTTGAAGCTCTGGGCTCTCAACTTTGTGTTGAAACGGGAGAGTCTCACATCCTGGGCAGGTATTTACCATTACAGCACTGGACCAGCAGTATCAGTAGATCAATTGACCTCATATCTAATCACATGGCACAAGGTGTTCTGCAAAGCCTGCAATACTGTTCCATGACTAACAAAGGTTCAACATTTAACAGGTGTACTGGCCATTAGGAGGCTTGTGTGTGAACTGCAAGTACATAGCAAATAGCACATATAAATACCCCCTCCCCCCTCTACTCAGGGGTGTATTTCTGATGGGGTTAAGAGGCTCTATTTTAAAAGGCAAGATTAACACTTTGGGGCTCTGGGAGCTTCAATAACAACATGTCAAGGCTGAGGGCACTGGCACTGATATGTAAACACAGAGATAAACAGCAAACTATTGGAATAAGATGGTCAACTGAACTTAAACATATACAGCACCTGTCAAAAGTTTGGACACCTACTCATTCAAGGGTTTTTCTTTATTTTTACTATGCTCTACATTGTAGAATAATAGTGAAGACATCAAAACTATCTATCTGGACCTCCAGCCCTTCCGGTTCTGTGTCTGTCACAAGGCAGGAAAATACACTGTAAATAAAAATAAAAGAGAGCCGCACACTCTTGGAGCTCAGATGCAAAAATTTAATACCAACGTTTCGACAGCCAAGCTGTCTTCATCAGGGTATAATCACAAACACTGCGGGATGACTCGTTTATATAGTGTCAAAGGACACAAGTGTCTGTAATCATGGCCAGGAGTGGCCAAATATCATTGGTTAATAATCAAATATTAAAATGTCATACAAAGAACCGCATACAAACAAATGGATAGCATACAATCATAGATTAATTTGACTATACAAGTTTACACACAATTACAATGGCAAAGTCACAAGAATGTCTTCAGATCAAAGTCTACGTTAAGACCGAAGGGCGCAAGGGTCTTTAAATAAAAGATCCAGGCAGCCTCTCGTTTTAACAATAAATTATCAAGGTCACCCCCTCTCCTAGGGAGGGTGACATGTTCGATGCCAATATAACGCAGAGACAAAATCGAGTGGCCTGCCTCCAAGAAGTGGGCGGCAACTGGATAAGTAAAGTTTTTACACCTAATGGTGCTACGATGCTCTGAGATACGTACTTTTAATTCGCGCTTTGTTTTACAGACAATTTTTACCACAAGGACAAGTTATAAGATAAATAACTGCCTTAGTGGAGCACGTAATAACACCTTTTATTGGGATCGATTTCCCTGTTTGTGGGTAATTGAAGGATCTACATTTATAAGTGCCATTGCATTGAGCACAGCCATTACATTTGTAATTTCCATCCAGTAGGGGCGCAAATAGACGTTGTTCAGGAATATCTTGGGGTGGTAAATCAGAGTGTACCAATTGGTCTCTGAGATTTCTGCCCCGCGAGAATACGACCAAGGGAAGGTCCGAAAACACATTACCGATACTATCATCGGATTTTAGGATGTTGCAAAGTTTGTGAACAATTCCCTTAATTTGTTCAGAGCACTTTGAATAGTGGGTAGTTAGAACGCAAGAATGCGTCTTTTTGCGAGACTGACCTTGAAAAAGGTCATGTCTCGTTTTGTTTTGAATTTTCTCAATGGCAATATTAATCTGATCATTCTTGTAGCCCCTCTCTTTGAACTTTCTTTGCGTCTCAGCCATATGTCTGTCGAAATCGGACAGGAAAATACACTCACTGCTCCGTTATCATATACATTCGCAATGTGGGTCAAAACACAAGTTAACTTCGCTATCCTAGTACGTACACTAACAGTCAAAAGTTTTAGAACACCTACTCATTTCAAGGGTTTTTCTTTATTTGTACTATTTTCTACATTGTAGAATAATAGTGAAGACATCAAAACTATGAAATAATACTTGGAATCATTTAGTAACCAAAAAAGTGTCAAACAAATCACAATATATTTTAGATTCTTCAAAGTAGCCACCCTTTGCCTTGATGACAGCTTTGCACACGCTTGGCATTCTCTCAACCAGCTTCACCTGGTATGCTTTTCCAACAGTCTTGAAGGAGTTCCCACATATGCTGAGCACTCGTTGGCTGCTTTTCCTTCACTCTGCGATCCAATTCATCAGAAACCATCTCAATTTGGTTGAGGTCGGGTGATTGTGGAGGCCAGGTCATCTAATGCAGCACTCCATCACTCTCCTTATTGGTCAAAGAGCCCTTACACAGCCTGGAAGTGTATTGGGTCATTGTCCTGTTGAAAAACAAATGATAGTCCCACTAAGCGCAAACCAGATAGGATAATGTATCGCTGCAGAATTCTGTTGTAGCCATACTGGTTAAGTGTGCCTTGAATTCTAAATAAATCAAAGCACTCTTACACTATCACATCTCCTCTTCCATGCGTCACGGTGGGAACCACACATGCAGAGATCATCTGTTCTCCTACTCTACGTTTCAAAAGGACACGGCTGTTGGAATCAAAAATCTCAAATTTGGACTCATCAGGCCAAAGGACAGATTTCCACCGGTCTAATGTCCATTGCTCTTGTTTCTTGACCCAAGCAAGTCCCTTCTTCTTATTGGTCTCCTTTAGTAGTGGTTTCTTTGCAGCAATTCAACCATGAATGCCTGATTCACACAGTCTCTTTTGAACAGTTGATGTTGAGATGTGTCTGTTACTTGAACTATGTGAAGCATTTATTTGGGCTGCAATTTCTGAGGCTGGTATCTCTTATGAACTTATCCTCTGCAGCAGAGGTGACTCTGGGTCTTATTTTCCTGTGGCGGTCCTCATAAGAGCCAGTTTCATCCTAGCTCTTGGTGGTGTTTGCGTCTGCACTTGAAGAAACTTTCAAAGTTCTTCAAGTGTTACGTATTGACTGACCTTCATGTCTTAAAGTAATGATATACTACCTTTTCTCTTTGCTTATTTGAGCTGTTCCTGCCATAATATGCATTTGTATAAGGTCATCTTCTCTATATCACCCTTACCTTGTCACATCACAACTGATTGGCTCAAACTCATTAAGAAGAAAAGAAATTCCGCAAATTAACTTTTAACAAGGCACACCTGTTAATTGAAATGCATTCCAGGTGACTACCTCATGAAGCTGGTTGAGAGAATGCCAAGAGTGTGCAAAGCTGTCATCAAGGCAAAGGGTGGCTACTTTGAACAATCTCAAATATAAAATATATTTGGATTTGTTTAACAATTTTCTTGGTTACTACATGATTCCATATGTGTTATTTCATAGTTTTGATGTCTTCACTATTATTCCACAATGTATAAAATAATACAAATTAAAACCCTTGAATGAGTAGGTGTCCAAACTTTTGACTGGTACTAATATATTTACACTGCTCAAAAAAAAAAAGGGAACACTTAAACAACACAATGTAACTCCAAGTCAATCACACTTCTGTGAAATCAAACTGTCCACTTAGGAAGCAACACTGATTGACAATACATTTCACATGCTGTTGTGCAAATGGAGTAGACAATAGGTGGAAATTATAGGCAATTAGCAAGACACCCTCCAAAAAAGGAGTGGTTCTGCAGGTGGTGACTACAGACCACTTCTCAGTTCCTATGCTTCCTGGCTGATGTTTTGGTCACTTTTGAATGCTGGCGGTGCTTTCACTCTAGTGGTAGCATGAGACGGAGTCTACAACCCACACAAGTAGCTCAGGTAGTGCAGCTCATCCAGGATGGAACATCAATGCGAGCTGTGGCAATAAGGTTTGCTGTGTCTGTCAGCGTAGTGTCCAGAGCATGGATGCGCTACCAGGAGACATGGAGGAGGCCGTAGGAGGGCAACAACCCAGCAGCAAGACCGCTACCTCCGCCTTTGTGCAAGGAGGAGCTGGAGGAGCACTGCCAGAGCCCTGCAAAATGACCTCCAGCAGGCCACAAATGTGCATGTGTCTGCTCAAACGGTCAGAAACAAACTCCATGAGGGCCCGACGTCCACAAGTGGGGGTTGTGCTTACAGCCCAACACCGTGCAGGACGTTTGGCATTTGCCAGAGAACACCCAAGATTGGCAAATTCGCCACTGGCGCCCTGTTCTCTTCACAGATGAAAGCAGGTTCCCACTGAGCACATGTGACAGACGTGAGAGCCTGGAGACGCCGTGGAGAATGTTCTGCTGCCTGCAACATCCTCCGCATGACCAGTTTGGCGGTGGGTCAGTCATGGTGTGGGGTGGCATTTCTTTGGGGGGCCCCATGTGCTCGCCAGAGGTAGCCTGACTGCCATTAGGTACCGAGGTGAGATCCTCAGACCCCTTGTGAGACCATATGCTGGTGTGGTTGGCCCTGGGTTCCTCCTAATGCAAGACAATGCTAGACCTCATGTGGCTGGAGTGTGTCAGCAGTTCCTGCAAGAGGAAGACATTGATGCTATGGACTGGCCCGCCTGTTCCCCAGACCTGAATCCAATTGAGCACATCTGGGACATCATGTCTCGCTCCATCCACCAACGCTACGTTGCACCACAGACTGTCCAGGAGTTGGCGGATGCTTTAGTCCAGGTCTGGGAGGAGATCCCTCAGGAGACCATCCGCCACATCAGGAGCATGCCCAGGCGTTGTAGGGAGGTCACACAGGCACGTGGAGGCCACACACACTACTGAGCCTCATTTTGACTTGTTTTAAGGACATTACATCAAAGTTTGATCAGCCTGTAGTGTGGTTTTCCACTTTAATTTTGAGTGTGACTCCAAATCCAGACCACCATGGGTTGATAAATTTGATTTCCATTGATCATTTTTGTGTGATTTTGTTGCCAGCACATTCAATTATGTAAAGAAAAATGTTTGTTACGTTTCCGCCTTATTCAAAAATTTATAAAAACATTTTTTTTAAATCCTCAGCAACACACAATACCCCATAATGACAAAGTGAAAACAGGTTTTTAGAAATGTTTTCAAATATATTACAATCAGAAATACCTTATTTACTTAACTATTCAGACCCTTTAATATGAGACTCAAAATTGAGCTCAGGTGCATCCTGTTTCCATTGACAGTCCTTAAGATGGTTCTACAACTTGCTTGGAGTCCACCTGTGATAAATTCAATTTATTAGACATGATTTGAAAAGGCACACACCTGTCTATATAAGGTCCCACAGTTGACAAGGGAATGTTAGAGCAAAAACCAAGCCATGAGGTCAAAGGAATTGTCAATAGAGCTCAGAGACAGGATTGTGTCGAGGGCACAGATCTGGGGAAGTGTACCAAAACATTTCTGCAGCTTTGAAGGTCCACAAGAACACAGTGGCCTCCATCATTCTTAAATGGAAGAAGTTTGGAACCACCAAGACTATTCCTAGAGCTGGCCGCCTGACCAAACTGAGCAATCAGTGGAGAAGACTTGTTCAGGGACGTCACCAAGAACCTGATTGTCATTCTGACAGAGCTGTAGAAACATCTCAAGGATTATCAATGGAAACAGGATGCAGAAAAATCATTTTTAGGTAAAGGCTGTTATGTAACAAAAATGTGGTAAAAGTCAAGGGGTCTGAATACCTTCTGAAGGGACACACAACCTACCAATCTGTTTTTCTACCAAACTCACACAAACCAAAACCACAATTATAGACACCTCTGTCAGAGATTGATGTCATAAAACCTGAAAGGGGTGTGTCGCCTCATGACATGTGTCTGTGCTAAGATAAGTGGTGTAGGCTACGTGATTTAAATACCTGAGCAAGACCAGATGAGTCAATATCGTGTGTTATGCAGTAGAATTGCCATAGAAATGTTGCCCTATTCAATCCCTGTAGCGATTACTGGTAATGTGGAACGTTTAGCTAAATAGGCGTAATCTCTCTTGCAAAAAGTCTTGATCCCGCAAATAGGGTGATGGATGAGTGTTTTGTGTTATGCGACAGGAGGTTAGATTAACTGAACTGCAGCAGAGGGGTATACTAGGAACTCAATGAGTTAGCCCACCAACTTTGATAAACAACCAGAAATAACTATTTACTTTCTGGTTCATGAAGAAAGCTGAACGTCTTTGTGATTTTGATTGTTGAGTTAAGCCTGAAATGGGCATGGTCTACTTATCTTAAAAAAAAAAAAAAGTTATTTCTAGAATATTCAGGCAAGTTAGCAGGCTAACTCATTGATCCTTAGTAGGAAGCCCTTCAGGCTTTGAGGTAACAGTAGGAACTGGGATGTTGCATAATGGACTCTAGGTTATGAGACCAGTGGATACAGTAATGGTGGTGATGACCCCTGTCCTGGCTATGATCAATAGACGCAGTCTGATGCAGGACAGGGTGTACTCTTACAGGGCTTTGTGGCTATTTGTAGACTGTGTAATGGAGAGTGGTATGGAGCGTAAACCAGGGGAGAACGACTGACCCGTCTCATTGAAGCCACAAAGTTCAAGGCCGAATGCTGAACTGCAGCATTGTTTTCAGAAAAAACAAGATCCCCTATTATAGGTTAAATCTGTATGAATTCAATAACTTTAATGACAGCATCCCTTTTGATTTAGACAAAACTTTCAATGCATGTTTGCCCATGGAAGAAGTAGTCAGAAAGTTACTTTTTGGACTTGAATGCAAAAATCATTCAGGGGATAGAAGTGCTCAAAGTTGACCCATTTTGCATACTCCACCGTACCATGAGAAATCTATGTCTTCATCACTAGAAAATATAAACGGTTGAGTTGGATATAATTTAAAAGCTTAAACAGGGTTGTTAAACTATTTTATTTCAGATGTTTGTTTTTTTTATTTTTTACTTCAATTATCTAAAAATGCGTAGCCTCCGATGTGTTTTTTCTTCTTCATATTAGCTTAGACTAGAGATATAGCTTAGACTAGAGGTTGACCGATTAATCGGAATGGCTGATTAATTAGGTGCCGATTTCAAGTTTTCATAACAATCATCTGTATTTTTGGGCACCGATTTGCCGATTTTTATTTTTTTAATTTTTTTTTAATACCTTTTATTTGACTAGGTAGGTCACGTTCTTATTTTCAATGACGGCCTAGGAACGGTGGGTTAACTGCCTTGTTCAGGGGCAGAACGACAGATTTTTATCTTGTCAGCTCGGGGGATCCAATCTTGCAACCTCGCAGTTAACTAGTCCAACACAATCACGACCTGCCTCTCTCTGGTTGCACTCCACACCACAAGGAGACTGCCTGTTACGTGAATGCAGTAAGCCAAGGTAAGTTGCATTAAACTTATCTTATAAAAAACAATCAATCATAACCACTAGTTAACTACACATGGTTGATGATTTTACTAGATATTATCTAGTGTGTCCTGTGTTTCATATAATCTGACTGAGCATACAAGCATACAAGTATCTAAGTATCTGACTGAGCGGTGGTAGGCAGAAGCAGGCGCGTAAACATTCATTCAAACAGCACTTTCGTGCGTTTTGCCAGCAGCTCTTCGTTGTGCGTCAAGCATTGCGCTGTTTATGACTTAAAGCCTATCAACTCCTGAGATGAGTTGGGTGTAACCGAAGGGAAATGGCTAGCTAGTTAGCGCGCGCTAATAGCGTTTCAAACATCACTCGCTCTGAGCCTTCTAGTTGTTCCCCTTGCACTGCATGGGTAACGCTGCTTCGATGGTGGCTGTTGTGTTGCTGGTTCGAGCCCAGGGAGGAGCGAGGAGAGGGACGGAAGCTATACTGTTACACTTGCAATACTAAAGTGCCTATAAGAACATCCAATAGTCAAAGGTTAATGAAATACAAATGGTATAGAGGGAAATAGTCCTGTAATTCCTATAATAACTACAACCTAAAACTTCTTACCTGGGAATATTGAAGACTCATGTTAAAAGGAACCACCAGCTTTTATATGTTTTCATGTTCTGAGCAAGGAACTGAAACGTTAGCTTTCTTACATGGCACATATTGCACTTTTACTTTCTTCTCCAACACTTTGTTTTTGCATTATTTAAACCAAATTGAACATGTTTCATTATTTACTTGAGGCTAAATTGATTTTATTGATGTATTATATTAAGTTAAAATAAGTGTTCATTCATTATTGTTGTAATTGTCATTATTACAAATAAATAAATAAAAATTTGTCCGATTAATCGGTAACGGCTTTTTTGGTCCTCCAATAATCGGTATCAGTATCGGCGTTGAAAAATCATAATCGGTCGACCTCTGGCTTAGACCCTACTTTACATCATCAGTGGTTTTTGTTTTGTGCCCGACATCAGTTGAGACACAGCATGCTCTTCAATACAGGGTGGGTGGCATTTCAATCATAGAAATATAATTAACAGAGTGGACCTATCCCTTCAGACCACTGCAATTTAGCTGATACACCATTGAAATTGAATAATAATTTAATTACAACCACAAAAAAAGGTTGCCGGTCTTCCCACCTTCGAATGTCAACTTTCGCGTTAATGTATATTCTATAATCTATATTTCTATGATTTTCTATAGGTTTCCTATGAAGGATTTACAGTATAATTTAAAACAACAGATATTCCCATTCAAGTCAACATTCTCTGTGTGGACCTCAAACCATATTGTGGTACCATTTGAAAGTCAAAATGTAAATGTTATTCACATTTTCGTACATTTATCAGCCAAACATGACACCCACCCTGTATTCAAGTGCATGTTGTGTCTCAACCGACGGCAGGCACAACACAAAACCTAAAATGTAAAATAGGGTCTAAGCTACAGCATATGAGAATACCACTGGTGGACTCCAAGTTGTAGAAACACCTCAAGTTTTTGTTTTTTTGCTTTGTCGTTATTGGGTATTGTTTGTACATTGATGATGAAAACATCTATCTAATCCATTTTAGAATAAGCTGTAACGTAACAAAATGTGGAAGAAAGGAAAGGGGTCTGAATACTTTCTGAATGCACTGAAAATCTCCCTTGTCTCACGTACCCCTAATATAGACAACAATCAATGTCTTATATGAACAAGACAATCACAATATAATAAACAACAGGCAACAAAAGGCAGACCATATACTATCCCGGGCATTTTCTTCTCACTCACTTTTGAGACATGAAACTGGCTATCGAGGTTATAAGTTCCAAATTCTTTGCTTACCAAGAAGACGGTGAATGTTCCTAAGTGGCCATGTTACAGTTTCATAAATCTGCTTGAAATATTATGTTAGGATTTGAACATTTATCTCTAGCCATGATCCCCAACATCTTGACAGAGCTTGAAGAATTTTAAAAAGAATAATAGGCAACTATTACACAATCCAGGTGTGCAAAGCTCTTAGACTTACCCGTAATGATTGCTGCCAAAGTTGTTTCTAACATGCATGGACTCAGGGAGCTGAATACTTATGCAATTACATTTTTTTAATATATACTCTACAGTGCATTTGGAAAGTATTCAGACCCCTTGACTTTTTTCACATTGTAAAGTTACAGGCTTATTCTAAAATGGTTTAAATGAAACATTTTCCTCATCAATCTATACACAATACCCCATAATGACAAAGCGAAAACAGGTTTTTAGAAATTTTTGCAAATGTTTAAAAAGACAACATAATTTAGTTAGGTATTCAGACCCTTTGTTATAAGACTTGAAATTGAGCATCCTATTTCCAGTGACCATCCTTGAAATGTTTCTACAACATGATTGTCCACCTGTGGTAAATTCAATTGATTGGACATGATTTGGGAAGGCACACACCGGTCTATATAAGGTCCCACAGTTGACAGTGCATGTCAGAGCAAAAACCAAGCCATGAGGTCGAAGGAATTGTCCGTAGAGCTCAGAGACAGGATTGTGCCGAGGCACAGATCTGGAGAAGGGTACCAAAACATTTCTGCAGCATTGAAGGTTCCCAAGAACACAGTAGGCTCCATCATTCTTAAATGGAAGAAATTTAGAACCACCAAGACTCTTCCTAGAGCTGGCAGCCCGCCCAAACTGGCAATCAGGGGAGAAGGGCCTTGGTTAGGGAGGTGACCAAGAACCCGATGGTCACTCTTGACAGAAGAGTTTCTTTGTGGAGATGGGAGAACCTTCCAGAAAGACAACCATCTCTCCAGCACTCCACCAATCAGGCCTTTATGGTTGAGTGGCCAGACGGCAGCCACTCCTCTGTAAAAGGCACATGACAGCACACTTGGAGTTTGCCAAAAAAGCACAGGAAGACTCAGACCATGAGAAACAAGATTCTCTGGTCTGATGAAACCAAGATTGAACAGTTTGGCCTGAATGCGAAACGGCACGTCTGGAAGAAACCATCTCTACGGTGAAGCATGGTGGTGGCAACATCATCCTTTGGGGATGTTTTTCAGCGGCAGGAACTGCGAGACCAGTCAGCATCGAGGCAAAGATGAACAGAGCAAAGTATAGAGAGAACCTTGATATTAACATGCTCCAGAGTGCTCAGGAACTCAGACTGGGGCAAAGGTTCACCTTCCAACAGGACCACAACCCTAAGCACAAAGCTAAGACAATGCAGTAGTGGCTTCAGGACAAGTCTCTGAAAATCCTTGAGTGGCCCAACCAGAGCCCGGACTTGAACCCCATCTAACATCTCTGAAGAGACCTGAAAATGGCTGTGCAGCGACGCTCCCCATCCAACCTGACAGAGCATGAGAGGGTCTGCAGAGAAGAATGGAAGAAACTCCCCAAATACAGGTATGCCAAGCTGGTTTCGTCATACCTAAGAAGATTAGAGGCTGTAATCACTGCCAAGGTGCTTCAACAAAGTACTGAGTCAAGGGGTCTGAACACTTATATAAATGTTATATTCCAGTTTAATATTTTTAAATAAATTATTCTTAAAAAAAAAAACGTTTTTACTTTTTCATTCTGGGGTATTGTGTTTAGATTGAGGAGGGGAAAACAATGTAAAACATTATAGGATAAGGCAATATACAACACAATATAGAAAAAGTAAAGGGGATTGAGTATGAGAAAATGGAAATCTTTGCGTGTGTGGGTCTATATATACAGTGCCTTGCGAAAGTATTCGGCCCCCTTGAACTTTGCGACCTTTTGCCACATTTCAGGCTTCAAACATAAAGATATAAAACTATTGTAAAGTGGCTGTTCCACTGGATGTCAGAAGGTGAATTCACCAATTTGTAAGTCGCTCTGGATAAGAGCGTCTGCTAAATGACTTAAATGTAATGTAAATGTAGGTACACCTCCAATTGACTCAAATGATGTCAATTAGTCTATCAGAAGCTTCTAAAGCCGTGACATCATTTTTTGGAATTTTCCAAGCTGTTTAAAGGCACAATAAACTTAGTGTATGTAAACCTCTGACCCACTGGAATTGTGATTGTTGGAAAAAATTACTTGTCATGCACAAACTAGATGTCCTAACTGACTTGCCAAAACGATTGTTTGTTAATTAACAAGACATTTGTGGAGTGGTTTAAAAATGAGTTGTAATGACTCCAACCTAAGTGTATGTAAACATCTGACTTCAACTGTATATATGTCATTTTTGTGGAAGACAATCATTGTACCAATATTTGCTTCTATTATGCAAAATGTATGTTCTTTAAACAATTTATTTAAATATCGCACACAGAAGAAGTTATAAGGATAATTGTAATTGCTAATTGCAGCCGTCAGTACACCAGTCAGCCTTCAGCTTGAGATAGTGAGTGGGCACAGCCCTGAGCTAGCTTGCAACTTCACTTCCTGGAGTAGCTGAAACTGCACATTTTATGTATCCATTGGACGCCATCTTAACAAATGTTTTTTTGCTTCAAATGCGCTATTGAGTCTACACATAGGAATGAATGGTGTCACGTGATCAATGACTATCTATTTATACGCAGTCATTTGCATAGATACACATACACACACAGCTAGGCACTGAAACAGCTACCAAGTGCTGGTGTTTAGACAGCTGCTTACTGAATTAGAATGGGCAACAATGGCAGCAAGAGCCGTGCTGGCACCATGTGACCCAATGAGGCTGCTTCTTTCCACCCTAATAAAGAGCCTAAGTCTGCCAATACTCACCAAAGTTCAACTGGACCCATTACTAATGATAAACGGAGCACACACTCGCACATGAATTTGAGGAAGTTCACAAATTCTGTCAGTGATAGTTTTCCTTAGAATGTCAGTTTCTGGATAATGTGATAATTTGATTGAACCAGGAAGTCTGTTACAAATAGGCCTAGACCCACAACTATCCTTTATATCCTAATTCTGTGCATTTATTCACAACTAGGTCTAATTATCCACAGGTTATTAGCTCAGCTTTTTAGGTCAACTTTTCTATGGATTTCAGATGGTCCCTGTTTGTTCAGTATTTTTTATTTTTTTGTCTGTTAATGAAAAGTAGGCCAGTCACGTCACCACCCCCGTGACCTTTGCTCCTTCCTATAATAAGACTGGGCCACAGTGTGTCTCTGAGCCAGATTTTGGGTTGCACAACCCCTGCTCTTACATAACTGGGGGTGAGGGGAAAATAAACACACGACTGGACTCTGCTCCACTCCGTCTGCATTCCACCCATACCCCTCAAATAGAACACAGTGAAACAGAGACACAGACACAGATACTTGTTCAAAGCAATAAATACAGAACACGAGACGTACAGTGCCTTGCAAAAGTATTTAGACCTCTTGGATTTTCTTCACATTTTATTGTGTTACAAAGTGGGATTAAAATAGATGTAATTGTCATTGTTTGTCAACAATGCACAAAATATTATGTCAAAGTGGGGGGGGGGGGTGTGACCTTTTTTTAATGATAAAACATTTAATAACTAATATTCAGCCCCTTTGTTTATGCAAGCCTAAATTAGTTCAGGAGTAAAATGTTGCTAAACAAATCACAAAGTTACATGGACTCACTCTGTGTGAAGTTATAGGGGTTGACATTCTTTTTTAAATTACTAACCCTTCCTCTCTCCCCTCGGCCAAGTATTGCATTTCAAGCACAGATTCGACTACAAAGACCAGGGAGCTTTTCGAAGGCCTCGTAAAAAAAAGACAGTGATTTGTAGATGGTTAACAATAACAAATCAGACATTGAATATATCTTTAAGCATGGTCTAGTTAATTATGCTGTGCGTTATGCATGGCTTGACGTAACTTTTTTTGCCACTTGTCCTTTTCTTTTACTTGTCCAATAGCACAAGTCACATGTATAAAAAAAAAAATGTTTTAAAGCATTGAGGCTGTTGCAACAGATCAGACCGTTTAGCTTAAAATGTTGAAGTTTTATTTCTTCATATTATAAGCTCAACAATGCGCACATGGCTGTTGGCTATATGCGAATGTTACAAAATGCAATTAGCAAGGAAAACACCATTCTCAAAAGCGCACCTCACGCGCAAGTGGTTTCATGTGACAGAGATGAAAGTATCCATTAGAAATTAAGGAAGGGGAGATCATCAACTAGCATGGGTTACTAATATGACTAGTATTATGCGTTTGGCTGTAGGACAATTAAAGAACATTGATTTGAAAGCCAATAGAACATGAGAAATGCTGTTTTTTAATGGCATATTAAGTGTTTATGGAATAATTCCTTCATTTCAGTGGTCGTATTTTGGCTAGGCTACTTTGAAACAAGACATACTTCATAAAATGACATACAATGTCCAGGTTTTAAACAATTACATTTTATGGTTAAATAGTTTTCAAATGTTGACCGCCTCTGCTCAGATTCAAGGTAGGTGATGTTGCGGTGCACAACAGGCACTGTCCTTCTCTCTCTGGTCTTTTGACCGTTTGATCTGCTGTTAATTATCCTTCATTATGTTAGTCAAACATGACTGGTGTTTCGCCTATATTTATGTAATTCAAACTCTCATTAAAGTTTGGCTACATTTTCCTGTCACTTCTGTCATGTCAGCATTGGTTTGGACATGAGGCTGTAGCCAATATGCATATCACCTTCACTTTGACATGTAGTTTTTTATTTTATTTATGTAGGCTACATGAAACAGATTTTAATATTATTCCAGTGTTGGCCTCTCTGATTAAATTCTGATCGGAGTAATTGTTTGATATTGTGATTTCTGTGTTTTACATTTCTAATTTTCCATTCGGACTGCTTAAATCTACAGTATATTTTCTTATCTGAATTTATTTTTTTAAATGTTACTTGTCCCAGACAGGAGGACTAGCGTTAATGTCGATCCCTGCCTTATGTATTAAACCACCCAGAAACCTAAAAGATACAGTCGTCCTTCTGAACTGAGCTGTAGGACAGGAATGAAACTGCTCAGGGATGAGGCTATTGATGATTTTAAAACGGTGTGGTAAACCGTTGGGTTGAGCGTGCAGAGATTGACACAGAGACAGGGCAAAAAATAAACATTACAAAGAAAATCACTTAGGTCTTGAAATACATCCACAGTTACACCTCCAATTGCCTATCAGAAGCTTCTAAAGCCATGACATCATTTTCTGGAATTCTCCAAGCTGTTTAAAGGCATAGTCAACTTCTGACCCACTGAAATTGTGATACAGTGAATTATAAGTGAAATAATCTGTCTGTAAAAAATTACTTGTGTTAAGCACAAAGTAGATGGTTGGAGTCATTAAAAATAGTTTATGTAAACTTCTGACTTCAACTGCAGCCAACTACATTTCCTAATGTTTTGCATGATGTTAGTCTTGCATTTTAACTTGCTACCGGAGAACTACACAGCTGGAAGAAAGCACAAGAGAAAAGTAGCCTTCACAACAGTCAGAGCGCTGTCTGGTGATCCAGTGGCGAAAGCAAAGATATTTCATCCGAGTGGAGAATTGCAACTGAAGCACAAAATTTGTCCATTTTAGATCTGCATTTTCAAAACGCAGCAAGATATTGTTTGTGTTTTATCCTTCATTTTATGAGTAAAAAAACGCAAAATCCTGCGTTAGCATGACCCCTGAGTATTGAATACGGGACATGACTAGTTTGATACAATACCCATGTCCTCCTTCGTCAGTAGCTAAATGGATGTCCACTTAACAAAAGTTAACTCTGGGATTTTTATCTGTCTCTATAGGATCGAGAGCTACTCCTGCAAGATGGCTGGTGATGACAAGCACATGTTTAAGCAATTTTGCCAGGAGGGGGAGCCACATGTCCTGGAGGCCCTTTCGCCCCCCCAGTCCAGCGCCACCAGCCCACCCCAGTAAGTACCACAGCCACACCCCTTATCAATGTTTACATCACACGGAAATTACACTAGGAATGAAACGGAAGCAAACAGGGAGGGACTGCCTGTTTTCCATTGCAGAATGTTTTGCTATGGTGTGCAATAATGCATTGATACTGGTGTTGTGTCACAGTATTAGTCTCTTATGTGGCACACTAAGGGGGTGGCAGGTAGCCTAGCAGTTAAGAGCATTGGTCTAGTAACCATAAGGTCACTGGTTCGAATCCCTGAGCCGACTATGTGAAAAATATGTCTGTGCCCTAGATAATTAATTGTAACTTCCTAACCAAATTACTGAACTCTCTCTCTACTCATCTCACTTGTTTTGTGCAGACTGGGGAAGAGCAGTGAGGATGCCGAAAACCCTCTGAGTGACAAGTGTTGCAGGAAGACCTTGTTCTACCTCATCACCACGCTCAATGAATCGTTCAGGCCCGACTACGACTTCAGCGCAGCCCGGGCCCACGAGTTTAGCCGTGAGCCCAGCCTCAACTGGGTCAGTAGCACTGCCTCTGCTCCTCTCATGATTACACCATTTTAGAATGACTTAAAACCAATCTAATTGGGCGGTCATTCATGCCTAATTTCAGAATTGCCCAGATACTCATATACAGATACGTTGAATCATCCCATGCAAGTCCCGGAAGCACATTGTTACAAAGCCATACACATAAGGGGAAAGTAGTGAGTTTTCTACAAGGGGCTTATGGAATATCACAGGCTGTAAGATAGAGGTGTCAAACTCAATTTCTGGAGGACCATGTCTGCTGGTTTTGTTTTATTTTGTTTTGTGTCTAATGACGACCTAAACCACCAGGTGACGAAGCAATCACCTTAATTATAACCTGATTTATCACAATAACCTTAAATGATCAATCAAGTGCAGACACTCGGCCCTCCACAGGATTTGAGTTTGACAGCTCCACACATCTGTGAGGAGAATAAATGGTCCTAACGATGGTGTGCCGTGTCTCCTCCAGGTGGCGAATGCAGTGAGCAGCAGCCTGTACTCATCAGTTGGGGTGGAGTTCAACTCCCTGGGGCCTGAGCTGTGGAACTCCATCGACCAGGAAATTTGCCTGCAGGATTGTGACATTTACAGGTGTGCGTGGGAGATATGGTGGTCCCGCGAGGCTCAGTTGGTAGAGCATGGCGCTTGCAACGTCAGGCTTGTGTATTGGATTATCACGGTGGACCAGTAACATAAAAAAATAAATGCATGCATTCACTACTGTAAGTCGTTCTGGATAAGAGCGTCTGCTAAATGACTAACACGTGAGCGTAAATGTATATGCTGCTTGTTGTGTTTGTCGCCGGTATATGTAGTAATGCCCTTATTTGTCCTCAGCTACAACCCTGACCTGGACTCAGACCCCTTTGGGGAGGAAGGCAGCCTCTGGTCCTTCAACTACTTCTTCTACAACAAGAAGCTGAAGAGGATTGTATTCTTCACCTGTCGCTCCGTCAGGTGAGCAGCCACAGCGGGCTTCAGTCTGACTCCATTATCAATGCAATCTGTGACGATACACATATGAGTTTGTTAGTTCTACAGCCAGTCCGAAGCAGTTTCTGGCCCGTGGATGACTTTCTAGGGTCCACTGTGTATGTTCTAAAATTGGATAAATCTGTCTCGTGTTGCTGGTATGAATTGCTCACACCAAACCAGCACAGCAGCAGGAGTTGATTGGGCTTGACGTGCCGAGGCAGCTTGTTCACAACCCAAAGCCTGTCTGATCTCATGATGTGTGTGTGACTGTTATCCATTACCAGGAGGACAAAAGGCCAGGGAAGGGGACTACCAGGTCAACTCCAAAAACTCCACAAACAATCTGTCAACCAGAGCAACCACATGTACCTGTATGATTGATTAATGAGGCATGGTTTTTCTGCTTTATTTCCACAGTGTCTTGAGTGGGTATGGCTGCGGTTGTCTGGACAACGAGTTGGACATGGAGCTGGATGATGAAGAGGAGTTGGATGGATTCACTGAGGACAGGTGGGATCATGTTACTATAGTAATGTTACTACCTGCTTATACTCTTCTAGTGCACCGATGGGCCTCAGTCTTACATATATATACTTTGTCTGTGCATGGGGGTTACATTTTGGATTTGTGTCGAAATAGAGCCCTGATTGACACTGCCTTGTTCTCTCCCCGTCGGCAGGTTCCCCAGAGCTCTTTGTGTCTAGGCACACCCATGCCAAACTTCTACGCCTACACAACCTCCTCCCCCTTCACCTATCCTGTTTCTTTTTTCCTCCTCTATCCTTGTTTTTTTTTCTTTGTCTCGATGTTCTGTACAGCCTGACCCAGGAAGCCATTTGCTCATGTAGAGGAAATACATTTTTTTTTCTCCCATTGACAAGTGCATGTTTCACGCCTTTCACATCAGCTCGATCCAACCCATACCGTGAAGGACGTTTTCTAAATGCCCAGGGTAACTGGGATCTAGGTCTCCTGTTTATTGTGCTTCCTCTATCTTCCGTTGTCGCTGAGCTAAGAACTGACTCTGTGACTGATCATTTGATGGAAGGACCTTCCTAGGCCTCTTAAACCTCATCCTCGTCACCTGAAACCAGCCTCTGCTTGGATGCTGCACTCTTAAAGAAACCCTCCCAATACTTATTGGATCTGTCTTGGATATTTATGGTCAAGAGAGACCATGGACGGCTAACCCTGACAAGCAAACATTCTCTTTTATTAAAAATCGCAGCAGATGATGGCACAGAAACGGCTGTGTAAGTGGAGATAGAAGTCCACAGTGCAACACCAGCATCAGTGAGAGCCATGGAAGGGGAGGGGCTTATTACATCAAACTTCTCCAATCCCACACTGGGTAGAGGATGGGACAACGACAGCTAATTCGATTGACTGTCTATCCAGCTGATTTCCATTTGCTTCCATTGTGTGGCTTTTATGCTTGACAGTGGTGTTAATGTGAGAACTGAAAACTTTTATAGCTCCCAAGTTTTTAAACGAATGCTGCTTTTGTAATGGAAACATTGTAATATCTTATGTTGTCTTATTACTGCACATGACATGTGTAGATGGAAATGACTCTGCCAAGGAAAGCAAAATGACATCAGACTTGCAGCTTATACAAGATCACTTTCATGAGCGCCTCTGTCACACTGTTCTGCCTATCAGTAACCATGTTCCTCAATGTGTGATTTTTCTGATTCCCTTATGATTTAGGCTAACCTATTGTAAAACTTGTACCCATTTTCCTCTGCTACAATCATCCATTTATTTTATGCTCAAACATTACAAAGGCTTTGATGTAAAGCCAAGTGAATGTACTAAACACAGGCAGCAAAGGCATCAGCGATAGTTCCAGTAATGTTATTAAAGTGTTTTACAGTATTTTTTAGAAAGAAAGACCCTTTTATCTCTGAGTTCCCTGTGTAAGGCTTGTGATGATGACCTCCCATGATGACCTCCGTTCAGGACCTGTTTTGATTATACAGCATATGTTAATAAAGTTGTGTTTGAACCAAAGAGTGTCCTCTGTGTTGTCATAGAGAGTGGACACGGGCAGCTCACCCAACACAACACATCCCACTCACAGGGAAGAAGAGGACCAAAATGAAGATGTTTTGAACAGTAATGACTACAATGTGATACAGCAGTGTAAGGTATAGTTAACCATGTTTCCTACAAGAGGAACGTGTTATGTTACACCTCACACTACAACCTTTTTAATAACAAAGTGTTCCTATGGACATTTTTGAGTAATGCAAAGATACATGGAAGGGGCTATAAACTTGGTCCTGCTCAATCTGTCTTCCTTAATTAAATTAGGTAAGAGGCAGAGAACATAGACCTCATATAGCAATGTTAAACCTTCAATAAATAATTGGAATAGCACAAGCTATACTTATCACAAGAGGTGCAACTTTGGTTTTAGAATTGGGGGAAACATACTTTTTTATCCAGTCGGATAAACACTCCAAACAGCCTACCCGACCACTTGGAGGAGTCCGCATGGTCCTAAAGCACACCGTTGCCTCGTTTTGTATCACATTCCAATGATAAAACTGGGGAGGACAAAAATGCTATATCAGAATTTGGGGGGTGACTTGTCCCTCCCGTCCCCAGTGAAAGATACGCCCCTGCTTATCACGACTGATTTAACATTTTAATGTTCTTACATTGTAAATGGCGGTCATCTTCATCTTGGAGACTAGAGGTATGATCAGGGGAGAAAAGGACCAGTGCAGGAAAGTCCAGAAGCGGAACTATGGCTAGGGAACACCAAACCAGGCAGCGAGAGGTTGACTTCAGACAGATGGATGCTATAGCTAGATAGAGGGGCTCAGAACCCCTTGTGCAGTAGGGATGAAGCAGAAAAGAGAAACATGCAGTGGGGTTAATATCTCATTAAGCCAATAACCAAAACTTCTGCACTATAACAGCACAGCTACAGAAACAAAAGGAGTCTAGGAACACAAATGAAAAGATAATTGAATGAAAAGTTAAAGCACAAGAATGGATAAAGAGGGGTTGAAGGGGTGAGAATGGATGGATAGAGAGAGGTTATACAAAGTTTTTACCTAATATAGAAATCCCTGCATGCTCCTCCTTCCTCCCTACCTGCCTCCTGCTTCCTCCCTGCACACCACGGGAGGCTGTTGAGGGGAGGACGGCTCATAATAATGGCCAGAATGGAGCAAATGGAATGGCATCAAACACCTGGAAACCAATACATTTGATGTATTTGATACCATTCACTAATACCGCTACAGTCCTTACCAGAAGCCTGCTCTCCCCAATTAAGGTGCCACCAACCTACTGTGCTGCACACGTCCTCCTTACTCCATGTGACCTGAGTGAAGCCAATGCAGCCGCTAGGGGCACACATAGCTCACTACACATCAACACAGTTGAAGATTGCTCCCCCAAGTTGCTGCTCCTTCCTCTCTGCGTGTGCATCCTCCTTCCTTTCTCCATGTGACCTGAGTGAACTCAATGTAGCCGCTAGTTGCACAAAAAGCTCAATACACATCAACACAGGGAAAGAAGGCTCCAAGTTGCTACTCCTTACGCGTCCCCCTATGAGAGATATGGCGGTGGAAATGTCCTTATGCACAAATATTGATATACAGTGCCTTGCGAAAGTATTCGGCCCCTTGGAACTTTGCGACCTTTTGCCACATTTCAGGCTTCAAACATAAAGATATAAAACTGTATTTTTTTGTGAAGAATCAACAAGTTATACATAATCATGAAGTGGAACAACATTTATTGGATATTTCAAACTTTTTTAACAAATCAAAAACTGAAAATTTGGGCGTGCAAAATTATTCAGCCCCTTTACTTTCAGTGCAGCAAACTCTCTCCAGAAGTTCAGTGAAGATCTCTGAATGATCCAATGTTGTCCTAAATGACTAATGATGATAAATACAATCCACCTGTGTGTAGTCAAGTCTCCGTATAAATGCACCTGCACTGTGATAGTCTCAAGAGGTCCGTTAAAAGCGCAGAGAGCATCATGAAGAACAAGGAACACACCAGGCAGGTCCGAGATACTGTTGTGAAGACGTTTAAAGCCGGATTTACAAATGCAAAAAGATTTCCCAAGCTTTAAACATCCCAAGGAGCACTGTGCAAGCGATAATATTGAAATGGAAGGAGTATCAGTCCACTGCAAATCTACCAAGACCTGGCCGTCCCTCTAAACTTTCAGCTCATACAAGGAGAAGACTGATCAGAGATGCAGCCAAGAGGCCCATGATCACTCTGGATGAACTGCAGAGATCTACAGCTGAGGTGGGAGACTCTGTCCATAGGACAACAATCAGTCGTATATTGCACAAATCCTTTATGGAAGAGTGGCAAGAAGAAAGCCATTTCTTAAAGATATCCATAAAAAGTGTCATTTAAAGTTTGCCACAAGCCACCTGGGAGACACACCAAACATGTGGAAGAAGGTGCTCTGGTCAGATGAAACCAAAATTGAACTTTTTGGCAACAATGCAAAACGTTATGTTTGGCGTAAAAGCAACACAGCTCATCACCCTGAACACTCCATCCCCACTGTCAAACATGGTGGTGGCAGCATCATGGTTTGGGCCTGCTTTTCTTCAGCAGGGACAGGGAAGATGGTTAAAACTGATGGGAAGATGGATGGAGCCAAATACAGGACCATTCTGGAAGAAAACCTGATGGAGTCTGCAAAAGACCTGAGACTGGGACGGAGATTTGTCTTCCAACAAGACAATGATCCAAAACATAAAGCAAAATCTACAATGGAATGGTTCAAAAATAAACATATCCAGGTGTTAGAATGGCCAAGTCAAAGTCCAGACCTGAATCCAATCGAGAATCTGTGGAAAGAACTGAAAACTGCTGTTCACAAATGCTCTCCATCCAACCTCACTGAGCTCAAGCTGTTTTTGCAAGGAGGAATGGGAAAAAAATTCAGTCTCTCGATGTGCAAAACTGATAGAGACATACCCCAAGCGACTTACAGCTGTAATCGCAGCAAAAGGTGGCGCTACAAAGTATTAACTTAAGGGGGCTGAATAATTTTGCACGCCCAATTTTTCAGTTTTTGGTTTGTTAAAAAAGTTTTAAATATTCAATAAATGTCGTTCCACTTCATGATTGTGTCCCACTTGTTGTTGATTCTTCACAAAAAAATACAGTTTTATATCGTTATGTTAGAAGCCTGAAATGTGGCAAAAGGTCGCAAAGTTCAAGGGGGCCGAATACTTTCGCAAGGCACTGTAGCCATTGGTTCTCTCCAGAGCTGACTGCCCTTAACCAACACAAAAACATTCTATGGCGCTCTGCATTAGCATCGAACAGCCCTCGTGATATGCAACTTTTCAGGGAAGCTAGAAACCAATATACACAGGCAGTTAGAAAAGCCAAGGCTAGCTTTTTCAAGCAGAAATGTGCTTCCTGCAACACAAACTCAAAAAAGTTCTGGGACACTGCAAAGTCCATGGAGAATAAGAACACCTCCTCCCAGCTGCCCACTGTCACCACCAATACATCCATTATAATTGAGAATTTCAATAAGCAATTTTCTACGGCTGGCCATGCTTTCCACCTGGCTACCCCTACCCCGGTCAACAGCACTGCACCCCCCACGGCAACTCACTCAAGCCTTCCCCATTTCTCCTTCTCCCAAATCCAGTCAGCTGATGTTCTGAAAGAGCTGCAAAATCTGGACCCAAACAAATCAGCCGGGCTAGACAATCTGGACCCTTTCTTTCTAAAATTATCTGCCGAAAGTGTTGCCACCCCTATTACTAGCCTGTTCAACCTCTCTTTCGTGTCGTCTGAGATTCCCAAAGATTGGAAAGCAGCTGCGGTCATCCCCCTCTTCAAAGGGGGGGACACTCTTGACCTAAACTGCTTCAGACCTATATCTATCCTACCCTGCCATTCTAAAGTCTTCGAAAGCCAAGTCAGCAAACAGATTACCAAACATTTTGAATCCCACCATACCTTCTTCGCTATGCAATCTGGTTTCAGAACTGGTCATGGGTGCACCTCAGCCAAGCTCAAGGTCCTAAACGATATATTAACTGCCATCGATAAGAAACAATACTGTGCAGCTGTATTCATTGACCTGGCCAAGGCTTTCGACTCTGTCAATCACCACATCCTCATCAACAGCCTTGGTTTCTCAAACGATTGCCTCGCCTGGTTCACCAACTACTTCTCTGATAGAGTTCAGTGTGTCAAATCGGAGGGTCTGTTGTCCGGGCCTCTGGCAGTCTCTATGGGGATGCCACAGGGTTCAATTCTTGGACCGATTCTCTTCTCTGTATATATCAATGATGTCACTCTTGCTGCTGGTGAGTCTCTGATCCACCTCTACGCAGACGACACCATTCTGTATACTTCTGGCCCTTATTTGGACACTGTGTTAACAACCCTCCAGGCGAGCTTCAATGCCATACAACTCTCCTTCCGTAGCCTCCAATTGCTCTTAAATGCAAGTCAAATTAAATACATGCTCTTCAACCGATCGCTGCCTGCACCTGCCCCCCTGTCCAACATCACTACTCTGGACAGCTCTGACTTAGAATATGTGGACAACTACAAATAGCTAGGAGTCTGGTTAGACTGTAAACTCTCCTTCCAGACTCACATCAAACATCTCCAATCCAAAGTTAAATCTAGAATTTACTTCCTATTTCGCAACAAAGCATCCTTCACTCATGCTGCCAAACATACCCTTGTAAAACTGACCATCCTACCAATCCTTGACTTCGGCGATGTTATTTACAAAATAGCCTCCAATACCCTACTCAATAAATTGGATGCAGTCTATCACAGTGCCATCCGTTTTTGTCACCAAAGCCCCATATACTACCCACCACTGCGACCTGTACGCTCTCGTTGGCTGACCCTCGCTTCATACTCGTCGCCAAACCCACTGGCTCCAGGTCATCTACAAGACCCTGCTTGGTAAAGTCCCCCCTAATCTCAGCTCGCTGGTCACCATAGCAGCACCCAGCAGCACCCACCTGCGCTCCAGCAGGTATATCTCTCTGGTCTCCCCCAAAACCAATTCTTCCTTTGGCCACCTCTCCTTCCAGTTCTCTGCTGCCAATGACTGGAACGAACTACAAAAATCTCTGAAACTGGACACACTTATCTCCCTCACTAGCTTTAAGCACCAGCTTTCAGAGCAGCTCACATATTACTGCACCTGTACATAGCCCATCTGTAATTTAGCCCAAACAACTACCTCTTCCCCTACTGTATTTATTTATTTTGCTCCTTTGCACCCTGTTATTTCTATCTCTACTTTGCACATCATTCCACTGCAAATCAACCATTCCAGTGTTTTACTTACTATATTGTATTTACTTTGCCACCATGGCCTTTTTTTGCCTTTAGCTCTCTTATCTCACCTCACTTGCTCACATTGTATATAGACTTATTTTTCTACTGTATTATTGACTGTATGTTTGTTTTACTCCATGTGTAACTCTGTGTTGCTGTATGTGTCGAACTGCTTTGCTTTATCTTGGCCAGGTCGCAATTGTAAATGAGAACTTGTTCTCAACTTGCCTACCTTGTTAAATAAATTTGAAATAAAAAAATAAAAATTGGAACGCAGACTGCGAACCAGGCCTAATCGCCCAACATCAATGCCCGACCTCACTAATGATCTGGTGGCTGAATAGAAGCAAGTCCCCGCAGCAATGTTCCAACATGTAGTGGAAGGCTGTTATAGCAGCATAGGGAGGACCAACTCCATACTAATGCCCATGATTTTGTAATGAGATGTTCAATGAGCAGGTGTCCACATACCTTTGGTCATGTAGTGTATGTTAGAGGCTATTTATATAGAAATTGCGTGTAAAACCCATATAAACTGCATTTATGATTATATGACAATATTTTACGTTGACAATGATTCTGTTACACAATTTTTGAAGTATCTCATACCTTTGTTTTATTTCCCTGCATAAGTAAATTCAGTATTATGTCTCTACTACCGTTCATTCCAATTAGAGTGGTTTGGATTTCTCCCTGATCAACATGCCTGCCATTTTCACACCATTCTAGAACTTTGAGGGTTTATGACTTTGCCCCTCTAGTAATTGAATAGGTTGTTATCAATACAATGTCACAATAAGGCAATAAAGTAAAGAATGTTTGAAATTTCCGATTATCCATGCAAAACAATTGCGCACATTCAGCTCATTCATCGTGTCATTTCAGATATATGAGGATAGCCTCAAGATATCTCAACATTTTGGCCACCATAAATTGGATATTTGAGTGACATAAAGTAAAAGTGTACTATACTTGACAAGTATGAGTGGTTTAGGTGAATTTTTCATCCTTTTGGGCTCTGCAGGTCAAGCAGCATAAGGGTGCATATTCCCGTGTTGGCTAGCCTACTGTTGATAATGTTTACTTTGCTAGCCACACTTTTCCTACTCAAGGCTCCGATGAAGGCGATTCATGCCAAAACATAAGCCTATTGTTCATTCTAATATTTTTGGGATCCTAACATGGTCCTCACCCTTACGGAAAAACCACATGAATTTCAAGTGATCAAATGTGATCTTATGTGACAACACGTGACAACATGTGAAACAACACGTGAAACAACACGATTTCATACGTGAAATCACGTGTTTTTTCCATAAAGGCAATGACGATCTCGGAATGTTGTATCATGGTCCCCTGGAGGTTTTTTATCTAGCTCCCAGTTTGTTCCAGGGATGTCGCTGAGGACAAGTTTGGAATGTTCTTGGGATATTGTCTCATGTTTTTCTGGAATTTTTTGTCGAGCTCAAATATTGTCACGTGTAGTTTCATGGTATCCCATGTAGAAATGTTGCATCCCCAAGGCCACATTTATTTCACAAGAGATTATGTTTTTACGTATGTAGTTTCATGTTATCACATGCATTTACATGTTGATATTATGTGAAATGCATGTGTTGTTTCTGTAAGGGAATATAAATAACATTTTAAATCAAAGCTTCAAACTTTCTGCAGTTGGGTTGCAAAATTCCAGTTTACTTTCCCAATATTCTCAGATTTTCAAAAAATCCTGGTTGCAGATTTCTTGTTTACTCTGTCTTCATCATGGGAATTTTATAACCAGGATCTCTGGAAAACCTATGAATTGGGGGAAATCTACCATCATTTTGCAAACCCATCTGAAACTAGGCTCTGAGATGCAGTTGTTAAGTGGCACCTCAGAGACTCATGGACAATGATCTTCCGTGGACGGGTTGGGCTCCCAGATGTTCCAGATACAGATATTGGTCTTGCTGTCAAGGCACACGGAACTGGGCTTGGCTGAGGGGCTGTACACAGACAGTATGGTCGGCCTCTGCACCAGGGAGAAGTGAACCAGACTGATCTGATGACCAGGGGCCTGTTGCACAAAAGTAGAATTAAGACATCCGGGATAAATGACTCAGCTGAGCTCAATGAAGCCAAAACATGTGCGTCCAGGCTTAATTGGTTGCACAAAGACCAAGCCAGGATGAGCAGACACGGATTCATTAAGCCAGGTGAAACCAATCCTGGATAGGTGCGCGCTCACGGCTCACTCAAATAGACCCCGCCACAGATCACAGATTAACTGATTTACCATGGCAACTAGAGCCGCGTACTTTTCCCCGTCGGAAGCACAAATCCTCATGGAGGCATACGAGGAGGTAAAAGATATAATTAAGAAGAAAGGCAACACCGCCACAGTGATAAAGCAAAGAGAAAAAGCGTGGCAAAGTATTGCAGACCGCCTGAATGCGTAAGTAGTGCACAATTACACACTCACCGCTCCGCTGAAACATCACAATTACAATTCAAATATTTAATTCACATCTCCAAAAATGCAGTTGTACTGTAATTATGAAACGGTTAAATTTTTAATTGAAATGCACTGCAGATATGAGTGAAATTGTGTAAAGTAACTCCATCACACTGTATAAAGCTATGATAAATATTTTGATATTTTTACTGAAAACAAGACAAAAATACCAAGTAATTTTTTGCAGTGTGACTCCATTAAATGTGTGTGTGTGTGTAGATTAAACATGAACGGGCCAAAACGGACATGGCAGCAGGTCAAAATCAAATACAAGAACATTCTGCAGAATGGTATGGTCCCTGACTAATATTTAACAAAGCACAAGCATATATTGTACCCAGAAGGTGCCTGCTCACACATTGTCTGTACTGTTTTAGCAGTGAAAAAGAATACCCACAGACAAGGCACGGGTGGTGGGTCACCAAAGGCTGACCTTACCCCAGCAGAGGACATGGCCTTGGAGCTAAATAAAGGCAGGCCCGTCTTAGAGGGGATCCCTGGGGGAAAGAGACGAGCATAGGTTCCTCCCAAGATGCCACCCGCTTCATTCAAGGTATGTCCTTCCATCTCTACATGGGATACAACCACATTCATATTGAATCAATTTGGACTGTCTGACTTTGGTTTACCTATTGCCTTGCAGTGTCTGGCAGCACTGTGTTCCTGTTAGAGCCACCAGCACAAGCACCAGACGATGCTGATCCAGTGAGTACTCCATCAAAGGCATACTGTAGGCCTGGCATGTCTTGTCTACTAGCTTCAATATGAATCCGATTAAATGTGATAGGGTGAAGGCCCCAGTGCAGCAGCAACAGCACATGATGGAGACGATGATGAGGAGGAGACCATCTCTCTGGATTCCAGAAGGCATGAGGTATCATGTTAAGACTGTGAAAGTACTATTTACTCTACAATGGTGAGGAGTCCTCATCAAAATCAAAAAATCTAATTTATTTTACAGGACCCAGATGCTATACAGTGGGAAAACCAGCCTGGCAACATAGTGCGTATTAATAAAAGGACACCACATCCTGCCAAATTCCAGCTGCGCTAATTGTATTGTGTTCACAGAGCTCACAAGCTATCAGAAAGTTGTATGGCAACCACCTCCGGCGCCAAATAGAACTGGCAGACATAGACATTCAGTACAAGAAGAAAAAGATGGAAAATCTTGCACTGGAGTCCGAAATAAAAAAGAGGACAATTAGGAAACTGGACCTTGAAATAAAAAAACTTGAGAGGGAGGTGAGATATGCCTTCAATGTACACTGTATGCTAACTGTAACACAAATGTATTAATCATTATTTTTCTTTCCTCCCCCAGCTCCAAGAAGATGACACAGCTCAAAATAAAAATTAGGTATATTCTCGTAAAGTCAAGTGAGCCATGACATATGAGCTCTTATTGTGAGCACACAGGACAGTGGCATCTTTCTAAGGTTTTTTTATTTTCCCAGCAATCAGTACAACCAAGTCATCGTTATAAGGCATCGCCCTCTTTTGCCCACCCCCCCAGCACCAGGTGTGGCCACTAGCCTATATGAAGGCCCAAAATTGTGTGTTCCTTTCTGCTCTGACAATGGCATGCCCATTCGTGCGAGATGTGGTGGATGAAGAAGCATTTGTGCTGAGGAGAGCCTTCAGGCGAGAAAGGGTCTTCAGGGACCGGTTGGACCCACTGGCCTTCCCTGATGACCATCTATATGAAAGATACAGGTTTTCTGCAGATGGCATCAGGTATCTATGCAGACTACTGGGTCCCAGGATTAAGCACCGCACTGCACGGAGCCATGCACTGAGTGTGGAGCAAATGGTTTGTGTGGCCTTGCGCTTTTTGCTAGTGGAGCCTTCCTGTACTCAGTGGGGATGCAGAACAGCTGAACAAGGCCACAATTTGCCGCACAATAAGGAGTGTGTGTCTGGCTATCAAAGCATTAGCAGATGTCTTCATCTCCTTCCCTGGCCACAGAAGACTCTGTGACATCAAAGAGGAGTTCTATAGGATTGCAGGTAAGAGGATCTACAAATTACAGGACAACTGTTAACACATAGTAGGATACTCATTACTTTGTGTGACAGGTTTCCCCAATGTCATTGGTGCAGTGGACTGCACACACATAAGGATAAAAGCCCCCTCAGGTGCCCATGAGGCCGATTTTGTGAATAGGAAATCCTTTCACAGCATTAATGTTCAGGTGAACATAACTTTTTGATATTGTCCATTGACGAACACTCTGCATTGCCAGTGATGTGCATTGATTGGTGTAATATTCCTCATCTTATGATTTCAGATGGTCTGCAATGCTGACTGTGTGATCAGCAATGTTGTGGCAAAATGGCCTGGCTCAGTCCATGACTCCAGAATCTTTCGGGCCTCTGAAATCTATCACAAGGTAAGCCACACAACCCCTATTTATAACCATCATGGCTGTGTCAAGAATATCACTGTGTTTATGAGGTAGTAATGATGAGATTTTGTGTTGACAGGTGAATTCTCTGGTGTGTTGCAGGGAGACAGGGGGTATGGCTGCCAGCCTTTTCTCCTGACACCTTTCACAGACCCCCAGGAAGCACAGCAGGCCTACAACCATGCCCATGCCAGGACCAGGGCCAGAGTTGAAATGACCTTTGGCCTCCTGAAGGCACGCTTTCACTGCCTTCACAAATTAAGGGTCAGCCCTGTTAGGGCATGTGATATTACTGTGGCTTGTGCTGTCCTCCACAATGTGGCCTGCCTGAGGAAGGAGAGGGCCCCCAGAGTGCCACCAGCCATGGACTGGGACAATCCGGCAATCTTCCCTGATGACGACAGTGGTCGGCTGCTGAGGGACCAATATGTGTTGAATTATTTTAGTTAGTATGTGTGCTTTCAATTTTGGTTAAATATGTCCTGCGGTGGCAGAGGAATTTGGGTTTTTTTGGGTTCGTTTTTGACGAATTTGGCCTCTTATGATGTTTGTGCGGTATACTGTGTGTAATACAAGGCTGCAGGGAGGCTACTGCATCCATTCATTTGTCTGTTCAGTTGATGTGTATGGATTTGTCCTGCATTTATTTTAGTGTGCAGACATGCAGGGTGTGTTATATACAGACCTTTGAATGTGTATGTATCATTTTGTATAATATGCTTGGATTCTGTGCTTTCCATCTTGTAGAGTCACTGTGACTTCAGTTTCGAAAGGAGCTGATGGTTTACCTGCTTTGTTTTGTCCTTATTCAATAAAGGAACATAATGTTACACATTGTGTTTTTATATTCATATGGAATGTGTATTTGTTTATGACAGAGTACTAGGGCCACACTGAAGAAAAAGGATAAAGTCATACATTTATGAAGCTGGTTCTTTCTGCAGAAAAGCTACATATTGTTTTTACAGTTTTGATACTTATGACAATGTGATACTTAATATTCTGGCACATCAGCATGTCTTTGTTTATGAAACCATACTGAAGTACAATATCACAAAATGCCCCACATCTGTCATTTTAACAACTGTCCTCCTTTAAAACAACTGGTTACAATATTATGACTTGTGTTTTTTTCCCCTCTGTGGCCCTAATATTCTATCATTTTATATATAGCCTTATAGTCTATGGGAAACTGTAAATTATCTAATGATAGCAACATCTAAAAATCATTTTTTATCAAAAATCATTGAAATTAATGATCACAAACGTTTAAATAATAACAGTGGGTCTAGTTATATGTGATAACAATGTATAGTGAGCAGTGAAATAACTATTGGTTTCCATTTGTGGTGACTGCTGACTGACATTAGGGATGAGATTAAATAGATCCTGGAATTTAGCCTGGTCTGGAGCAGGCTAGCTCCACAGAATAAATCTCCATGGTAATTTATACCATAACATATCCTCCTGCCCCCTATCCATCTTTAGTGCAACCGGATTACGGATCAATTGAGCCAGGATCACCAAGATATCCTGGCTTAATCCCTTATCCTAGTTTTGTGCAACAGGCCCCTGCAGGCAGGGACAACAACAGCACAGAGACAAACTAGCTCGTATACAAACATGGCAAAAATACCATTGGTTGTTATGGGTGACACCTTTAGGTCCACAGGGCAGACCTTCAGTTCAGGACAGTGGCAAAACACAAGTTGTTGATTGAAAGTGCATGGTATGAGCTAATTAGGAGCAGGTGCCGTTTCTAGGGACTGTTCTGCACTGCAACGAGGATTTACAGATTTACACCTGTGTCGCGGCTGGGGTCCGCCCCTATACATAGACCCCATGGCCTCGACACACGTTCTCTTTAATTTTCTCGGCGGATGTCCAAAAGGCTTGAGGTACACATTTTCTAAAGTTTGCTTGGTAAGTCACTGGTAAGTGTGAATATCTTGAAAGTAAACTCACTAGCTGTTTGCACATGGCCGCCCCTCATTTTGAGTGCTCCACTCACTGATGCGGCTGGTCTTTATCTTCCGCCCGTGTTTTGTTAGCATTACGACTCTGTGTGCATCCATTAATATGGTGGCTCTTGCTGCCACAAACTGTAATTTACCTTACACAACTTGCTGAATGGCTTGTTCCATGTGTGTTGTGAATTTCATTAACATGCTGCTCCCCACGCCAGGTTCCTATTCCTCCAAGGGGATCACGACATAAGCTCTCCCAGGGCGTTAGAACCCTGCACCGTGGCCCTGTTGGCTTGGCTGAGCTTATGGCTACCCTTTGTGACAGGTGTGAGGGTGGCATCCCCCCTGGGGATCCACATACCTCGTGTATGCACTGCCTGGGTCTGAGCTACGCGGAGAGGGTGGTGGAGCGCCCTACTGGATGCCTGTTTGGTGTACACCTGACTCGATTGGAGGCCTTGCGCGAGTGGGTCGGCCAGGCTCTGACTCAGGCTGGGGATGAGCTCCCTCCCTCAGGAGTGGTGCACCAGCGAGCTGTTAGTCCATCCACTGGGACCACTACCCCTCCCAGGAAGTGTGGCCGGAACCACCGCAGGGAGAGTCTATCTGCTGCCAGTCCTGGATGGGGTGCAGGAGTCAGACCACTGGGACCACCTTGAATGTAGGGCGCATGCCCTGCGTCAGAAGGTTGATAGCTTCAATGGCGATGGCAGCTCTTCCCTGTTGGCCAGTGACAATCTGTTCCTGCAGGATGAACCTGGCACGGTTCACCACCGTGAGTGGGGCTACCAGGCCATCAAAAGCCAGCAGCGGGGCTTCCTTGCCCCCAGCGGCTCGAGAGGCTATGAGGAGCCAACTCACTTGGGTAGCCACTGCACTGGACATCAGACTGGTGGACACCCACTTGCAACCAAACTATGGTGGCGTCCTTCTCCTGCCCCATCGCCTCGCGCTGAGGGACAACAGCGGGGAGGGGCACAGCATGCGGTGGAGCAACAACTTGTAAACTCTCACCGCCATAGGGAAGTGTATGGGAGACACAGGCACTCAGAGCGCCAGAGGAGAGGCGGGCCCTGGCAGGACCCCTGGCAGGACCCCTGAAACACCCTTCCCCGGTCTCAAAGGGCAAAGTGGGAGGAGGGTGTGGCCTCCTCCTCCTCCTCTGGGTGTTGTCCACAATGCCCGAGGGGGTACTGATTCCAATTTCGGTGCTGGCCCCCGTCTTTCAGGGGCCTTCGTGTCACCACTGTGGAAGAACCCCTGAAGAAGAAAACCTTTAGCCTTGTGAGCCTGGAAGGAGAGTTTACAGTTTAACCAGACACCTAGGTATTTGTAGTTGTCCACATAGTTGAATTCAGAACCGTCCAGAGAAGTGATGCTAGACGGGTGGGCGGTTGCGGTCAGTGATCGGTTGAAGAGCATGCTTTTAATTTTACTTACATTTAAGAGCAGTTGGAGGCCACAGAAGGAGTATTGTATGACATTGTAGCTTGTTTGGAGGTTTGTTAACAGTGTCCAAAGAAGGGCCAGATGTACACAGAATGGTGTCGTCTGCGTAGAGTGGATCAGATAATCACCAGAGTTACATCATTGATATATACAGAGAAAAGAGTCGGCCAGAGATTTGATCCCTGTGGCACCCCCATAGAGTCTGCCAGAGGTCTGAACAACATGCCCTCCGATTTGACACACTGAACTCTGTCTGAGAAGTAGTTGGTGAACCAGGCGAAGCAGTCATTTAAGAAACCAAGGCTATTGAGTCTGCCAATAAGAATGCGGTGATTGACAGAGTCGAAAGCCTTGGCCAGGTCGATGAAGACGGCAGCACAGTACTGTCTTTTATTGATGGCAGTTATGATATCGTTTAGGACCTTGAGCGTGGCTGAGGTGCACCCATGACCAGCTCGGAAACCAGATTGCATAGTAGAGAAGGTACTGTGGGATTCAAAATGGTCTGTGATCTGTTTGTTGACTTGGATTTTAAAAATTTTAGAAAGGCGGGGCAGGATGGGGTCTATAACAGTTTGGGTCTAGAGTGTCTCCCCCTTCGAAGAGGTGGATGACCGCGGCAGCTTTCCAGTCTTTGGGGATCTCAGACGATACGAAAGAGAGGTTGAACAGGCCATTAATAGGGGTTGATTTGTAGGGATCCAGATTTTGCAGCTCTTTCAGAACATTAGCTGTCTGGATTTGGGTGAAGAAGAAGCAGGGGGGGGGGGGGGGGGCTTGGGCAAGTTTTTGCAGGGGGTGCAGGGCTGTTGACCGGCCAGGGGTATCCAGGTGGAAAGCAGGTCCAGACGTAGAAATATGCTTCTTGAATTTCTCGATTATCGTAGATTTATCGATGGTGGCAGATAGCCTCAGTGCAGTGGGCAGCTGGGAGGAGGTGCTCTTATTCTCCATGGACTTTACATTGTCTCAAAACTTTTTGAAATTAGTGCTACAGGATGCACATTTCTGTTTGAAAAAGCTAGCCTTAGCTTTCCTAACTGACTGTGTACATTGGTTCCTGACTTCCCTGAAAAGTTGCATATTGTGGGGGCTATTTGATGCTAATGCAGGACACCACAGGATGTTTTGTGTTGGTCAAGGGCAGTCAAGTCTGGGGTAAACCAAGGGCTATATCTGCTTTTTTAAGATGGCGAGGAAAGCACTTTTAATGAGCAACCAGGTATGCTCTACTGACGGGATGAGGTCAATATCCTTCCAGGATACCCGGCACAGGTTGATTAGAAAGGCCTGCTCACTGAAGTGTTTTAGGGAGCGTTTGACAGTGATGAGGGGTGGTCGTTTGACCGCGGACCCATTACGCACGCAGGCAATGCTCACTGAGATCCTGGTTGAAGACAGCAGAGGTGTATTTAGAGGGCAAGTTGGTCAGGATGAAATCTAAGAGGGTGCCCATGGTTACAGATTTAGGGCTGTACCTGGTAAATTCCTTAATAATTTGTGTGAGATTGAGGGCATCAAGCTTAGATTGTAGGACGGCCGGGGTGTTAAGCATATCCCTGTTTAGGTCACCTAACAATACCAACTCTGAAGGGGATCTATAAGAAGCAGCAACGGTGAGAGACTTGTTTCTGGAAAGGTGGATTTTTAAAAGCAGAAGCTCGAATTGTTTGGGCACAGACATGGATAGTATGATAGAACTCTGCAGGCTCTCTCTGCAGTAGATTGCATCTCCTCCCCCGTTGGCAGTTCTATCCTGTCGGAAAATGTTTTAGTTGGACTAGAGAGAGACTCAACGAATACAGCAAATAACTGCTATAACTGCTGCAAATAACTGCTATAACTGCTGCAACAACGGGAATTGGTGCACGAGGCAGAAATAATGCAGTGCTACTTTAGTTCCACAATCAGCTGGAAGACTGTGTCCCCTTTTCTAAGTGGAGGGAAGGAGGGGGGAAGGAGGGTGAGTTAGGTGAAGCTAGCCTCACCGCTGCTCCCTCCCCTCAGACTGACCATCAGATGCAGGCCATCGATTCAGTAAAAAAAAAGCTAATGATTATGCTCACTTAGCGGTGCCCCACAAGTAATACAATATATGATCACATACCTACAGTATTTAAACATTATTTTAAAATACTCTTTGAAGAACAACATTGGCCAGGCAATTCAAGCATAGCCAATCTGCATGGATAATGTGTGGTACCTATAGCCAACTGCACAAACCTCATTGGTACAGAACTGTTTTTAATTGGTTAATGTTGCATAGACTTACTTTTTTAAAGTCAAAAATCTGAGCAATAGATCACCATTTTGTATGCATTCAATTTCATTCAGCGTTAACTACTTTGCGTGGCGGTTTGTACTAAATGACATGTTTCCCCAAAACGGTGCTCATTCTTACTTTTCGGTACGTTTGCTCTCGTGTTGTGTGTGTTGTGAGGTGTGGCCTGGTCAGTATGGGTGTGACCATTTGAAATCACCAAACTTATGCAACACACCATACACAACCACCCTATGGGCCATCATAATCACGCCGTTCTTCAACTGGTCATTCTGGGGTGTATTTTTTCCACTGATTCTGCAAAACTTTTCCTAAATGAAAGCAAACAGAACAAAACGGGGAGTGACCTACCTGAAGTTGTCCAAAAGAAACTCTCTGCAAAATTGTTTGGATACATTAGTCCAAACAGTACAGTAGTTTCCTTTGAATTAAATGTTGAACACCATTCTGTCCTATTGAATGCACCACTGTTAGTTAAGTACACAGACAAGTATACAGTGTTTACAGTAAAAAGAGTATCCATGTGAACATTACCATGCAACAAGCAGGAGCAAGTGAAGGCAAGCAAAGCAATGAAGCCACCAACAGAAGGTGCCATTGCAAACATTTGCCAGTGAATAAAGGAAAAATATCAGGAAATAGTAGAGAACACAATGCTGTATGTCTATAGACAATGTTGGTCCACTTATCTGATGTTAGATGCACTGAAATCAATGCCAAATGCATTTTGACACTCCCGATTTCAACACACAATGGTCCTGGTCTTCATAAATAGCCATGCTCTATTCTCATGCTAGCTGAAGGGTTGACAACAGACAGATATGGCCATGAGGGAAAAAAAACATTATCAAGTGTTATGGGCTCCTCTGTGTCACTTTATTGTTTCTGACTAGACCTTCAGGGTGACTCAGATCGCATCACTACTTCCTGGGACACAAAGATAACACACAAAGGAAAACAGAGTCATGAAAACCAATATACTTTATATGAGGAGCGTCTATTGAAAAGGGAGAGGGACTGTTAATGACTTGTTGATATCTCCATATTCGCTTTCCCCTTTTTCCTATATTCACGTTTTCTTTTTGATTATGTAAAATGTGTTTTATAAATGACAATTTAATATGCACTTTGAATAAACTCTGACTTGACTTTGGAGTGATACTAACCTTAGCTTTAACAGGCTCTGTCTTTTCCTTTAGAACTCTGAGGTCAGAGGATGATGATTTCTTGGCCCTGGTCTGTCCTTTGGGATCCCTCTCATGGTCAGCTCCTTCTCTGTGCCTCCTCTCTCGACGTTTACCCCTCTCTTCCTCCCTCTCTCTATCCAACCCCTTATGTTCCCTGTGCACTTGTTCCTCTTCTCTGGATTCACCATCATATCTCTGACTTTCACCTGCATCCTGTAACACAAATATACCCCAGGATGTGAGCCAGCAGTCTGTAGGGTGAAGTTGCCCCTAGCCTAGATGCTGATCTTGGGTCAGTTTTGCATTTCCCCCACTAATGGTTAAGGTTAGGATTGGGGGAGAGGAAGATTATCCTAGATCTGTACCTATACTCTAAAAAGTAAAGGTGCATGATGGAACCAAATAAGGTTATTGAGAGCGATGCCATAGGACACGTGTCAAACTCAGTCCACGGAGAGTCGAGTGGCTGTGGGTTTTCGCTCCTCTCTTGTAATTGATTGATGAATTAAGGTCACTAATTAGTAAAGAACTCCCCTCACCTAGTTGTCTAGGTCTTAATTGAAAGGAAAAAACATGGAATGAGTTTGACAGCCCTGACATAGGGGAACAATAAATGGAATGGTTATTTTAAAAATGTAGGTTTTTTTTCACATATTTCCCAGGGTGCCTTTTTAAGTACATTTTTGAGTTGCCAGTACCACCCATGACTATGTTTACTAGTGACAGAGATATAGTTGTTGCATGCACTCATTTTCAATTATGTGGCCATAACCAAGTGAAATCCTAAGTGAAGATGTGAAGATGATCATTTAAATGGTGTTCTTGAAGACAATACATTTTGTATAGTATTTAATAGGGCCTAGATTTTCCCTAATAAAGTGGCCTGAAGCAGACAGTTTTACAGGCCACATCAGGCCTGCATGTCACATTATGTTGGCTTTCAAAGTGATGTTTAATTCCTTTTGGAATCCAGCCAGTGGGGATATGCAACATATGGAATTTCTATTCACCTGCAACCTGCATTCAGAATGACTGCTAGGGTTGAGAAGACTATGATATGAGATTACCTTTTTAACATCTAAACTCCAAGTAACAGACTGGAATAGTTTAGACAAATTATATTTATATGTGAGTAGCATAAGATTAATGAATCAATCAATGCAATTTAAAAAAATCTGCCTTCAATAGAGCATGCTGGGAAATATAATAATGATGAGAGTGGTTTTGGTTCAACTCTGGTTATTAGCACAAACACTGGGGATATTTTACACCACTGAGTGGTAATTTAATTATTTACAGGGCTAATTTAACTCTTTAATCAACACTAGAAATGTTACACTGAAAAGCAAGTGTCACACCTTGTCAGACCTTATATTGTCTCTATTTGGTTTGGTCAGGGTGTGATTTGGGGTGGGCATTCTATGTTTTATTTTCTATGATTTTGTGTTTCTATGTTTTGGCAGCTGTCTATCGTTGTCTCTGATTGGGAACCATAGTTAGGTAGCCCTTTTTCACTCATTTTGTTGTGGGTAGTTAACTTTGTTGGTGGCGCTAATGCCCTGTCAGCGTTGTGGTTTCATTTGTTGGTGACATTTTGAAATAAAAAGGAAAATGTACGCTCCCCACGCTGCACTTTGGTCCACTTATTCCTTCCAGGAAGATGGCCGTGACAGCAAGACTAGTTAAAACGGATGAATTTGCTGTGTGCTATGAAAGGGACACAGCTGCATGCTTCCATATATTTCAAGAACCTTTTAGAATTCTGAAGAACTGTAGACGCGACGTCAGTAACCCCACACTTAACTCAAAGGTACTTTATCAGGCAATATAAGTTCTCCTAGGAATCTTAAGAGCTGAGAAAGAACCATATAATAAGCTTTATTTTTTTCAGTGTAGGGGAAACTTCACCCCAGAGTGTGAGCCAGCGGAGCCAGTCAGGCTTTGTTTGTGGTGTTGTTACCGAACATTCAATTTTGGGGAGAAAAAAAACAAACAATGTTTGGACAATATTGAAGACTCTTACGTGTTGTACTCTATCTTTGTGTCTCCTTACTTTCTCCTCCTTTTATTTTCTATGTTGCTCCCTGTATTCTGAAATCAAGATGAAAAAAACAACAAAAAGTACTACCTCACTAATCATAGTCATTTAATCTTTTTGTTGTTGCTGGCTCACACTGGGGTGAAGTTTCCCCTTGCCTAGTTAAATAAAGGTTAAATAAATGAATAAGTAAAAATAAAAGTTAAGACGACATCATTTTCACCTCGATAACTTTACCTTTGTCCTCCTTTTGTCCTGAATGTTCTCTGTCTGTGTATTTATTTTCTTTCCTTGTCTCTCTGCTACTCCTGTGATCCATCTTTGTAGCATTCTCTCTTTCAGATGCTCCCTCTCATTATGTTTCTCTCTTCTCACGATCATGGTCTTTATCCCTGTCTCTACAAGGTTATCATAAAATTTTTAGCTCCACTTATCATGCTGCCCCTAGTTATGTGCCTCCTAAGGTAATCTGTATCTTATTTAGTTATTTTCTTCATAATTCGACAAGTAGCTAATACAATATTATTCTCATTGACAACACGCACAGCAATAACAAAGACTGGCTTTGCTGCAAAGAATATTGGTGTAACGTTATAACCACTAACAAAATGGTTAGTTACCACTACCATTAGCTTTAACATCGTTAGCTGGCAAGCAAACTAACGCCTGGAGTTTAGTTAGTCTAGCTGTCTATCTCTATGTTTGCCACACATATGTGTACAATTGTTGTGTATCTAGTCACCAGTTTATCTTCTCAGGATGCATGTTATTGCCTGTATGTTCTTCCTTGTGAAATATTCAACTGATTTCAGAAATAAAGCTTCCAAACTTGTGTTGACATTATCCAGTGCCATGGCAGCAGATTTCGATTGCACAATCGCACTGAAACTAAGGTAAATGTGTCATGTTCCCTTGACAACAGGATCTTTAATCGATCAAATAGCAACTTCTGCAAGAAAGAACAAATCACCATGGATACACAGTTCAGTCCATAGAAATATAATGACTAAATTCTTAGATTACTCAATTCCATTTCTATCGGGAAGCCTTTAAATATTTATTAAAAATTGTAATCTGTATTTATTGGTTTTGTTTAGTGTAGCCTGGGAGCCAGTCAGTTAAAAAATGATGATGATGATGATGATTATTAGGCAGAGGTACTGAATTGATCACACTGAAAGCTATTCAAAGTTTTTATTGATGTGTGACAGAGATGATGATGAGACTAGAGAATGTTGCTATTCCTGAAATATGTAGTGGTCTCTACAGATGTTGGGCATGGGGTGGCGATTTTGTGTCACATGAAGCTATTCCTTGACCTACAGTTCCTTGAAGGAGGGTTTCCACTAGCTGAATGTGATTGGTTAATAATCTAACACACCTTGGGTGTGTTGTATGGTTTTCAACATTTAACACATTAACTGCAGGGATTGACACAAAATGTCTTGGAAAAAATGTACACAAATCATGTTTTGCCAACACTGGGATTGGATTAAAAGTAACACAACACGTGTCATCCCTAATTAGACACACGGATGTCTTTTTTTAAATCACTCAGCTGAGTGTAGAAATGGGCGGGGGTTATGACTTTGTGGGAAGAGATTGGTAGAAGCTAGTGACGACCCTGAAGTAGTACAGAACGCAAACGTGCGTTGGGAGAGGAGTGCGTTGAAAGAGTGCGGCTGCAGTAGGTTATTGCAAGTGGAGGACTACCCGAACTCTGCGCGGTATGAGGGAAGCAGCGTGATATTATTGAAGAATGAGACAAGAAAATTAGGCAAATGATATGGTTGCGCGTATACTTTATTGCAGCGTGGAAGAATAATCAATGCCCACTTTTTCCAGGGCAAAATGGGCTCCGATGCGGTTGAACTAACGTGAGCGCAATCTGTGGTTGACTCCGAGAGGCTCTGCGCGCTCTCCGCGCAGGAGGTTTAACATTGGTGACAGTTTAATAAAGAATAGAAGAAGCGTCTGTTGTTGAGGTCTTTACTCCAACATCTCATCAAAACTGTGGGCGCAAAGAAACGAATGTCAATAGACAGTATGACGGCTGTACGAAGCGCCCATGCACATAATGGGAGCTCCGCTGGATCAAAGGAGGATGGACAAAACACTCCGAGCCCGGTTAACACCGGCCCCAATACAAACGTATTTCCACCCGCAGACACCGGCGATGACAAGTCTGGGTCTTCCGTCGGTGAACTAACTCAGACATGGATTCAGTTTACAAAGACATTCGTGCTCATTTTTCCCATATATGTTTTGGGATATTTTGAATTCAGTTTCAGTTGGCTCTTAATAGGACTTGTAATATTTTTCTGGTGGAGGAGAAACACAGGATGCAAGAACACCCGACTGTACAGAGCCTTGGCGTTCTTTGAACAGGAGGAGAGAACTGTCAAACAAAGTCTGACAGCTTCTGATTTGCCATCATGGGTAAGACCAAGATGCATTTATAAAGGGAGCACCAAAAAAAAGTGCACAAAATGTTATCTTTATCCCCCTATTCAGTTTGCCACTCTGGATTATTATTATTATATTACTACCACATTTGATTAGCCTCCATCAAATGTATTTGAACATGTTTTTTCTATAACCCATATAAGCCTAGTGCACAGCACACATTAATCATTTAGTTGTTTTTGAGTTTCTAAGAAAACCATCACTCTGGGATCTGAACACAGAACAGTGTTGACCTGTAAAGCTCTGATCACACAGCTGTCCCCAGCAGTGACATTAGACAAAGCCCCTCTAAATACAGCATTGCACAATGGTAAACCGGACACCAGAGTGGGAGGGACACATGGGCCCCAATCACATAACTAATAACACCTTGCATGCATGATTATGCCTGGAAGATGCACCCAATCGAACCATCACTTATTGTTCGCCTGGTTCTAGGTCTGATTGTACAATCATTGGCATGACGATGAGTGACAAGGAGTTGGCATGATGACAAAAACAGTCTGGCACTCAGGCGAGCAAAATGTAGGGCCATAGGAGAAACCCCCAACTTAAACGCAACTTGTCAATAATGCCGCCTGACTCAAGTTGAAGACGTCAACTAGGCCTATACTTGATGAGGATAATTATTCACAATTTATAAGCTGCTTGAGATCTACTCAGCAAGTGTCAAATTAGGATAGTATCATTATTTGTCTGTCTCTTCCTTTTTAGCTGACAAGGTGACTACTCATTTGGTTAATGGGGAAAAACGTGGGGGGACATCAATTTTCACCCTATTTTTATCCTAAATGTGTTGCTTGTCACACTGTCATGCCTTGTGACTTGTCTCCTAAGACACATCTTTCCAAAGGGCTCTGTTAAAGTAGTTATTGCGGGTACTTCATCAACTTTTAGTGTGTATAGAACCCTGCTGGAGTTAGTGTGATGAACTAGCTCTGAAGGTCTCTCTCTAAAGAGGACTTAACTCGATTTAGAAGTAAATGAAATGTCTGCCTCAGTGCCTACTCCACGCCGATAGCTGCCAGCAGCAACGATTCAGTGAGTCAGTATATTATACTATTATACTTGCCTTCTTACCTTCTTTTCCGGGTTTCAGACAGTCAGGTATCTAACCCTCGACCTGCTGTTTCCCTCGACTATCTACACATCTTATTATGTATCTACTTTATTATTATTTTCCTACATCTAGACGTCTCTCAAATTCGTACTTCTTTCTCCATTACTACGGCATATTCTCACAATCTACGTATATACCTCCTTTCCGTTAGTTTACATAGGTAGTGGCCACAGATAGCATTGGTAGTGGCCACAGATACCTCGTGTCATTAGACTCACTAATATACTCTTGATCAGGTTCCGCTTAGATCTCAAAATTAGCTAGTTTACATTGGTACTGCAGATACCTCGTGTCATTTCAGACAAGTCACTGGGGTCTTCTTCCTCCCTAGGTGGCTTCTACATCCAATTTCTGTCTTCCAATTGCATAGAATACTACCTATATCAGGGTTCTCTACACAAAATTCTAAAGACAGGTCACCAGTTCAGTATGCCCATCGGATTCTAAAGATTAATGTCCAAACCACACAACAATCATTAAAAATATTTCTCTAAATGTAGCCCGAACGTCAATTCCCCAAATCCGCGAATAAAGATTTACTGACCTTTTTCTTGTAGGATGGGAAAAGCAATGTTAGTTGGATTCCGTCACCGTCTCTGTTAACCTTAGATATATACCGGCCTGCTATAGAACTCCAATGTCAGGGGACAGGTCTTTAATTTTTGGGTCAAGGACCCGCAGGCGCACTGTTTTCGGTGTTACTTCGGGACGACAGGGGCAGGTATTGGAATCCGGCTCGAAGGACCAAATTGTCATGAGAATTTCGTTATCAATGTTCATAAATTTCAATTAATCTACTCAGCCTGCAACCGAGTTTGTAAGGTTCTGGTTTAAATGAAACGGACAGAGTTCCCAGCTTACAATAGTCAAAATGTGTATTCACGAGAGCATTCTCAAGTCCATTATACAAAGACATCCATGTTATACTTGTGCACATACTTCCACACAAACAGTAGGTATCCTACGCACATGCATACACACAAACAGTAGGTGAGTTGTATCCTTCTCCAGAGTTCTCACCCCTGTGTATCACTACACAGCCGACAGTTCCATTCCTCCGAGATTAGGGAAACCTTGAGAAGTACTCCCTGTCCTATCATAAGTTTCTCAGAGTTCTAGCCAGGTCGGGTCAACCACAGTTTAATTGTTCTCAGTATTTTCTTAGGCACACACAAACACACACATATCTCTCCCTCCCAGTCCAACCTAGTTGGACTTATATTTAATACTTTAATATTCCTTATACATGCTAAATAAACTATAATCCCTAATGGTTAAGTTTCAGGGTAGAATTATTTAATCATTATCTTTAAACATATAAATTATTTTATCACCGATTAATTGGAATGGCCGTTTAATTAGGGCCGATTTCATGTTTTCCTAACAATCGGTAATCGGCATATTTGGACACCGATCATGGCCCATTACATTGCACTACACAAGGAGACTGCCTGGCAGGCTGACTACCTGTTATGTGATTGCGGCAAGGAGCTAAGGTAAGGCGCTATAGCTAGCATTAAACGTATCTTCTAAAAAACAAAAATCTTAACAATCACTAGTTAACTACACATGGTTGATGATATTACTAGTTTATTTAGCTTGTCCTGCATTGCATATAATCGATGCGGTGCCTGTTAATTTATCATTGAATCATAGTCACTTTGCCAAACGGGTGATTTAACAAGCGCATTCGCGAAAAAAGCACTATCGTTGCACCAATGTGTACCTAACCATAAACATCAACACCTTTCTTGACATCAATACATATATTATATATTTTTAAACCTGCATATTTAGTTAATATTGCCTGCTAACATAAATTTATTTTAAGTTGCAAAATTGTGTTCCTTCTCTTGCATTCTGTGCAGCAGAGTCAGGGTATATGCACCAGTTTGGGCCGCCTGGCTCGTTGCGAACTGTGTGAAGACTTTCTTCCTAACAAAGGTAGCCAACTTCGCCAAATGGGGGATGATTTAACAAAGGCGCATTTGTGAAAAAATCACCATCGTTGCACAAATGTACCTAACCATAAACATCCATGCCTTTCTTAAAATCAATACACAGAAGTATATTTTTTTTAAACCTGCATATTTAGTTAAAAGAAATCCAGGTTTGCAGGCGTTCATTGCACACAGAGTCAGGGTATATGCAACAGTTTGGCTCGTTGCGAACTAATTTGCCAGAATTTTAAGTAATTATGGCATAACATTGAAGGTTGTGCAATGTAACAGGAATATTTAGACTTATGGATGCCACCCGTTAGATAAAATACGGAACGGTTCCGTATTTCACTGAAAGAATAAACGTTTTGTTTTCAAAATGATAGTTTCCGGATTTGACCATATTAACCTCTTGATAGTACCCTTCCCGGATCCGGGAAAGTAATCATCGCCTGAAACTAATTAGCATAACGCAGCGGACATAAATATCCCTAGAAAATATTCCTATTCATGAAAATCACAAATGAAATATATTGAGACACAGCTTAGCCTTTTGTTAATCACACTGTCCTCTCAGATCTCAAAATATGCTTTACAGCCAACGCTAGACAAGCATTTGTGTAAGTTTATCATAGCCTAGCATAGCATTATGCCCTGCTAGCAGCAGGCAACATTTTCACGAAAATAAGAAAAGCAATCAAATTAAATAATTTACCTTTGAAGAACTTCAGATGTTTTCACTCACGAGACTCCCAGTTAGATAGCAAATGTTCCTTTTTTCCAAAAATATTATTTTTGTAGGCGAAATAGCTCTGTTTGTTCTTCACGTTTGGCTGAGAAATCGACCGGAAAATGCGGTAACTACAACACCAAATTAGCTCCATAATATCGACAGAAACATGGCAAACGTTGTTTAGAATCAATCCTCAAGGTGTTTTTCACATTATCTATTCGATAATATATCCACCGGGACAATTGGTTTCTCATTAGAAGCGATTGGAATAATGGCTACCTCAGTACTTTACGCAAGATTTTCTGCGGGAGCCATCATGTGACCACTTGTTCAATGTGGACCCTTACGGCTATTATTCAACATAAATGCGTACAAATACGTCACAATACTGTAGACACATTGGGGAATACGTAGAAAGCGTAAGCTCATTCGAAGCCCATTCATAGCCATATAAGGAGTCATTGGCATGCAACGCTTTCAAAATATTGGGCACTTCCTGATTCGATTTTTATCTGGGTTTCGCCTGTAACATCAGTTCTGTTGCACTCACAGACAATATCTTTGCAGTTTTGGAAATGTTAGTGTTTTCTATCCAAAGCTGTCAATGATATGCATAGTCGAGCATCTTTTCGTGACAAAATATCCCGTTTAAAACGGGAACGTTTTTATCCAAAAACTAAATACAGCCGCCCAGTTTCAAGAGGTTAATGACCTAAGGCTCGTATTTCTGTGTGTTATTATGTTATAATTAAGTCTATGATTTGATATTTGATAGAGCAGTCTGACTGAGCGGTGGTAGGCAGCAGCAGGCTCGTAAGCATTCATTAAACAGCACTTTCGTGCAGCACTTCAAGCCTATCGACTCCCGAGATTGGGCTGGTGTAAACGATGTGAAATGGCTAGCTTAGTTAGCGGGGCCGCGCTAATAGCGGTCCAATCGGTGACGTCACTCGCTCTGAGACCTTGAAGTAGTTGTTCCCCTTGCTCAGCAAGGGCTGCGGCTTTTGTGGAGCGATGGGTAATGATGCTTCGAGGGTGGCTGTTGTCGATGTGTTCCTGGTTTGAGCCCAGGTAGGGGCGAGGAGAGGGATGGAAGCCATACTGTTACACTGGCAATACTAAAGTGCCTATAAGAACTTCCAATAGTCAAAGGTATATGAAATACAAATGGTAGAGAGAGAAATAATCCTATAATTCCTATAATAACTACAACCTAAAACTTCTTACCTGGGAATATTGAATACTCATGTTAAAAGGAACCACCAGCTTTCATATGTTCTCATGTTCTGAGCAAGGAACTTAAACGTTAGATTTTTTATGGCACATATTGCACTTTTACTTTCTTCTCCAACACTTTGTTTTTGCATTATTTAAACCAAATTGAACATGTTTCATTATTTATTTGAGGCTAAATTGATTTTGTTGATGTATTAAGTTAAAATAAAAGTGTTCATATTGTAATGTTGTAATTGTCATTATTACAAATAAATAAATACATTTTAAAAAATTGGCCGATTTGAATCGGTATATGCTTTTTTTGGTCCTCCAATAATCGGTATTGGCATTCAAAATCATAATCGTCGACCTCTAATAGGCATGCCTCAGGCACTGAAGGAGAGACTGAACGCTGGTGCTCAGCGTTCTCTTTCTGGACACGACCAGCTGGTCACTCAGACTGAGACGCTGAAACATGCCACTTGGGTTGTGTTTCTGAGGAGAAGGAGGGGGAGAGGGCGGTATCTGAAACCATGATCTATACAAAAGATTCCTGACCTTCTTGTCCTCTAGGAGACACATTTGCTCAGCAAAGCTGTCATTTAACCTCTCTAGGGTATGTGGGACACTAGCGTCCCACCTGGCCAACATCCATTGAGATTGCAGAGCGCCAAATTCAAATACAGAAAAACTCATTATAAAAATTCAGAAAAGATACAACTATTTTACATTGGTTTAAAGATGAACTTCTTGTGAATCCAACCATGGTGTCAGATTTCAAAATTACTTTACGGCGAAAGCATACCTTACGATTATTTGAGAACATAGCCCAGCAGACAAATCATTACAAACAGTAACCAGCCAAGTAGAAGTTACACAAGTCAGAAATAGAGAGAAAATGAATACCTTACCTTTGATGATCTTCATATGGTTGCACTCAGAAGACATTCATGTAAAGTGGCTGTTCCACTGGATGTCAGAAGGTGAATTCACCAATTTGTAAGTCGCTCTGGATAAGAGCGTCTGCTAAATGACTTAAATGTAAATGTAATGTAAATGTAAATGTTCCTTTTGTTCGATAAAGTCTCTCTTTATATCCGAAAACCTAGTAATCCACAGGCACAAACGCAGTAACAACAGGCAGACAAAAAATCCAAATTGTATCCGTAAAGTTCATAGAAATATGTCAAACAATATTTATATTCAATCCTCAAGTTGTTTTTAGCCTAAATAATCTATAATATTTAAACCGGACAATAACGTCATCAATATAAAAGGTAAACAAGAAAGGCACTCTCTGGTCGCGCGCTTGAAAAAGCTCTTTGACACGGCAGGGTCCACTCATTCAGACTGCTCTTACTCCCTCATTTTTCAGAATACAAGCCTGAAACAATTTCTAAAGAATGTTTACATCTAGTGAAAGGCATAGGAACTGCAATTTGAGTCATAAGTCTATGGATACGGTAATGGCATTGAATAGAAAACAACAACAAAAACATTCCTACTTCCTGAATGGATTTTTCTCAGGTTTTCGCCTACCAAATCAGTTCTGTTATACCCACAGACATTATTTTAACAGTTTTGGAAACTTTAGAGTGTTTTCTATCCAAATTGACTAATGATATGCATATCCTATCTTCTGGGCCTGAGTAGAAAGCTGTTTGATTTTGTCATGCTTTTCATCCAAAATTCCAAATGCTGCCCCCTACCCTAGAGAAGTTTTAAAAATATATATGTTTCACCTTTATTTAACCAAGTAGACTAGTTGAGAACAATGCATGTGCAAGTAGAGATACTGGGGTGCAGAGGAGCAAGATAAATAAATAAATAAATATGGTATGGGGATTAGGCAGTTGGATGGGCTGTTTACAGATGGGCTATGTTTAGGTGCAGTGATCTGTGAGCTGCTCTGACAGCTGGTGCTTAAAGTTAGTGAGGGAAATATGAGTCTCCAGCTTCAGTGATTTTTGCAGTTCGTTCCAGTCATTGGCAGCAGAGTGGAAGCAGAGTGGAAGGAAAGGCGGCCAAAGAAGGAATTGGCTTTGGGTGTGACCAGTCAGATATACCTACTGGAGCGCGTGCTACGAGTGGGTGCTGCTATGGTGACCAGCCAACGAGAGAGTACAGGTCGCAGTGGTGGGTAGTATATGGGGCTTTGGTGGCAAAAGGGATGCCACTGTGATAGACTGCATCCAATTTGTTGAGTGGAGTGTTGGAGGCTATTTTGTTATTTTGTAAATGACATCGCCGAAGTTGAGGATCGGTAGGATGGTCAGTTTTACGAGGGCATGTTTGGCAGCATGAGTGAAGGATGCTTTGTTGCGAAATAGGAAGCCGATTCTAGATTTAATTTTGGGTTGGAGATGCTTAATGTGAATCTGTAATGAGAGTTTACAGTCTAACCAGACACCTAGGTATTTGTAGTTATACACATATTCTAAGTCGGAGCCGTCCAGAGTAATGATGCAGGACTGGCGGGCAGGTGCGGGCAGTGATCGGTTGAAGAGCATGCATTTAGTTTTACTTGCATTCAAGAGCAGTTGGAGGCCATAGAAGGAGAGTTGTATAGCATTGAAGTTCATCTGGAGGTTAGTTAACACAGTGTCCAAAGAAGGGCCAGAAGTATACAGAATGGTGTCATCTGTGTAGAGGTGGATCAGAGAATCACCAGCAGCAAGAGCGACATCATTGATGTATACCGAGAAGAGAGTCGGCCCGAGAATTGAACCCTGTGGCACCCCCATAGACTCCCAGAGGTCCGGACAACAGGCACACTGATTTGACACACTGAACTCTTTTAATGAAGTAGTTGGTGAACCAGGCGAGGCAATCATTTGAGAAACCAAGGCTGTTGAGTCTGCCAATAAGAATGTGGTGAATGACAGAGTCGAAAGCCTTGGCCAGGTCGACGAATATGGCTGCACAGTAAAGGAAAAGGGTGACTACTTTGAAGAATCTCAATTTGTTAAAAAAAGGTTACTACATGATTCCATATGTGTTATTTCATAGTTTTGATAGTTAGTAAAAATAAAGAAAAACCCTTGAATGAGTTGGTGTGTCCAAACTTTTACTGGTACTATATATCATAAGCCCTTTCATTGAGGGCCTAGTTATACCCTAACACAGTTAGGAATCTCCTGGTTTACAGGCCACATCAGGCCTGCAAATTACATTATGCTGGCATACAAAGTGATGTGTAATTCCTATTGGAATCCAGACAAAGTTAGGATATCCAACAAGTGGAATTGTTAATTACCCGCAAACTGCACTCAGAATGACTGCCAGGGTAGGGAAAATGTGGTATGGAGACTACCTCAATCATGTAAACTGGAACAATCATCTCAGTAACGGGTGAAATAAATCAAATTACTAACAGATTGAATTAGTTTAGAGAACTGTAGGTTATTCATCTCTGTGTAGCATAAAATTAGTGCGTTGCATCAGAACATTGCTAAAATGTCATACCTAAAATTGTGTTTGCCGACTGCTCCTGTTTGTTTTGGTTGAAAAATAAATCTGCTGTGAGTCATAGGCTGCTGCGTAGCACTGCCCATACTAATGTAAAATCCTGCTGCTTATTCAGGCTCCTGTGAGACATAAGCAACATGTCAAGGTAGCTACTGTATGGAAGTTGTATACCTCCAGGTGTGTAATGTTTTTTAAATAAGTAGATACAAGTTTCTTCTATAATATGCTTTGAAAGTATTTCCATAGTTAAATAACAGCATCCCCATTCAATCCACTTAAATGGACGATACTGCATTTAAATGACATCTCAATTTCTGTTGTGAGGTGTGAAGTACCTCTTGACAGTTGCACAGTAATTTGATATCACTCATTTATTCGTTGAGTAAATGATGTATCCGCAAGGCACTATCCTCTGACCACTATTTTGTGAATTTGTTGCTTTATAGTATGTGTCAGGTTAATAGAAACCATGTCCACTTGAGTGCTCCTGATTGCATAACAGAGGCACTTGTGGCATTTAAAAAAAGCTAGGCTTGAATCTGTCAAACCCAGCAGTAGTTTATCTCCCTACTTCCCACTCCTCTCACTGTCAGATCCTATGCTCCTCTACGCTGTCACGCTAATGCTGCATCAGCTCTTTTCTCACCCGCGTTAGCATTACTGCCTCCTGTAGCTCTCACATGCAATCTCGTTGCCACGGCTACACCGCTGGAGCCGCTGCTCCTAAGGGGATAACGCATGACAGCACACTTCCTATGTGTTGTGCTGGAAAGGTGTGGTAGCCTAATTAGAAAAGTTTTGCTTTTAGACTATGATGATTGTTGGCTTATGAGAGCCAGTGTTATTTATTTATGTGGTTTGTGTGTGTGTACGTGTGTACGTGTAGGTACAGTATGTGGGCAATGTGTATGCTCAGGGCTCTCCTCTCTTTCACTGATGCTCATACTTTGTGGAGTGGCCAGCTCCAGCTCCAGTACTGTTATGTCTTTGTAATAACCAGGAGGGGTTCAGGAGTACTGCAGGACTACATCCCAAATGGCACACTATTCCCTAAATAGTGCACAAATTTTGACCAGAGTCCTATGGACACTGGCCAATAATAGTGCAATATAGGCAATAGGGTGCAATTTAGGATGCAACGCAGGCAGCAGCCATACTTCCGCTAAACCTAGGCAGAATATCTCATGTCCAACAGCTATTTAACTTAAAATAACAATGTACAATGTGTTTGTTTAGATGGAATCAGTGACTACTGGTACTGGGCAAATAAAACAGTGATGTCTTTATTTTTTTTCTCTTTAGGTCAACTTCCCAGATGTGGAAAGAGTGGAGTGGCTGAACAAGGTAAAAGAACAAAGAGGAATATACTGTTAGAATTTCCACTTCTATTTAGATGAGGACCTACTTTTCCTGCTTGGTTTTGCGGTGTAGATACATTTTGGTTCCAGGTAAAATGTTCAAATAAGGTTCTACCTGGAACCAGAAAAGGTTCTTCAAAGGGTTATCCTATGGAGACAGCTGAATAACAGGCACTTTGTGAATATGGGACCTGATATTAAAGAATTAATTCAGTGAATTCAGCTCCTTCACTCTGCCTCTTACATTTCTGTGTTGACTTACTGTATGATAGTCAGAATGTACCTCCGGTACCAACTTACTAATCCGTTCCCCCTCCCTCTGGCCCTACAGACTGTCAGACAGATGTGGCCGTATATTTGCCAGTTCATAGAGAAGCTGTTCCGCGAGACTATCGAGCCGGCCGTGAAGGGAGCCAACTCCCACCTCAGCACGTTCCGCTTCAGCAAGATCAACATGGGGGACAAGGTGAACATCAAGACTTATCAGCAGGAGTCTCTACCTAACCATGCCTTATGTTTATAAGATGTTCAACCATTCAACAGGCGGTCAAACCTCCCCAATCTGGTTTTAAAGGTCCATTGCAACCGTTTTTATCTAAATATCAAATCATTTCTGTCTGGGTAACAATTAAGTACCTTACTGTGATTGTTTTCAATTAAAATGGCTTCTTCGCAAAGGTGCATTTATCAAACCGGAATTTTGCTAGTACTGTCTCTGAGTGGGAAAGGGGAAAACAGAAAACTAGCTGTTATTAACAAATTCACTGCATGGTGATGTCACATTGGAAAGGACAAAGCTCCATCCCACCAAAACAGGCTTACATTTCAGGCAGTCTTTTCAAACAGCTCTTACATTTTTCTTATAGGTGGGGAAAAGGGCAAGTGCTCAAGCACCCCTAGACCCGTATCTGTGCATGTGCCTGTGTTGTAGGGACAGCTGGTGGGTGTTTCCCATAGTTTCCAGGAGGGGACACAGAGTAGTGGCGATGTTCATACTGGGTAGAAAACAAGTGGGGGGCTGAGGCCTTGTGGTGATATCGTGATGTTCTCTGTCTTGTGTTTAGCCTTTAAGGATCAACGGGGTCAAGGTTTACACAGAGAATGTGGACAAGCGTCAGATCATCATGGACCTACAGATCAGGTGACCTGACTATCTCCATTTTGGACAGATTGTAGCCTTTGGCTTGTCATAGAATGTACTCTGTGCAGTATGTAATTTTTATTTTTTTACATAGATAAACATGCCATTTTGATGATGTTGAACTTTTTTCTCCAGTTTTGTTGGAAATACTGAAATTGATGTGGACATCAAAAGATACTACTGCAAAGCTGGTATTAAGAGCATACAGGTAATGCAGAAATTATGTTATTGTCTCATTCTGTTGTTTTAGGATTAATTAGAGGCATAAAAACCTAACATAACATTTCTTGGGTGATAATATTTTAATATGTAATTTCTTAGGGATGTAAAACACCGGGGGGGACAAGTTTTATTTTATTTCATTTAACAAACACCCTTCACTTGAAGTCTGAATTGGATCTGGGGCTGGCCATAAAAATGTATTAACTATATAACTCTGTAATGGATGCTCTGATCGTTGATAATGTCACGGATAACCTGTTCATCAGAGTCGAGGACAGTAAACTCCAACCGAATGTTGTGAGTGCATGTAAAAGTGACTTTAATGATGCCTGCTTGCTCAATTACACTGGCTTGCAAACAACATTAGATCTGTTTTTACTGCAATGACTTGCAAGCAATATACTGTGTGATCAGTTACCTTGTGTGCGGTGTTAGTTTAGACTTCGGTTTTAGATGTAGTTTTAGTCTTTTTTGACTAAAATACCTTTTCATCTTCGTCGCATTTTAGTCATTTCATCCTCCTTATCAGTCGGCTAAAACTCTGGGCAATTTTTGTCTAGTTTTAGTCACAACCATTTAAGTCACCTATTAGTCAGTGCATTTTTTTTTACCCCATGAAATCATTTATATTTACCTTTTAACTTCCATCATGTGCACTTTCAGATGGCCTTGTCCAACTAGGCCTACTTTCCCCTCAAATAGCTGACACGTTACTATTGTGGCAGATTGTAACCAATGCCCGCCAGTTTCAATTTCGTTAACAATAACTATGACAAAAAAAAGACATTCCTGACGAAAATGAATGACGGTAACGAGACGAGATGCCTTAAAACAATTTACAAAAAAAATAACTATAACCAAAAAAAACAACGTCATTTATATTTCACGACAGTGTGATGAGAATTCCATGTGAGACTAATAAACATAAAATTTGACATGAAGCTCCTTTTCATCTATTTGGTCCAATCATAAGCATGCATGCCTTTGCAGAATATTTTATGCAATCCTCTCATTGGCAGAATGAATGTCTTTCAGTTGCACAGTCTGATTGAGCTGATCTGTCTGGCCCTCCCATAGGCTACAGCTCTTGGCGGTCACTTCTGTCACTCGTCTCTCTTTTGAACTGATGCGCAGCCAGGACACTACAATTGTAACCTCAACTAGAAATAATACTTTTTACTTTCTTACTGTCACGTAGGCTGTTTTTGCTTTGACCACAACAGAAGCTCTATTTTGCCATGTGCGTTGTTATTCATCTGCGTTGCTGCTCTTGCAGTTGGCAAAATGCGAGTGCAGTTGTTTTTTCTCGATTGAAAATGTTAATTATATTTGCTGAGTATTAGTACAGTAATAATTCTGGCATTGTTGGAAAGCTTGGATTCTCCGCTTTTTTTCTTTATGGATTCACTGTTATGGCCATCCTTGTTCCTGTACCCAAGAAGGCAAAGGTAACTGAACTAAAAGACTATCGCCCGTAGCACTCACTTCTGTCATCATGAAGTGCTTTGAGAGACTAGTCAAGGATCATATCACCTCCACCTTACCTGCCGCCCTAGACCCACTACAATTTGCATACTGCCCCAATAGGTCCACAGACGATGCAATCGCCATCACACTGCACACTGCCCTAACCCATCTGGACAAGAGGAACACTTATGTAAGAATGCTGTTCATTGACTACAGCTCAGCATTTAACACCATAGTAACCTCCAAGCTCATCATTGAGCTTGAGGCCCTGGGTCTCAACCCCGCCCTGTGAAATTGGGTCCTGGACTTCCTGACGTTCTGCCCCCAGGTGTTGAAGGTAGGAAACAACCTCTCCACTTTGCTGATCCTCAACACTGGGGCCCCACAAGGGTGCGTGCTCAGCCCCCTCCTGTACCCCCTGTTCACCCATGACTGTGTGGCCATGCACGCCTCTAACTCAATCATCAAGTTTGCAGATAACCTCTCACTCAACATCAACAAAACAAAGGAGATTATCGTGGACTTCAGGAAACAGCAGAGGGAGACCCCCCCCCCCCTATCCACATCGACGGGACAGCAGTAGAGAAGGTGGAAAGTTTTAAGTTCCTCGGTGTACACATCAAGGACAAACTGAAATGGTCCATCCACACAGACAGTGTGGTGAAGAAGGCACAACAGTACCTCTTCAACCTCAGGAGGCTGAAGAAATTTGGCTTGTCACCTAAAACCCTAACAAACCTTTACAGATGCACAATTGAGAGCATCCTGTCGAGCTGTATCACAGCCTGGTATGGCAACTACACCGTCCACAACTGCAAGGCTCTCCAAAGGATGAGGCTGTCTGCAAAACGCATCACCGAGTGCAAACTACCTTCCCCCCTCGACACCTACAGCACCTGATGTCACAGGTAGGCCAAAAAGATCGTCAAGGACAACAACCACCCGAGCCACTGCCTGTTCACCCCGCTATCATCCAGAAGGCGAGGTCAGTACAGGTGCATCAAAGCTGGGACCGAGAGACTGCCTATAGCTTCTATCTCAAGGCCATCAGACTGTTAAACAGCCATCACTAACACAGAGAGGCTGCTGCCTACATACAGACTTGAAATCATTGGCCACTTTAATAAATGGATCACTAGTCACTTAATGCCATTTTAATGCCATTTCACGTAATGCCATTTTAACAATGTTTACGTATCTTGCATTTCTCACCTCATACGCTAACAGTCAAAAGTTTTAGAACAGCTTCAAGGGTTTTTCTTTATTTTACTATTTTTACTAATAACAAAACAACATTTTTCTACGTGGTAGAATAATAGTGAAGACATCAAAACTATGATATAACACAGCAGGGGGCAGCATTTTCACTTTTGGATAATTTATAATAAATAAACTTTTGGATAATGCCTCCTACTCTGTCCCAGATCCTAATATATACATATTATTATTAGTATTGGATAGAAAACACTCTGAAGTTTCTAAAACTGTTTGAATCATGTCTGTGAGTATAACAGAACTTATTTAGCAGGCGAAACCCTGAAAAGTCACTGTCTTTTCAATATGTTTTCATGGGGAATCCAGAATTCTAGTCGACTTTCCTGCAGTTCCTACCGCTTCCACTGGATGTCTCCAGTTTGTAGAAATTGGTTGAGGTTTTTCCTTTGTGTAATGAAGAAGTACCATAGCTCAGAACTAACGTCACTTCATGTGTGCCTTTTGATAGAGGCGCGTAACCAGAAAAGTAGCGTCAGTTTATTTTGCTCCTGTATTGAACACAGATCATCCCGTCTTCAATTTGATCGATTATATACGTTTAGAAATACCTCAAGTTGTTTTACAAAAGTAGTTTGAAATGTTTTTAGTATTGGTTTGGTAGTATTGGTTTGTTTTCAGAAATTAAATCATAAAGGCCTGATTCACACAGTGCCCTCTGAACAGTTGATGTTGAGATGTGTCTCTTACTTGAAATCGGTGAAGCTTTTATTTAGGCTGCAATTTCTGAGGCTGTAACTCTAATGAACTTGTCCTCTGCAGCAGATGTAACTCTGGGTCTTCCATCCCTGTGGCACTGCTCATGAGAGCCAGTTTCATCATAGAGCTTGAAGATTTTTACAACTGCACTTGAAGAAACATTCAAAGTTCTTGAAACTTTCCGTATCGACTGAATTTCATGTCTTAAAGTAATGATGGACTGTCGTTTCTTTGCTTATTTGAGCTGTTCTTGCAATAATATGGACTTGGTCTTTTACCAAATAGAGCTATCTTCTGTGTACCCCCCTACCTCACAACACAACTGATTGGCTCAAACGCATTAAGAAGGAAAGAAATTCCACAAATGAACTTTTAAGAAGGCACACCTTTTAATTGAAATGCATTCCCGTTGACTATCTCATGAAGCTGGTTGAGAGAATGCCAAGAGTGTGCAAAGCTGTCATCAAGGCAAAGGGTGGCTATTTGAAATATATTTAGATTTTTTTGAACCCTTTTTAGGTTTCTACATAATTCTATATGTGTTATTTCATAGTTTTGATGTCTTCACTATTATTCTACAATGTAGAAAGTTGTAAAAATAAAGAAAACCCCCTGAATGAATAGGTGTTCTAAAACTTTTGACTGGTAGTTTATGTATGTACTGTATTTTATACCATCTATTGCATCTTGCCTATGCCACTCGGTCATCGCTCATCCTTATATTTATATGTATATATTCTTATTCCATCCCTTTACTTAGATTTATGTGTATTAGGTAGTTGTTGTGGAATTGTTTGATTACTCGGTAGATATTACTGCACTGTCAGAACTAGAAGCACAAGCATTTCATTACACTCGCATTAACATCTGCTAACCATGTGTATCTGACCAAGGTTATGATTGGGAGAAAAGAGCTGTTTCCCTAAATTGGTAACCTGTAGCCAAGGCTTTGTACTGTAGCCTATATGGTAAATCATGGCTGACAACAAGTGTTATCGTTTTTTTCACGGCATCTCATCTTGTTTTTCCTCAGGAAAAGTAGGTTGTTGACTAATATTTGTTGTCATAGTTATTGTTGACGAAATGAACACTGCTTGGGTGGTGTATATGTGTAGGAGAAAATCGAGAGTAGGCCTTGAACAAAACCAGTGTTTATATGTCTTTGGCCATTGCGTAGCGGGCAGCAATGAAACATAGCTGGTAGAGAAAGCAATCAAAGAGCCATTAGTATCGTCCCTTGAAGATATTTACTTCACAAAGCCCTATTATAAAGCACTGGCTCACATTTCTCATACTCACAGTACATCGTATAGTGGAGTTTGGAAACAAAATACTTTGCATCTTTTGAAGGGGAGTTTAAATTCTGTCTTATTTTTGTGTGTGATTTAAAAATTTAAAAAAAATTAAACAAATAAACACTGCGATTGAGACAATAGACACTGGGTTCTTTATTTGGATAATTACCATTTTGTTTTAAACTCATGACCATTGAACAAAAATAATAGTGGGGCCTGTTTTGCTCATATACAGTATCAGCACTTAAACGACCTGCTTGTCTTGAGAGAGAGAGAGCTAATTATAACTGTTCAGGAAGTTGAGGATGACAGATATGTTATGTCTGATAGTAATGCAGTAGTAGTGTGGGGCGGGGCATCTTTGGAGTGAAAGACCCATTTGGTGTGTCTCTGGAGGCACGTGCCTGCTGTGGTGTCCAGGCGTCCACTCTTGAACGTTCCCATACAGGTCATTAGGTGGGTCAAGGGCCTGTAGTGTTGGTTCCCTGATACTGAAAGCTCCCTTAATGATGTGTGGTTGTGTGTGTGTTTTATCTCTGCGAGCGTGTTTTTATCTTGTTGCTTCTTTTGTGTTTCACAGCTCCATGGAGTGTTGAGAGTAGTCATGGAGCCGTTGCTAGGTGACATGCCCCTGATAGGAGCCTTGTCCCTGTTCTTTCTGAAGAAACCTGTAAGTTCTAGCCCTGACACACACTTCCTCTTTCTATCATTTGGAATTAAAGTCACTTGCATCATTAGCTGCTTGCAAGACAGTTGAAGACAGCAATGGCTATTTTATCACTGTCTTCCTGCCTGTAGTGCTGAGGTTCTGGCCTAGGTTCTGCCTAAACACTTGGCCAATTTAAGTCAGATACGAGTCCTGAGTGGAGACACTGGAGCCTTAAATAGACATAGATCAGGCTAGTCCTACTTTGGTGGATTTTTTGCACTGCCTATGCCAGCCGCAGTGCAGACAGCAGAGAGAATAAGCAGGAGGAGTGTAGTGGTAAGACTATGAGTCGCAGTGTTGTTACATGTTGGGACACAAGCCACGCAGTGGGTGTTAACTACACAGTATCTGAGTGTAATTCATCTTCTTTGAGAGCAGACCACAGACTCTGGACCAGGAGCTCCTGTTTCTGTGGCCTCGGGCATGCTTATATTTCTATTTTCTGTCATCCTAATAATGGGGGAAAAAGCACATTTTATGGAAGAACCTTTGAGGTAAAGGATAAAAAGGGGCCCTCTTCTCTCTGATTTAAGGGGGTAGGACTATGTAGAATATTCTCCAGAATGCTTCACAGTGAAGCGGACAACCCTTCATTATCCTCCTTAAATGGTTCAATCTTGACTGCCAAATAAAATAGCATTCTGAGACAACTTGTGGATGGGAGTTTACCATTTGAGGCGATGCCCTTGTCTGTGCTGTGTTGCCAGAGAGGTGAAACGCAGAGACCTGGAGGGGAAACATCCTTAGGAAGGCTAGTTCCGCAATGCACAGCTAAAATGCACAGCTGCAAAATTCTGCAATGCGCAGCTGTTTTAATTGGTACACATTGTGTACATGGTCTCCAAGGACCCTCCATTAGTTGATCATGTTATGCTCGGAGAAGAAGCCACACTGCTCTGCCAGTTCACTGCTACGGTAAAGTACCCCCTATAGGGCTTCTCCACTGCAGCTGGTGTCACTCCATCCTTCTTTGTATGCACCAGTGTTAGACACCAAAGGCAACATACAGTATTTGAGCCAAACATTGGCACCAATCCATGCAGTGGAAATGCACCATATGGAATTGGCTACTTTGGTTGCCTTGCAGTGTTCTGGACAGTCCTTGCTCAACACTATATCTGCTGCAGTGTATGTGGGCAACACACAGAGAGAGAGATAGGGGGGGTGGGGGCTGTAAAACGCATTGAAATGGATTCCTTGAGCCAAGAGACGCATCAAAGCTCCGACTAGCATAAAGAAAAAAAATACCCGTTGCCTTAGAAGTTACTACCTGTCCGACTCCTTCCCGGTAACTTTTCCTGGCTTAGCTGTGCTGTCACTATGTTCACGTTTACCAATATGCAGGGTGATTTCAAACAGCCATTGTCCCCTTTTATCATAACATTGTATAACCACAAAACCTTTTGGTAAGAGCCTTTGCATGGAAAAATACACCGTCCCTGGCTCCCTGACCTTAATAGAACCTGTGTACATCCCAAATGGCGCCATATTCTCTACGTTGTGTGCTACTGTTGACCAGGGTCCATAGGAAATAGGATGTCATTGGGGACAGCCCCTGTATATGGATTTGGTTCCAGAGGATTGTTCTTGTAATAATCTTTCAGCGGGTCAAGTATTAGTCCAATCTGGGGGGTGCGGTATCTTTGGTGTCAGTGTTCTAACACTGACTCATACACAGACTGTACAAAGATGTGTGTCGACAGTTCAACAGTAACGTATTTAAGAGAAAGCTGAAACAAGTAAAACAGTTAGGTACAGTATTTAACTCTAGTAGCCTGTTAGAACCGGCCTGATTGTATACATATACTGAATGTCTCACCGTCATTGTGTATTGTTTTGTATATTGAGACATCAAGCCATGATAACACAAAATGGTAGCTCAGGGGTTGAGAACAGAGCAGAAGACACATTTATGTTGTTCGTAAATAATAAAGTTGTATTGGGTATTTACTACAGAAATGGAACACAGATTTAAGGCTGGTTCCATCAGGCTAAATATAGGGTAAAACTGCAGCAAAAAAAATATTAATGTTGGCACACCATCTTGTCATTTTTCGGCTGCAAAATTGTCCGATTTCAAAGGAAATTGGTTTATTTGTTAAGAGGCAAGGAAAGTAATTCTGTTTTACTTTGCTGCACTTGTGAGTAATTACATCACAGGAGTCACACAACAATAAAGTTAAGTGCTTGAATCAATGTAGATCATTTACTTAATCTCACTCTTCTGGCTAGTGTCCCTGTGTGCATTTTTCCCTTCTATAAGATGCTGTTTGTTTTTAGATAATTTAAGTTAAAAAGCGCAGGTGTGGCTTTTCAATCGTTCTCTGTACAGCATGTTCTTCCAGATTCCATACCGCTAAATCTACATGTGTTTTGTTTTCATCTAGCTTTTGGACATCAACTGGACAGGCCTCACCAATATACTAGACATTCCTGGGCTCAAGTAAGTAAACTGGGTCTGTTTTGTGCTCTGGGGTGAAGTTTCCCCTCGGTCCAGATCTAGGAGCGGGTTCCCCTCCCCCAATCCTAACCTTAATCACTAGTGGGGAAAATGTAAAACTGACCCAAGATCAGCATCTTGGGGCAACTTCACCCTACACCCTCTTTTGTCAGGCAAAGCTTTCACTACTTTTAGGTATAACACGTTTTGGGGTTTCTACAACCATTTTTTTTACTTTTATATTAATGATATATACCCATTTTGTTTCTTAAAGAATATAACATGAGCCTTATGGGCTCAGTTCAATAGTCGTACCGCATCACAACCCAAAGTATACACTTGTTTTACTCCATTAGTTGTTAACAGTGTAGTTGCAAACAAACACTGTATGAACTATCATTTTGATATCAGGGATGGTGAGTCCTTGCATCCATAGTGTATCTATGATTTGGATACATTTGGGCTTTGTTATTGTTTGAACTGCAGATTGCCACTAAACTAGAGGGACCATCGCCCTACACCTGCTCACCGCAACACATGCCTGCCTGCAAGCTGTGAGACTAAAAAGGCTCAGAAAACAAGACGGATTTTATGGTTGAACAAGCTGTTGCTTTCATTTGTGCAACTCAACTCTGACTTTATAGAGATCTAATAGTGTGTAAATTGGGCTGCTCCACCATCTCTCTAAGGTTGCTAAAATACTCTATTCTGCACATCTCTCAACTCCGAAATGATGGGGTAATGGGCAGGGGACTTGGAGATTTCTTAGGGCTAATTTAAAGGAAAGAGCAAATTGGATGGTCTGCTTTTCGAGAGCAACTGTTATGCTTTAGTGTAGAATATAATAGACGTGACTGTAAAGAGGCATTGGCTAAGAAGTAAACACTTTTCTTGTGTTGTCTTTACATTTTGCTCTTGTGTGGCGGTGCTACTACTTGCGTTGAATTGAATCCCACAAGAGCAAATTGGATTTGTAACCACTCACCAGCAAGACACGTACAGCAACAACATGCATACATAAGAGTCACAGACAGAGAACTGTTGGCTGGGGAAACAAGCACAACTCATCCATAAGCCAATGGATCCATTAGAATACTGTATGTTTCCCCCTGCTGGTAAAGGAGCCAAGCCATTTAAAGTGCAGATAGCCTTTGTCTTCTCTGCAGACGTCAGGCATCATTTCTGTTATTCACATTCACTTCTTAGTTTCTATATGGTTGTGAGTTGACCGTGGCTTTTGCCCTTTTAACTCGTGTAAATGCTAATGTGGCGGTGGAAAAAGGCCCTAATAAAGATTTCATGATACAGCCACTCTCCTCCCCACAGTCTATTTATTTAGACACACACGGGTGTTGACACATCCACAGCTCAGTGACGGAAATCATCCCCTACACCACTAGTTCTCTGTAGGGGTGTAATAGATCTGTGCAGTCAGGACACTGTGGGTCTGTTTGTGGAGGCTAGGGGATGGCACTCGAGGTCACCAGGCTGCTCATTATTACGCACACCTGTCACCATCGTTACGCACACCAGCGCCTCATCAGACTCACCTGGTCTCCATCACCTGCCTGATTACCTTCTCTATGTCACTTCCTTTGGTTCCCAGGCATTATTGTTTCTGTTTCAGTGTTTCATGTCTGTACGCTACTTGGGTTTCTTGTTTTGTTATTTATTTTTGAAGTCATTATTGGGAGTGACTTCAATAATAACAGAGAACTGCTTCCTGACTCCCAGCGTACACGTTACACACTGTAACAGAGAACTGTAAATTATATGGTAATTTGGGGTATTATCAACTGTAAAAAATTCTGAAATGCTTTACTGCAGCATACTGTAAGTTATGTTGCATTATGGGAAAATGTTGTGAGTGGGAAAATAATTACTATATTTTGAACTGTACTGTAATTCCACCCCACATAATACAGTACCGTACCATACCTTTGGAGCGCCAAAAAAAACATTTGACCAATAGTGGGTGCATGGTATTGTTGTTTCTGTCTCATTTAACATATTTTGAGGCATGCCTGTAAGATGCTATATTTGTTGTAACCGTGAGTGAGAACACTCTACCCATTTAACTCCTATGTTGTTATACCTCTAGAAGTGCAAGTCATATAAAATACCATTAATTCATGTGTAAACACTTTACCTAGCAGCCAACTTGATTGCACCAATTCTTTGTAATTATAGTAAAATACAAACCTCTCCCCTTAATTCAGATTACGGTAGTATTTACTTTTTTACAGTACAATACAGTACATTTTACGGTATTGTACTGTGTGCCGTTACACAGTACTTTCTTTGATACCGTATTTATAGTACGGTAGGTGTACTGTCATATTAAATACATTATTTTACTTGCCACCGAGCTGCATGTATGCGACGGTCAACGCCAGCTGCAAGTTGAAAACAGCTCACCCCGCTCGTGTGCATGTGTGTGTACCTGTATGTATTCCACGTGATTGATCCCACACTAAAGATGAATCATGTCCTTTGTAATGCTCCTCAGCTGCAAAAGAAATGATAGGATAAAATGACTACGTTTCTTAGAGAAATAAGAGAGAAAGAGTGAAGGAATGTACTGTATATGGAGGTATTTAAATTGGTTCTTTGCCTTTTCAAATATATACGGTTGTTTAATCTTTACAGATTGCTTCAACCCTCTCATGCAGTTATTTCTGTGTACAGAATTAGGCCGAAGTGGAGAGCTCAAAGGTTAACAGAAAATCTCAGCAGATACTATACCACTTATGGCTATCGACTTCTCTTAACCAGGCATTGTAATTCCCAGGCCATAAGACCTCCTTAATGTCACTGCTAAGTGTTGACTCCCTAGTGGATTACATTTATATTTTGAGGTGCTTGAACCCCTTCCATCTTATAAAATGGAAAAAGACATGTTCCTTTGTGCTTGACTGAGATTAGGTGAGAATATTGTCATCCCAAGGTTGTACTGACTTACTGTTGGGTTTGTTGTGTTCCGTTTTTCCTCAGTGGCTTGTCTGACAGTCTAATTCAGGACATGATCTACAGCTACCTGGTGTTGCCCAACCGCATCACTATCCCACTGGTGGGGGATGTAGAACTTGCTCAGCTACGTTTCCCTATGCCAAAAGTACTGCAGCCTTTCACCTGTCTTTATATCTAATCACACATCATCATATTTCACACACTAATTAAAGGATCACTTAACTGAAAAAACACATCTTAGTATTTTGGCATGCACATTTTTGGGGAATATATAAACCAACGGACTATTGAACAAAATACGAAAAGGTAGACTAATGTCAAGATGAAACCATGTTTCAAGACATTGGTTGTGTAGATCCAGCTATATGACTTCAACCCAAGTTAATGGAAAAGATAAGCATTGTCTAATTTCCTGGTTTTCCCAGTGTCACGGTCTTCCTCCTCTTCATCTGAAGAGGAGAAGCGAGAAGGATCAGAGGACCAAAATGCGGCGTGGTATGTGTTCATAGTGAATATTTAATTAAGGAAAGTACTGAACACTGTATACAAAAACAATAAACCAATAACAACCGTGAAGCTACAAATGAGACCTGTGCTGACACAAGCAACTCGCATAGACAATCACCCACAAACAAACAGTGCAACCCAGGCTACCTAAGTATGATTCTCAATCAGAGACAACTAATGACACCTGCCTCTGATTAAGAACCATACTAGGCCGAAACATAGAAATCCCCAAATCATAGAAAATCAAACATAGACTGCCCACCCCAACTCACACCCTGACCATACTAAATAATGAATACAAAACAAAGGAAATAAAGGTCAGAACGTGACACCCGGTTTTATTCAGTGCGTATCTTTTCCATTAATTTGGGGTGGAGGCATATAGCTGGATCCACACAACGGATGTTGTGGGACGTGGTTTCATCTTGACTACTTTAAAGTTTTAGATGACAATTAGATTACTTTAGAAGTTTGAAATCATCTGACAAACTTTGGTTTGAAAGTGCAATGTCCCTTTAATGTTTTACTGTGTCCTATTTTAAAGTGTCCCTGTGCTGTGTGTGTCACCAGGGAGTCCTGAGGATTCACTTCCTGGAGGCTCAGGACCTGGAAGGGAAGGATAAATTCCTGGGTGGCCTGATCAAGGGGAAGTCTGACCCTTACGGCGTCCTCCATATTGGAAACCAGCTCTTCCAGAGCAAGACCGTCAAAGAGAGCCTGCACCCCAAATGGAACGAAGTTTACGAGGTAAACGAAATCAACTGAAAATGAACTATAATGAACTCTTCCAATGGCACATATGGTTATAGCATACAGTGACTTTCCCAGGGGCAGAAACGTCAATGAAACCTGCCCCTCTGTGCTAACTACCCCAGGGACAGCAACATAGGGTATATGTAGAACCAGATACAACTTCCATACATATTTCCAACAGTCCAATATTTCCTCATATTTTTGGCTCTCATGCAGTTTTATCCACCATGTCATGTTTTACAAACCTTTGGCTATATTCAGTGTGACCTACTATATCTGAGATTGGAGATTAATTGACATAAGTCCTTTCCAGGCACTGGTATATGAGCACTCAGGCCAACACCTGGAGATTGAGTTGTTTGATGAGGACCCAGACAAAGATGATTTCCTGGGGAGGTAAGCTCATGTCCTGTCCTTTTTCTTATTACCTCATGGTCAAAAGGCTTATTACTCTGCATTGTGAGTTATCGTACCCAATATCAAACAAATGACCTTATAATAGCCACAGCAGTCTGTTTAATTCTAGCCTGAAAATATGTCACAAACTTAGCTCTGGCCCAGAGCGTTACTTGCGGCTTGCTGATGCCAAGCCTTCAGTGTCAGCAAGCCGCACGTAACGCCTTGGAACAGAGCTATCGCAAACTTAGCATCCATCTTCTCACCACAAAATGAAGGGTGACTCCTTGGAAGAGAGAATAGACAAATTAAAGTATCTTTGATGTATTAAGTATCTGTGATCAGTCACATTAGGAGTTGGACTAAAGCCCTTGTTCTTGGGCCTCATCCCAATGGGAGGCTGATTTTGTTTTGTCTAGCTCTAGTGCTGCTATAGCATAGCACCTAACAGGGTCCTGGATGTGTCCCAAATGGCAACCTATTCCCCTATTGGCCCTGACTGGGTCAGAGTGCCAACATACTGTATCAGAGAATCAATTTCGCTTCTGTTGTGGTGATTCAGTGTGTTTACTTAATGACCCCCTACTGATTTCTTATCCAATCTTTGTGTCTTCGATTGCAGCCTGATGATCGATATGAAAGAGCTTCACAAAGAGCAGAAGGTAGATGAGGTAAATCTGATATATTTTTTGCATCTTCAAATAAATGTGGTTCAAATAAAATTAAAATAGGAACTTGGCAGTTCAGCACTTCGATAGAGATTTATTTGCCTTAATATATTATCTGTCTGTGTTCATTTAAAGATACTGTGATGTCATCCATGAGTACTGTACACTATGTGTGGGTGTCTTTTATTGTCTGATTCACTCACCACTTTACACTGTTGAGATGTGAGATATATGTCCCAAATTGCACCTTATTCCCATTATAGTGCGATACTTTCGATATGTGTCCTGGACAAAAGTAGTGCACTATAAAGGGAATAGGATGCCATTTTGGGATGCACCCTTGAACAACCTGTCGTTCTAGTGGTTTGACCTGGAAGAAGTCTCCACGGGGAAACTACACATGAAACTGGAGTGGCTCTCTCTGCTCTCTACCCCTGACAAGATGGACCAGGTGCAGTATCACAAAACCTTCTCTTTTTAAAGTTGGTACTTACTTACTTACCCCCCCCCAGATTGTCTGATATTTCAAGACATTTTACTAGGAGGCTAGCTTGGACACCTTGTCCGCGTGCAAAATGGCACCCTATTCCCTGACTAATGTAGTGAACTACATTGACCTTGGCTTAGCCTCTCTTTCAGTCTTGTTACTGCCAGATGCACGTTAATTCATTATGTAACACGTGAATTACAAGGCTGCTCACTTCTCCTAGTCCAGTTTGTCTGAGGAGTGACCTCCCCCTGTCTCTCCTGTCCAATCAGGTATTAAGGAGTGTGCGAGCTGACCGCAACCTGGCCAATGATGGACTCTCGTCTGCTCTGCTGGTGGTGTACTTGGACTCAGCCAAGAACCTGCCGGTGAGTAGAACTGGGTGACAGGAATTTAGAAGTTAAAGGTTGAATGAGTGCTCTGGTGGCACTAACCACTAGGCTACCCTGCCGCCCCACATGATAACATTTACTATTATAATACATTTTGCCCATGCTATACATTAGTGTTAATTTTTTAACAAATGTAGACTTATTAAATGTTGTGAATAAGCATACAGAGAAGAATGTCATATATTTCTACTTTCTGGACATATTCTACTCCACCCAAGGCAGCTATTGTGAATCATGCCAAATTGAACCTCAAAAGAATGTTCAGAAATATTTTTAACCCAGCTTAACAAGACATTTTCAGTACAAAGGTGTAGTTCAGCCAACATGCTGTAGTTTACTGTTCTCACCTCAACCCTGTCTGTCATGGTCTTTCACATACATAACACACCTTGAACATGACATGAGCACCTCAATGGCTTAATTTGAGTGTCTGTTTGTTGAAACTCCTGTTTTTTTTCTCTCCTCCTTCAACACACTCTTTCACCTTTTGAACGCTGACCTTAACCAACAGATGGGTCAATATCAGTCCAAGACAGTCAACTCCTAAATGAGCCTGGCAGCATCTCTAGCGTCTAAGCCATACTTGACCTTCTTCCCTCCCTGTTCTCTCCTATAAAGAGCGTCTTCACAGGGAGCGTTGGGTGCCGAAACTTAAAAGAGAGGAGAGCATCTGGCCTAGTCTTTTGTGAGAGCAATACCTCAATGTATAGAACCTTATTTGTGAGTCCTCCGGTACTCTGCATCGTAGAGTTAGCATTAGCGGTGTGTGGTGGGGTTAAACAGTAACACACTAGCTCTGGTGCAGGGCGTCGTTCGGATGCGAGTTCACTATCACTCAGTCGAACAACGCCCTGGACCAGAGCTAAGTAACTTACCTGCTGCTGTGAGTCTTGTACCATAAAGCATGTTGACTCTGATGCATGGTTGCAAATCCTAATAATATTATTATACAGTAATTTCCCATACCCAGTTGATCATGAATATTTATCATATTGACTAAATAATAATTCCAATAACTCCGGATAGAGGGCAGTGCATCTTTCGTCCAACACCAAGGTGCAGGCATTGAAAACATGGTTTACAAAGAACTATTGATTTCAAGGTGTCAGGGTATTTGATTGAGGGGAGTATTTTGTGGCGCATCAATTCAAGGATGTGTTGACGCCTGTCATTCTCGCTCGGTCTAAACAGGTGACAGGCAAAGATGATGTTGCTTGAAGTGTCTGTTCACTGGACCGTTATGTCTAATTAAGGGAATATTGAAATACTATCAGATCTCTTATTAGCTCGATCTAAACAACATCCCTCGTCACAAGTTCACACCAGCACCTCATCCTATAGCTTCTCCCAAAAAATGAATGACGTTTTCATTCTCCTCTCTTCAGCTTTTATTTGGTACTGCCTTATTCATTATAACGTCCCCATTGTTACCTATTGTTCATAGATAGACGTTATTTATGTGTTGGATATTCCTCTCCCTTGATTTATTGGGTGTCTCCTTTCATTCATTCTCTATAGATTGTTGTTGTTTTCATACAACCGACTCTAGCTCTGGTCCAGGGTGTCATTCGGCTGCGACGTCCTGGACCAAAGCTAAACCTTAACTATAATCAATCCCCCATCCCACTAACTCTGGGTCTGATTTTCTCCCCATCTCCCCCCTTTTGTATAAAAGAGCAACCTGTTTAATTTCAACCATGACGTGTTGAAGCAAGCCTCTGTCTTTAAGTCCTGGAAGGTAAAGTAAGAAAGTGGGATGATGCACGCCATACACAGATAGCACGCATAGACGTCTTATGTGTTCTCAGTCTGTGCCCTTCCTTACTTTGTGCCATCCAAATGTACTTTTATTATTATGGTAATTTTTGGTGCTACTTATCTGTAAATGCATTGTTTGTTCATTGTGAGTCATTGTTTGTTCATTGTGAGTCATTGTTTGTTCTTGCTTGGAGATGGGTGATCACTCTTGTCTAAGATCTTGTATTGCCACAAGCATCACTTTATAGCTTTTAATTTACTATACACAATAAGAACTGGATTTGCACACCTGCTCTGTAGTTGTACAAAACAGGGTCCGTATGTGTCAAGCATCTCAGGATCAAGTCCACCCTGTCAAGTGATCTTATTCACTGTGATCAAAAAGGAAAAATCCTAAATCAGAACTCTTCTGAGATGCTTGATACATGGCCCCAGATGTTTAATGACATGCACTATAACATTTAACGTCAAAGCTCAAAACATGTTAATTTGGTGGATGAGGAAAGGGGGAAGGGTAGAACTAGAGTTGAGCAGAGAAATCCAAACCTCACTCACTTGATTCCCATATTTCAATGTGTGTGCAATGAAATGGAACCCTCTACATATTTTAATGTAGAGCTAGGTCTAATTCAATCATTCGTCCTGAATGTAAATCTGCATTTTACCATTCTTTTGGTCCTCTGACAAAAAAACAACAATTCTGCCATGTGATAGGATTATAATACAGCCTCAAACTACCTTTTATATCAGGCTAAAAGCAATCTCCAGGAGGTAGGGATGCACTTTAGTCTGGTAACTTTAGACTCATACATTAGATGTCTCCCAAATGGCACCCTATACAATGCATTGGGAAATTATTCAGACCCCTTGACTTTTTCCACATTTTGTTACTTACTTATTCTGAAATGTATTACATTATTTTTTCTCTCTCTCATCAATCTACACACAATACCCCATAATGACAAAGCAAAAACAGGTTTTCAGAAATGTTCACAAATTTATAAAATAACTGAAATGTCACATTTATATAAGTGTTCAGAACCTTTACTCAGTACTTTGTCGAAGCATCTTTGGCAGCGATTACAGCATCGAGTCTTCTTGGGTATGACGCTACATGCATGGCACACCTGTATTTTGGGAGTTTCTCCCATTCTTCTCCGCAGATCTTAAACTCTGTCAGATTGGATGGGGAGTGTTGCTGCACAGACATTTTCAGGTCTCTCCAGAGATGTTTGATCGGGCTCAACTCCAGGCTCTGTTTAGGCCACTCAAGGACATTCAGAGACTTGTCCCGACCCACTCCTGCATTGTCTTGGCTGTGTGCTTAGGATTATTGTCCTGTTTTAAGGTGAACCTTTGCCCCAGTCTGAGGTCCTGAGTGCTCTGGAGTAGGTTTTCATCATGGATGTCTTTGTACTTTGCTCCCTTCATCTTTCCCTCAATCCTGACTAGTCTCCCAGTCCCTGCCGCTGAAAAACATCCCCACAGCATGATACTGCCACCCACCATGCTTCACCGTAGGGATGGTGCCTGGTTTCCTCCGGACATGACGCTTGGCATTCAGGCCAAAGAGTTCAATCTTGGTTTCATCAGACCAGAGAATCTTGTTTGTCATGGTCTGAGTCTTTTAGGTGCCTTTTGGCAAACTCCAAGTGTGCTGTCATGTGCCTTTTACTGAGGAGTGGCTTCTGTCTGGCCACTACCATAAAGGCCTGATTAGTGGCGTGCTGCAGAGATGTTTGTCCTTCTGGAAGGTTCTCCCATCTCCACAGAGGAACTCTGGAGCTCTGTCAGAGTGACCATCGGGTTCTTGGTCACCACTCCGACCAAGGCCCTTCTCCCCCAATTGCTCAGTTTGGCCGGGCAGCCAGCTCTAGGAAGAGTCTTGGTGGTTCCAAACTTCTTCCATTTAAGAATGATGGAGGCCACTGTGTTCTTGGGGACCTTCAATGCTACAGAAATGTTTTGGTACCCTTCCCCAGATCTGTGCCTCGGAGCGCTATGGACAATTCCTTCAACCTCATGGCTTGGTTTTTGCTCTGACATGCACTGTCAACTGTTGGACCTTATATAGACAGGTGTGTGCCTTTCCAAATCATGTCCAATCAATTGAATTTACCACAGATCGACTCCAATCAAGTTGTCAACATCTCAAGGATGGTCAATGGAAACAGAATGCACCTGAGGTCAATTTTGAGTCTCATAGCAAAGAGTCTGAATTATTATGTAAAAAAAGGTATTTCTGCTTTTATTTTATTTTAAATTTGCCAAAAAGTCTAAAAACATGTTTTTGCTTTGTCGTTATGGGGTGTTGGTGTAGATTGATGAGAGAAGAAAAATGAAATGAATTTCATAATATGTAAGTAACAAAATGTGGAAAAAGTCAAGGGGTCTGAATAATTTCCCAATGCATTGTATAGGGAATAGGGTGCCATTTGGGAGACATCTAATGTATGAGTCTAAAGTTACCAGACTAAAGTGCATCCCTACCTCCTGGAGATTGCTTTCGCCTGATTTAAAAGGTAGTTTGAGGCTGTTTTATAATCCTATCACATGGCAGAATTGTTTTTTTTGTCCGAGGACAAAAGGAATGGTAAAATGTAATATTTTTGAATAAGGCTGTAATGTGGAAAAAGGGAAGGGGTCTGAATACTTTCCGAGTGCATTACTTTGGAGCAGAGCCTACAGTATGGGCCCTCGTAAAAAGTAGTGCACTACGCAGGGAATATGGTGCCATTTGGAAAATAGACATTGTTATATGTACAAAGTATCTTTTATAAACCGGTTGCCAACAGTGAGAGTTCTTGGGTTTCAAAACTGAGAATGAGCTTGAAATGAGATTGAAGAATGTGGTCTAACTAAGACCAAGGTTGTCTGTTTCCTAGCTACTGTGCATTGTCCAAAAAGCCCTCTATGCCAAAGGGTACTACATAAGGAAAAGAAAACAATTTTGAGATGCAGCCTAATTTATATTCTCTTTTATCTGAGGATAGACATTCTGAACCATTTCTTCACTGATTTCAGTTTGTATCTACTGTATAATATTTGTGTTACTACAATAAGCTGAAGAATAGGAGTGTTTTCAGTGTGGGTTTTTGTCTTAGTAACAGTCATTCAGAGCCAATCTTTTCCTGGTCATCTCTCATAGTCCGGCAAGAAAACGAGCAGTGAACCAAGTCCTTGCGTTCATTTCACAGTTGGGAACAAATCATTTGAGAGTAAGGTAAGAAACTACAGTGGGCATGGTTTCTGTAGACAATTGTAAAGTATAATTGTAAACATCATATTCCACTCCTGTTCTTATGTTGATTCTATTATTTTCTATTATACAGCGCATTTTATTCTATATGTGTTTTCTTTAGATCCGCCATAAGACCAATGAGCCCATGTGGGAGGAAGCTTTCTCCTTCCTCATCCATAACCCCAGGAGGCAGGAGCTGGAAGTGGAGGTACTGCACACTTTACATACATTTTTCATCATACCACAACTGGTAGGTGATCTATTTGTATACATGTACTAGATATTTTTTTATGTTTTTGCTTGGGTCAAACATTGAGTTTACAGTAAGTGTATGTGAATTATAGAATATCTGATGTTAACCCTTTGTTGGCTTGCCTGTCGATGTCCAGGTGAAGGACGACAAGCACAAGTGCACCCTGGGTAATCTTACAGTCCCCTTGAGTGGTCTATTGGTGGAAGAGGACATGATGTTCACTCAGCAATTTTCCCTGAGGAACTCTGGACCCAGCTCCACACTCAAACTGAAGTTGGCACTCAGGGTAAGGATAGACAGTGCCCCAAAATGGCACCCTATTCCCTATGTAATACACTACTGTACTTTTGACCAGGGCCCATAGGGATCTACATTGTAGGAAATAGGGTGCCATTTGTGACGCAACCATATTAGACCTGCTGTCTATTTTCTTAAGTTACTTATTGAAGTGTGTAAAGAAAACGTCCTATCACAATGTACAGTACAGCGCTGTGCTCTGCTCTTCTGTATGTCAGGTTCTGTTTCTGGAGAAGCAGATGCGAGCATCGGAACAGCCCTCCTCTGTCCAAGTGAGGAAAGCCAGCGTGGTCAACCCCACCGTCCCCTCCCAGAGACTCTCCACATCGGAGTCACCTCTTCCCCCAGACACCAACCCCCCAACACCACCAATGGAGGCCGCCACCTACACCCTCCATCGCAGAGAGGAGCAGAGGGAGGAGCTGTACGCAGGCAGCCCCATCAGGAGCACCTCCATCAGGAGCACCTCCAACCTGAACACCACCATATCCAGCTCCCAGAAACACCTGCCCCACAAGGACTCCATGGCCAGCCTGGCTTCGGACATCTCCCTGCCCTTCGCCACCCTAGAGCTGCAGCAGAGGCTCAGGCAGCTGCAGAAGTAAATAACACACACGCACACAATCACTATCATGAGGTAAGGTACATGTACAGTGGCTTGCAAAAGTATTCATCCCCCTTGGCGTTTTTCCTATTTTGTTGCATTACAACCTATAATTAAAATTGATTTTTATTTGAATTTCATGTAATGGACATACACAATAGTCGAAATTGGTGAAATTAAATGTAAAAAGATTACTTGTTTTTACCGGAAAAGTGGTGAGTGCATACAGTGGGGCAAAAAAGTATTTAGTCAGCCAACAATTGTGCAAGTTCTCCCACTTAAAAAGATGAGATGCCTGTAATTTTCATCATAGGTACACTTCAACTATGACAGACAAAATGAGAGAAAAATCCAGAAAATCACATTGTAGGATTTTTAATGGATTTATTTGCAATTTATGGTGGAAAATAAGTATTTGGTCAATAACAAAAGTTGATCTCAATACTTTGTTATATACCCTTTGTTGCCATTGAAAGAGGTCAAACATTTTCTGTAAGTCTTCACTAGGTTTTCACACACTGTTGCTGGTATTTTGGCCCATTCCTCCATGCAGATCTCCTCGAGAGCAGTGATGTTTTGGGGCTGTTGCTTGGCAACATGGACTTTCAACTCCCTCCAAAGATTTTCTATGGGGTTGAGATCTGGAGACTGGCTAGGCCACTCCAGGCCCTTGAAATGCTTCTTACGAAGCCACTCCTTCATTGCATGGGCGGTGTGTTTGGGATCATTGTCATGCTGAAAGACCCAGCCACGTTTCATCTTCAATGCCCTTGCTGATGGAAGGAGGTTTTCACTCAAAATCTCACTATACATGGCCCTATTCATTCTTTCCTTTACACGGATCAGTCATCCTGGTCCCATTGCAGAAAAACAGCCCCAAAGCATGATGTTTCCACCCCCATGCTTCACAGTAGGTATGGTGTTCTTTGGATGCAATTCAGCATTCTTTGTCCTCCAAACACGACGAGTTGAGTTTTTACCAAAAAGTTCTATTTTGGTTTCATCTGACCATATGACATTCTCCCAATCTTCTTCTGGATCATCCAAATGCTCTCTAGCAAACTTCAGACGGGCCTGGACATGTACTGGCTTAAGCTCTCTCATCTTTTTAAGTGGGAGAACTTGCACAATTGGTGGCTGACTAAATACTTTTTTGCCCCACTGTATGTATTCACCCCCTTTGCTATGAAGCCCCTAAATAAGATCTGGTGCAACCAATTACCTTCAGAAGTCACATAATTAGTTAAAGAAAGTCCACCTGTGTGCAATCTAAGTGTCACATGATCTGAGTGTATATATATACACCTGTTCTGAAAGGCCCCAGAGTCTGCAACACCACTAAGCAAGTGGCACCATGAAGACCTAGGAGCTCTCCAAACAGTTCGGGGACATAGTTGTGGAGAAGTACAGATCAGCGTTGGGTCATAAATACATTTCCAAAATTTTGAACATCCCACGGAGCACCAATAAAGCCATTCTTAAAAAATGGAAAGAATGTGGCACCATAACAAACCTGCCAAGAGAGGGCCAGGCAAGGAAGGCATTAATCAGAGAGGCAACAAATTAACAATAGGTAACCCTGAACGGAGCTGCAAAGCTCCACAGCGGAGATTGGAGTATCTGTCCACTTTAAGTCGTACACTCCACAGAGCTGGGCTATATGGAAGAGTGGCCAGAAAAAAAGCCATTGCATAAAGAAAAGAATAAGCAAACACGTTTGGTGTTCACCAAAAAGCATGTGGGAGACTCCCCAAACATATGGAAGAAGGTACTCTGGTCAGATGAGACTAAAATTGAGCTTTTTGCCAATCAAGCAAAATGCTATGTCTGGCGCAAACCCAACACCTGTCATCACCCCGAGAACATCATCCCCACAATGAAGCATGGTGGTGGCAGCAGCATGCTGTGGGGATGTTTTTCATCGGCAGGGACGCTAAATGCAGGGACATTTTTGAAGGAAACCTGTTTGTCTTTGAGACTGGGATGGAGTTTCACCTTCCAGCAAGACAATGACCCAAAGCATACTGCTAAAGCAACACTTGAGTGGTTTAAGGGTAAACATTTAAATATTTTGGGATGGCCTAGTCAAAAGCCAGATCTCAATCCAATTGAGAATCTGTGGTATGACTTAAATATTGCCGTACACAAGCAGACTTTGTGGGGGTGAATTATTATTCACTCTCAGGTTCTCTTTTTTTTGTCTTGTTTGTTTCACAAGCAAAAATATTTTGCATCTTCAAAGAGGTAAGCATGTTGTGTAAATCAAATGAATCACCCCCCCCCCCCCATTTTTATTTATTTATTTTCATTCCAGGTTGTAAGGCAACAAAATAAGAAAAATGCCAAGGGGGTGAATACTTTTGCAAGCCACTCTAATCCCAAATCTGTGCGGTGTTGTGTTTTCAGTGGGTCTGCCCCTAGTCCATACCCCATGGGGGAGATTCAACTGACTGTCCGTCACAGCTCCCAGAGGAACAAGCTCATCGTGGTGGTGCATGCCTGTCGGTCAGTCAGTGGCCTCACATAACACACTAGACCAGCCACATACAGTATAGGCCAGTTTCCTGGACACAGATTAAGCCTAGTCCTGGACTAAAAAACATGCTCATTGGAGATTCTCCATCGAAAAATCCTTAGTCCCAAGACTACGCTTAATGTGTGTCCAGGAAACCGCCCGTCTGTGTTCATCTTAATTACCACATGTTCAGAATTTACTCTGTTCAGATTTCAATGTGCCTGACGGACCCCATGTATATTTTGAACTCAGAAACCTCATTGCGTTCGCCAAGGATGAATCAGATCCTTTCATTCGGATTTATCTGCTCCCTGACAAGAGCCGGACAGGCCGGAGGAAGACCGACACCATAAAGAAAACCCTGAACCCTGTGTATGATCAAACGTGAGTTCTAACTGACTGTCACTGTAGGCCACAACCATAGAATGACATATAAAACTTAGAAGTAATAGTAGCACATTGGATCTCTATGGCTACCACCTACATCATGCAACCTTTTCACAACCATCAAAATAATTCACAACGTCATCCATTGGATTCATTCATTACCCCGGTATCACTGCAGTAGGGAATCCTCACTCAGAAATAATGGAGAATCCTACAGTGTGCTTTGTTTGTCTGCAGGTTTGAGTTTAGTGTGTCCATGGTGGAGCTGCACAGGAGAACTCTGGACATCGCTGTGAAGAATGGAGGAAGTATACTGTCCAAACACAGAGGACTCCTCGGGAAGGTAGTGTATCCTCACAAAAGATAATGTGTCCCAAAATGGCACCCTATTCCCTATGAAGTGCAATGTTATCTGATTGTTGTTGACTCTACCAATGCTACTTTACTTATTATAGGTGATTGTGGATTTGAGTGGTGAGGATATATCCAAGGGCTGGACGCAATGGTAAGATGCACCTTCACCAAATTTGTGTTGTCAGCTCTGTGCTGTATTTGTGTTAACATTTGATATACATTGTATTTGGTTCAATAAACTAGGTTGTTGTTCATTCTCTGGTTGTATCTTCGGGTGTGAGCAAATTGCTATAGAAATCCTGTGTATGTATTATATTTGTTGGTCACATTTTAGTTTTAAGCCATTGCCATTTGTTGCCCCATTGGTGTCTTGTAGGTATGACCTCACTGAAGATGGCAGCCACAAAATGGTCCAGGCATAGAGAGGGACATAGGAAGACCTTCACCTCCATAATCATAAACACACATCCTACTGTTTCAACCCTAGTGACATTCAATTCAAAAAGGCTTTATAGGCATGACAAAAATCTAATTTTGTATATCCAATTGACATTCATAGAAACACACATCACTCTGCTTTCATTTAGTGTTAGCACTTATCAAAGGGGACATCATTTTAATTTTCTTACTTTTTCCCCCTTTCATTTGTGTTTTATATCATGTTGACGCATGTAGAGATACAACTTGAAGTGTCGCTGTAACGTGCTGTTCCTGCACTATTGACAGACGTCAAAGTTTCACAAAATTGTCCTGATTTTGGTTAATGTGTCATAAAGCACATTTACTGCCTTGTTTTCTAACTTGTTCAGTGTTTATACATGCATAAATGGACTAAATCGTTTTCATTGTTATTTGTTACTATTGAAGGAAATTACGTTTGAATCCTATTTGTTTTCTTTGACATTGAATGGACTGCATATCTATTGATGTGACTGTAATTCTCATCAAAAGGACAGATATTGCTACTATGGAAGTTACAAGATGTAAACAAGGATGACCAATTAATTTGTTTTATATGTTTTTGTCATGCAGTGTTATTTGGTCTTTGTTTACTTTTGCCTATTTTCTTCATGCTAACGGTAATCAATTACTCCTACAGTGATCAAAAGTCCTACCACTGGATTCACATTTGAAAAAAATATATAAAATGATTGCTCAGTATATTCTATACTGTATATTTTGAAGGATCCAGTGCAATTTAGAATTATGTTCAGATGTAGGGGTAGGTCAGGGCGGGGATATGTTCTGCTCTGGTGTACAGGAATAGTATATCTAAACAGATAAGAGTTTGAGTTTGTTTATCGTACTAAATAATTTGTAAATGAATAGAGGACCATATATGAATGGTCTCTTACACCAGACACATTATGCCATTTTTCAAAAAAAAAAAAAATTGCAACATTGTGTGAAGTTTTATTTTGTCGAATGATGACAATGTGCCATAGGCTTCTCCTGCACGTATAAGCCATGCAATGCTGTTTTTATCTTGAAACACGTTCATATTATGCATTACAAACATCTTAAATACTCTGTCAGTTATCTTTCCTGTGCCTTAACATTAAACACCTTCACACTTACTGTACAAATGTACATGAAACATTTTAAGGAATCAAGTTCTCACATTTGGAATAAGTATATTCATGGTTTGTTTTGAATAATAAAAGAGATGGTTCTCTTTAATAAAAAATAAAAAGGTTAATTTAAAATTATGTGTAATGACTAGATTTCCCTGTGAAAATTTGACTGGTCCTAAATACATTGTAAGCCTTTGAGACTTTCTATGTCTGAGATTATGTATCCTAGGTCCTTGTTTTGCTGTACATAAGCTCCATCTAGTGGTTTCTCAGACGCAACTTTAGTTGATGTTCTTTTAATTTATAATTATTTACTATTGTGTTACTTTATCATTTCAAAATAGCCAATACAAATGAGAGAGACACTAACACAATGTGTGTGTGTTTACAGATTCTATATAAAGTTGAAATAAAACTGTGAAATTGTCAAAATGATGATCACGCCCTTTTAGTGTAAGAGCTGTTAAAATAAATTGCCTGGCATTCCAGCCTGTTTTGGTGCGATTGAGTTTTGCCTGCCTGGTGACATCACCAGGCGGTAAATTAGTTATTACTCCAAAATCAATAACATAAGTAGGCTTGCTCCACACACAAAAATGCTGCTTAAATAAAGTAGGCTATACAGTCAAAGATGGTTTAGTATGAAAATACCACGCAAGCTAAGCTCATGCGCAGAAACACCTCATCGAACTGCGCTTGTCGTCCACTCAAAGGCACTGCTTCGATATAGTTACTTTTGACGAAAATGAAAACGTGTCTGTTTGTTACATTCAGGAGTTTTGGAGTAATAACATGTTCAGCTACTTACGACATTGGCTCAAATCTAGGTTGTACCTTCATACATCGAAAAACTAACGCCCTCCTCACTATGGCTTTAGACCCCAATGCAGACCTACCCAGCCCTTCAAACCCCACTTATGGGGGGCACTGATAATGGGGTGGCTTACTGTGAGGGCCCACTTTAGCAAGTGTTGACGTTATTATTACCCTGCTCCAGGTGCCCAGGTTCCCTGAGCTGTTGCGGGTAACCACAAGCAATATAGTTCATGGGCGGCCAGTAACCGTAAGTAATCCCCAAGCTAAATAGTTGAAATATCTGTCGATGTGCCCTTGAGCAAGGAACTTAACCCTAATTGCATCTGTAAATCGCTCTGGATAAGAGAGTCTGCTAAATGACTAAAACGTAAACTCAGGAAGAATTGTTCACTTCTCTCATTGACTTTCCAACCCCTGGTCTGTCGAGTCTGCTTCGGATGTCGGGCACCAAGGTATATAAGATGGTGGATGAATGAAGATAGTACACTCAGACTGTTTACCATTTGGACAAAAAAATAAAAAAGGATCTGTTCCGGGTTATTTAAGGGGGTGGCTCTCCCATAGACACCAATGCAACTGGGTCTCTGGTCTTCTTAGATCATTGACTTCTATTAAAATGAGGGAGTGGGATGTCTCGCCTCCTCTTCTGTCTCTGGAGACTTCACAACAGTGTGTCACGTGGCTCTGGACGTTGTCAAATCAACATTTGCGCGGGGAAGCTGCGAATATAATAAGAAAATAGATGATTTATAAGAACGGCATACGACATTGGTATGTCTTTAACATAAACGTAGCTTGTGGTTTATGATATGCTGATGTACTCTACATTTCTTTTTGTCCATAAAACGGAAACACGAAGCAAATTCGGTTTGTTAGCGAACATTGTTATTCAGTTTTAACGAGATATTTTACTTCTTATTTCACAGTACTGGCTAAACATGTCTAAGCGAGAGGCATTTTTAGGCTCCATCTGCAAAGACAATGTGGGGGAATTTCTCATTTTCACTAAACTCCATGTGAGTAACATTAGCTACAATGTCGTTTTTGCAAAACTTCAAATAGGAATAAGAGTGGTTCCCAAGCTTTATAATAATAAATAAACAGCCAGGCTTTCAACTTACTCTTAAGTGGTAATAGTAGAATGCACTAGTTGCAATTTCGAAATTGGGTATCTAGTGTATGCTCAAAATGAGTATTGTCTACCATTCCTTATGCTCGTCTATCTATTTGAGAGCCTTGCCTCTGACCCGGTTGGCTGCAATGTTACCACAGAAGGACACGGCTGAGCCCTTTGACCTGGATGAGGTCCTGCAGGAGCTGCCAAAGGGCCAGAGAGAGGCACTGTGGGCCCGACTAGTCACACTACTTTGTGACCAGCTGGCAGCCTTCGCACCAGAGCACTGGGATGCTGGCTTAGAGGAGGACGAGCAGGACAATGACATGGAGGTGGTGTCCCCAGACCGGGTGAGTAAAGTTGTCACAATACTACATTTAAGGGATACAGTCCTAATGTTGGAAAAAAAATGCGTTATGTTGTCACCTAAAGTCAATTGTTTGTTTTTCCCAAGCTATAGTGCACACTATTTGACATAAAGAAGGTTCGACCAAAGAGTTTAGTCTGCCTTGTTTTTCTGCCATGGAGAATCGTAGTCTCATGACAATTCCACATCCTGACCACTCTCTCTCTTCTATATTTTTCCACACTGGGCTTGACAACAATTGTTTTATTCTTGCTCTGACTTAATCTCCTACATCTGATGTCAGCGTTCAGTCGTCTGCTATTCCTTGATTGAGAGGTGGTGATCTATTTTGTTATTTAGACACACACCATGTCTGTCCTTGAGGGAGTGACTCTAGTGGTCACAGCTTCTGTGGATGTCATTGAGGATGGCGACACCTACACTTCTCTCTTAGAGTGTGGCAACATATTAAATGGTGAGTTTTTTTTATTTGATTTTTTTAGTATGAACTCTATCCTTGTTTTATAGTAATAAGAATAAATGATTTAATTTCTATAGTGTTTTTTTTTTTTTTTAGTATAGAAAGAATCTCAAAGCGTTTGAAAATACATGTTTTACGGAGACTGGTTAACACGACTCACATGGTCAGTGAGGGAGAGCTGACACACTGGTCTGGACAGGAGGCCTTTGTAGATGCAGTATTTATGCAGAGTTGTACTTATTCCTGGCTGAGCTTTGGCGGCGTTCGGGGGCTGTGTGGCTGTCCATGTGTGTGTTTGAGTGAGAAAGACACAGAGGAGAACCAATCAGTCTGGAAAGGCTCTTTTGATGTTGTCAGCATGGTGTCGATAACTGCTTTTTTACTGAAGTCAGGAGGACTTTGAGTTAGGTGTCGGCCAGACTATTTTAAGTACCCCAACCCTTCAGTCTGTCTCTGTCCAACAACCCCAGGTGTCCTGCCTTACCTTCCTGCCTCTGAGATGCCTCTGCGGCAGGCTATCCACGGTCTCTGCGAGGCTTGGTGGAAGAAAGGCCTCCTTGGTAAAGAAGAGCTGGGCCGCACAGCCTTCCTTGGAAGCCTGGAGAAGACCCTCATACTGAAGAAACCAGTACGTACCCTTTAGCACCAACATGGCCTATTGTTGCTTCTCTGTTTTGCTCTCTGGCAGTCGTCCTTTTTCTCTAGCGAGCTTTCTTTCAGTTATTCTGGTGAGAAATAGAAAATTATAGGCTACCAGGGTTTTTTCTGGTGTGTGTGATGCGGGTGCGGGTGTGGCTATGGATGTGTCCAATGATGTGGTCTCCGACCGGACATTTTAGAGGCCCTCCTGTTGGCCCGTAATGACAAAATTGTTTCAAAGCTAATTTCCTGTAATTCTACACATTTGGCCGTGTGGTGGAGATAAAAATGTTGCAATTTTGAGGCTCATTTCCTGCAGTTCTACACATTTTGCCATGGGTTATGCTGTCTAAGTGACAAACATTATACCAAAATCAATTGGAGCCACATGCCATGACCAAAATACTCCTGAATGCATAATTTTGGGAATTTGTTTCTCTCTGACTGTCTAGCTTTTATTTTGATGATTGTTAGTTATCAACAGTGATCTTATTTAAAAAATAATATATATATATATATATATAATGTTCATTATCTTTTCTAAATACACTACATTACCAAAAGTATGTGGACACCTGCTCATTGAACATCTAATTCCAAAATCATGGGCATTAATATGGAGTTGCTCCCCCTTTGCTGCTATAACAGCCTCCACTCTTCTGGGAAGGCTTTCCACTAGATGTTGGAACGTTTCTGTGGGGACTTGCTTCCGTTCAGCCACGAGCATTAGTGAGGTCTGGGACTGATGTTAGGCGATTAGGCCTGGCTCGCAGTCGGCATTCCAATTCATCCCAAGGGTGTTCAATGGGGTTGAGGTCAGGGCTCTGTGCAGGCCAGTTTGGGAAAGGGCTTTCCCCTAACGTTTGCCACAAAGTTGGAAGCACAGAATTGTCTGGAATGTCATTGTATGCTGTAACATTAAGATTCCCCTACATTGGAACTAAGGGGCCTAGTTCGAACCACGAAAAACAGCCCCAGACCATATCCTCCTCCACCAAACGTTATAGTTGGCACTATGCGTTGGGGCAGCTAGCGTTCTCCTGGCATCCATCAAACCCAGATTTGCCTGTCAGACTGCCAGATGGTGAAGTGTGATTCATCACTCCAGAGAAAGTGTTTCCACTGCTCCAGAGTCCAATGGCAGTTAACTTTACACCGCTCCAGCTGACACTTGGGATTGTGCTTGGTGATCTTAGGCTTGTGTGTGGCTGCTTCCAGAGGCAATTTGGACATGGGTGGCCCTAAAAAAACCCCACTTAGGCAGCCCACCCAAGAGTTTTCTATGCAGGAAAAATCCTGGGTATATGTTTACATATTTACTTTTTTTATTTTTCTTCCATGTGCTTGCTTTTTATCTTGTGCGCCCTATCTGATTGTCTCTCCTCCTCCTCTGTGTTTTGTGAAGCCCCCTATATCCCTAATCATCTCCATAAGGAGCCTGAGTCAAAAATATTTTTTTCTCTCCTCTCCCTGGTCTCAACAACAGACGAGTGCTCTCTAATCACCCGGTACTCTCATTCAGGGATCAACTGAATAATTAGTTTGAAAGACATTATGTGCTCTTCATTGTATCTCTGTCAGAACTGAAGTCTTCTTCTACACTAGTGTATCAGAGAGGTGGCTGTTTGCGTTGGAGTGATTTTATGATTTGTGATCCTCTTGTTTCTGACCTAGTGAGATGGATTCCTTGCAGGCAGTATCTGCATTTTAGGCTGTTCTCCAGTATTGGTCTCTGGTTATCTGGGGGAAGAATATCTCTGTACTAACCTTTTGTCTCATCTTGGTCCCTTTTGGCGTCGGCATTGACCCGTTTTTGTATTTGGTTTGCTGAATGTTGTCGCTGCGTTGTGTGCACGTTCTCAGGGGGCTGAGATCCAACGGCTTTGGGGTTTCCATGAAGTGCTGTTCACTGTGGACTTTGCGTCGGAGTGCAGCAAGGAGCTGATGGATCTGCTGCTACAGTGCTTCCTCAGTGTCAATCACATTAAAAACGAAGATGTAAGTATGTCTTATTATTGGGGGGGGGTGGTGGTGTGTCAGAACTGTTTTTTTTAAATACTTAAAAATGGGTTGAATTTCAAATATTTTCTCTGCCCGTTTGAGCTTGCCTAGCTTAATAAACCCAAAAACTGCAAACCCTGACCACCTGGAACTCCAGACAAAAGAAAAAGCTGAACGTTTTTATATATATTTTTTTCCCACGTATTTGAAACCCGGGTCTGGTGTGTGTGTGAGATCTTATGCTATGCTATCATGCTCACATTGTCGTTCCGATAACATGACTTTCGTTGACAGGGGAAGCGTCTGATGGTCTTCCTCTTTAGCTGGAATGTCAACTTCATCCGGATGATCCATGGAACCATCAAAAACCAGCTACCTTACTTTGCAAAGTAAGTGTTTGCATTTGTAGTTTCCTATTAAGGTACTAAGTGTCCTTGTTATAATGTCTGGGAGGTTGGGGGTTCGATCCCCGGTCGAGTCATACCAAAGACTCAACAAAAATGGGACCCGATGCCTTTCAGCTTGGCACTCAGTATTTAGGGTAAGGCCCCATGACAGACTTAGTATCCTGTCCAGGAGGTGTACTTGCACATCAAGCTGCCTCCCGCTACAGAAACAGGAGATGGGACGTTCTGGCTCTGTCAAGGTTTACTTATTCAAAAGTAGCTGTCAGGAGGCAATGGTTTTCTCCTATTCAATTCATGATGATATACCTGTTTTTTGACTGCTTGGTTGAACTCTGTTGATTTTTTTCCCAGGCCCCAAACTGAACACATAGCTGAGATCTACTGCCGGGCCTGGAAGAAGGCTTCTGGGGTCTGTCTGGAGCAGATAGAGAGCACGTGCATCCAGGACTTCATGCAGCACGCTGTACTCCTGCACAGGACCTCACCCGTCCATGCCAAAGTCAGACAGGTGGGTGCCGTGAACATTTCACTTAGTGTGTTTCAAACATATTTCTCACTCTGTCTGCTTCAGAAATAATAATTCATTTTTTTTTTTTTACATATCGATACTTGGAGTCAAATATCAATATAATATTGTAACTGTATTGATTACATTTAAAAAATATATATATATTTTTTATCATTAATATAAGGAAAAGTAGTACTTCAACAACACACATTTCCTGTATTTATTTTCTATTTTTTCATAACAAGACTAAGGCTTTAGCATCATATCAGCAAACCTCCAGCTGGCTTACTTTACTACAAAGTCTACATATTCACTGCAATGGTTGACGTTTATTTTATGTGTGTGACTTTAACTCTCATCTGTGTAGATACTGAGCTACTTTCACAAACGGAAGGGCCGCCATGGGTTGGATGAGATGCTTTACAGACTCTATAAGCCCATTCTCTGGAGAGCGCTAAGCGTACAGTCAAATTTTCCTTGATACACGTACTCTCTTTATTTCTGGATAGTGTTTTTTGTTGTTGTTGAACTAATGAAGGAGTCTTCTCTCTATAATTGCAGGCTGCCAATTCTGAAGTCCGGGCCAATGCCACTCTGCTCTTCACCGAGGCCTTCCCTATCAACAATCCTAGCCAGAGCAGTGAGAAGATGGACGAGACCATCCAGAAACAACTGGACACGCTGGTCGTAAGTCCAATGTATTATGACGTTGAATTTCAAAGTGGTCGTTTTATGTTTGTGAATCCCTGAAATGCCATAAGTTGAGCAACTATGCGGCAGATAGTCTAGCAGTGAAGCGCGTTGGGCCAGTAACCGAAAGATTGCTGGTACGAATCCCCAAGCTGACTAAGATGAAAAATCTGTCTGTGCCTTTGAGCAAGGCACTTAACCCTGAAGTCAGTCTGGATAAGAGCGTCTGCTAAATGACTTAAATGTAAATATAACAATTTGGAATTATGAAACACAGAATGTTTCTGTGTGGATTTAAATGGTTTAAACAGTTCAAGTGTAGTGAGTCTATTTTATCAGCATGTGTACAGTGTGTTCCTGTTTAATAAGTGATGTCTGCTTAATATTCGAAAGCTCTCACCTGTTTGTTCCTGTGTGTGTTTGTAACATGTCAGTGCCTGCTAGAGGACCCTCAGCCCCTGGTGCGCTCCACAGCCACCCTCGGGGTCTGTAAGATCCTGGCCAAGTGCTGGGAGGTCATCCCCCCCACTGTCATCACCGACTTCCTCAAGAAGCTTGTGGTAGAGCTGGCCAATGATACCACCTCCCCCGATGTCCGCTGCTCCGTCTTCAAGGTGAGTTACCACAGTATTGAATACAATAAAACACTGCATATATTAGAACATTATGGCTATGTCCAAAATGGCACCCTATTCCCTGTATAGTGCACTAATTGGACAGGTCTTTAAGGCTCTGGTCAAAAGCAGTGCCCTGTATAGGGAATAGGGTGCCATTTGGGATGCAGACCTATATGAACTCTGACCCCCCTCGAGTCATCACTGCGGTTCTGTGTTGTTATTATGGATTACAATTAATCTTCTCTCCAGTGTTTGACCATCGTTCTGGACAATGGCCACAGTCACCCGTTGCTGGAGCAGCTGCTGCCAGCTCTGAAGAACAGCCTCCATGACACCTCAGAGAAAGTACGCGTGGCCTTCCTCAACATGCTGCTCAAGATCAAAGCAGTGCGAGCCGCCAAGGTAAAAATACCGCTTGCGTGTATTTCTGTTTTGTGCAAAACCACAACGTATTACCTAACAAAAAGACAACAATGACGATATTCAAAGTACAACTATACATTATACTAAATGTATATTTCTTCATTGTTGTCATTTTGTCAGGAAATACACTGTAGTTATTTCTGTTTGTGTTGGGAGAAAGGTTTTTGATTCCCCGCTTATCTTAGTGGTACTGTCAGACATTATATGCTCACCCTGCCGTACCCCTCCTCTCTCCAGTTCTGGAAGGTGTCCTCCATGGAACACCTGCTAGCCCGTCTGGCCGTCGACTCGCAGCCTGTCTCCAAGCGCATCGTCAACCTCCTCTTCAATTCCTTCTTCCCCGTCAACCAATCAGTGGAGGTGTGGTGCGAGCGCTGCGTCACTCTGATTCAGATGAACCCCAAGGCAGCTAGGACTTTCTACCAGTATGCACACATCTACACAGCCCCCACTAACATAGGTGAGTTTTGCCTGCAGTTACAGTATGTAGCGCCTGTCAGCATATGTGGGATTTAAAGGGATAGTTTGACATTTTTCCAGTCATTGCACTAACACTAGTTAACAATCGCTCCAGAAACGACCTTCAACTTCCTTCAAACTGCAAGCATAGATATACAAATGGTACCCATGTGTTAATCCGATTCTGGGTAAATAGAGAACAAACAAAAAAAGGGGGCTTCATTGCCAAACTCACGAACTATCCATTTAAATCGCTCGTTAATCTGTTGACAGTACTGACCTGTCTAAGGTCTTTATTCCCCCTAGATCCTATTCAAACTACGTATCTAGCTAGCAGATGTTATGCGAGTCATTTGAAGTTGTTAGAAATCCCTGAACGAAAGTCTGTTTGACTGTACCGCTTGTGTCCCAGTCAAGCTGATGCTGATAATCCGCCGGTGTTTGAACGCCTGCATCCAGACTGAAGACCTGAATGAGACCAAATCAAACGAGGAGAACACAAGTGTAAGACTGATTTTTGTAGCACTGAATGTCAGCTCACTTACAAGACTAAGGAAATTGTCGTTTGTCAATGGAATACATCTACGATAATCAAGATTTTTTTCCATCATTCAATTTGTAATATAAAATGAGTACATCCCACCCCTTCAGCTAAATGCCTCTGCTCATTCCTTTCGTACCCCATCACATAACCCAACGTATAATCTTGTTTTACTCAATTGTTTGGAAATGTAGTTCTAAACAAACACTTTCCAGCTTCAAGACATGGTAAAAACTATCATTTTGATCGGTCTCTCTGGTGTACTGGATTGTCAGTCCTTGCATCCGTAGCTCTGTCTATGAATTTAAGTGTTTACTTGTCTCCAGCATAGAAAGCTAGTATGAGGGTTTGCGCTCAGGCTAGAATGAATAGTGGCCGGTGCGAGAGAGAGCATTTCCTTAGAGTTCAGTAGTTCTCGAACCGTGAGAAAGAAACAAGGAGGCTGATGTGCTACAATATACTTCATTGAATGCCATGCTCAAAAGGTAAGTGCAAAAAAAATTAAATAGGCATTTTGTATTCTTTCGAGCATGGTATTTATTTAAGCATATTTTGGCATCCCAGCCTCATTGGTGTTTTCCTATTTGTGGTTTGAGGGCAAGTACCTACTGGACTCTATATTTCTCCAGCCCCATTGCTCAGTAGTTTACCACAACAAGTTGCACGGTGACCGCTTTGTTGTATTTAAAATCTCAGATTTAAAACAAAGTTCCTTGCAGGTTCTGGAGCATGTCCTGTCGGTCAAGGACACGGCGTCCATGGCCAGTCTGCTAGAGGTGGTGGTGATCTTGTGGAGGAGCATCCGGAAAGCCCTAGAGCTCAACAAGGACGCCCTCCAGTACACCACTGCCAAGTTTGGCTCCGTTGTGCCCAAGTACTTCAATGTCTTCCAGGTGTGAGATGGACTGGAGTTTACCCTGTGGCAGTCACAACTTCGGTTGTGTCCCAATAATCTCTCCTAAGTGAACTCTTGTTCACTTCCCTTCATAGATTTGAAAGGAAATGACTGGTTTATGGAAATGCCCTCTAGCCCATGCCAACACCAGTCCAATGCTTTTAAATGTGTGGGGAGTAGTGAACGAGTTCGCACTTAAAGGAAGAAGGTAAGATTATTGGTACGCACCCCAGATATCTTCCCCATCATTTAAGATGTCCTCACCTTTTTTCTCTCTTTCAGGAGGAGCGTTCCACAGTTCCCCTCATCCAACTGGCCTCCCTACTGCCCCCAGCTTCTGTCCCCACTTTCAGGTCTGTGGGGGTCCTGCTAACTTGTCGTCCTTTTTGGCCTCTTCAGGCTCTCTCTGTGTCTGTCTGTGTTAACCCTGTCTCTCTGGTCCCTGTGTTCCAGCTGTGGGGTGCTGTCCAGGCTGAAGAGGCTGGAGGCGGGGGCCAAGGTGTCCCAGTACAGTCAGATCATCGAGTGCCTGTGTAGCTGGGGCCAGGCTGCACACGTCCTGGAGCTCATCACAGACTGGCTCACTGATGCCTTACCCACCCCTGCTGTAAGCAACACGCACAGAGGTTGTGTCACAAATGGCACCCTATTCTCTATATTTTGACCTACTTTTGACCAGGGTACATAGGTTCTCTGGTCTAAAGTAGTGCACTATATAGGGAAAGGGTGCCATTTGAGATACAGGCACAGATGAATAGGGATGCCTCAGCGAGACCCTCTGCGGCTCCTTGGGATATTTTATTAGGCATTGTAATGCAGAAAGGAGGGATGCATCTACATAGTAATACATCTTACTAACTTTACTTTATTCTGAGTAAACAAAGAGGTTTGTCTTCAAAAACAATTGCCTTAATGCTCTTTATAGTAGTGTACTGAGATGTAATCATGACATCGTTGGACATTACCCCACCTCTCTGCTCCCCCTTGTCCTCAGGGCAAAGGGAACACCAGTCGGAAAGTGCACATCCAGGAGACGGTGGAGGCCAAGCCAGACCTGGGGCTAGATTACCTGGAGTACCTGGTCAGTCGTACCTCCACGCGGGACTGCATCCTGCACTTCAGGCAGGGCCAGCTCAAACAGCTGCACAAAGCCCTCGGGGCCTGGAAGGTAGAGTAGATAATATAATTACACAGTTGTATAGATTGGTTATATGTGCGGTGAGTGGGTATGAACAGAGGTGGTACCCTGTGTCATGTTTTCCTTCTCAGTCAGTGCTGTTATGCCATCTGAGCTCTTCTGAGGCCCAGGCAGATGTCCCCAGAGCAGAAACGGCACTAAGAGCATTTGCCCTTCACGCACGTCTCAGTGCCCATCTACAGCACAAAGTGAGTCCCATTGCTTACATGCCTCCGCTTTGGAACCAATCTGTGTACAGTATTGCCCATGATAAACTGACTTATTATGCTAACAATAAATAGATAACTTTATAAGACTAATGTGCATCTGTTTTTTATTTTTATTACTACCCTTAAAGCTACTACTACTTTGCGTGTTGAAGCTATCAATTGTCCCATTAGCAGCCAATCATATTAGCAGACTTTTATTTAATTTCAAACATCACATCTCTAGTCAAGTATAGGCTACTAACAATATCAGCTAAATGTCCTCGATAAGTGTCAGTTTGAGCAGTGTGCTGTAGGTACTTTGGTTTATCGTCCCAGATCTAATAGAAACTATTTCAAATCAAATTTATTTATATAGCCCTTCATACATCAGCTGATATCTCAAAGTGCTGTACAGAAACCCAGCCTAAAACCCCAAACAGCAAGCAATGCAGGTGTAGAAGCACGGTGGCTAGGAAAAACTCCCTAGAAAGGCCAAAACCTAGGAAGAAACCAGGCTATGTGGGGTGGGCCAGTCCTCTTCTGGCTGTGCCGGGTGGCAATTATAACAGAACATGTTCAAATGTTCATTAATTTTTTATTTTTTTTTACCTTTATTTAACCAGGTTTAACCAGTCAGTTAAGAACAAATTCTTATTTTCAATGACGGCCTTGGAACAGTGGGTTAACTGCCTGTTCAGGGGCAGAACGACAGAATTGTACCTTGCCAGCTCTGGGATTTGAACTTGCAACCTTTCGGTTACTAGTTCAACGCTCTAACCACTAGGCTACCCTGCTGCCCCATGGTCAAATAATAATAAGGCAGAACAGTTGAAACTGGAGCAGCAGCACGGCCAGGTGGACTGGGGACAGCAAGGAGTCATCATGTCAGGTAGTCCTGGGGCATGGTCCTAGGGCTCAGGTCCTCCGAGAGAGAGAAAGAAAGAGAAGGAGAGAATTAGAGAACGCACACTTAGATTCACACAGGACACCGAATAAGACAGGAGAAGTACTCCAGATATAACAAACGGACCCTAGCCCCCCGACACATAAACTACTGCAGCATAAATACTGGAGGCTGAGACAGGATATATATTTGGGATATAACCACTGGTCTGTGCAGTGTTTTGGCTATAACCACCTTTTATAACCACCTGGGCTTGCTATAACCACCGTGACTTGCTTTCCCAGTTCTCGGAGGGGAGGGATTTCCTTGTCCCTGTGGAGAACACGGCAGCGTGGGTGGCAGAGAGGGTGCTGCCCTTCCTGGTCGGCCCCAGTGAGGGAGGGGTCACTGAGCAGCAGCGGGACCTTGCCCGTCAGGTAGTGGAGGTACGTGTGACCCTCTGGATAGGGAGGCCGGTATCAATCACAGGACAGGGTTTACACTATCATTTTGTACAGAAGACCTAAGCGTTAATTCTGTGTGCAGTACTCCGCGGTACCTCAGAGGTGTCAAACTCAATTCCCGGAGGGCCGTATGTCTGCCGGTTGTGTTATTTTCTTTCAATTTGTGTCGTACTAAGACCTAGACAGCCAGGCGTTGGGAACTCATAACTAATCAATTACCTTAATTGATCATTCAAGGCAGGAGCAAAAAACAAAACAGGAGATACTCGGGCCTTCCAGGAATTGGGTTTGACACCCGTGCTTTACCTGTAGACAGAGGGAACATGGATCAAATCAAATGTATTTAGTTAACCAAATTGTGACAACTGCTGATGTAAAAAGGGGTTATCTGGAAACCTTAACACATGAGTAATATAGCATTAGACTTTTATCAAATATCAGACGTAAAAGAATAGCCGTAGAATATAGTTATGTGTATTACGCTGCTACAGTATTAGCCAGGACATTAGGCCCTAGTAATGTACGAGCAGCTTTATGGTATTATGGTCAGTAGATCAATTCTTGTCATGGATCTCTCCTATGCTGTCAGTTTATGAACAGACTGAGGGTTCATCCTAAATTGCACCCTATTCCGTGCACTACTTTTGACCAGAGCCCTATAGGTCTTGGTCAAAAGTAATGCACTACATAGGGAATAAGGTGCCATTTGGGACGCCACCTTAGTCTGTTTTATAGATTGTTATTCAGCTCTGGTCCACACTCTCACGTGTCAGCTCTCCGTTGTATGCCTCTCACTCACAGAGAGCAAGATGGACTCATTTATTCTTTGAAATGGGCTTCTATAGTTATTTCTTCCATTACTCTCTCAAGTGTGTCACCCAGAGGCTGCTGCTGTGATCAGATATTGAAAATAAACCCCTCATTTATCTTAATACCCACTTCTGTTGCTTCCACTAACTCTAGAGCTCCAGCACCAACACTTGAGATTAAGATACTATGGTATGGTGGCTTATTCAATGCGTCGTTTTCAGGACAAATTAGCACAAAAATATAATTTTGAATTCATGATTTTTTTGTATTGTACCATAATATAGTTTGTTTAGTTGGTCTTTTGGCATTATTCCAGGTTCTTAAAAACAGTTGAGTTTTATAAATTCTGAATTACTATGCTGATACAATAAAAAAAACATCAGTAATTTTTCTGTCCCTCTTTGTGGAGTGACAAGGTTGCTCTAACGTTACGGTGATGTTTGGCAGTGTTTACTGACGGTGAGCAGAGATGTGATCCGGGTGGGCCTTGGGGACGAGAAGTTCAAAGGGCAGATCCTTCACCTGTGCTCCATCGTGCTCCTCTCTGGTGAGTATATCTATACTTAAAATATACTACTATAGAGACCTACAGAATCTGTAAATCAACATTTCTATAAGGCACATTTAAGAACCCTAGATTCTATAGAATAGTTGTTGACTGGACTAGGCCACTCATTTCATTGTGTCTGTGAGGAAATTTGATGTGTGTGTGTGTGTTTTTATTGTGTTCTCAGAGAAGGGCTACCTGTGTGTTCCTCTGCTGCTCTTTGTGCTGACGGAGGTGGCGGAGAACTACGTCCCCGAGAACCAGGACAACCAGTCCTCCATCATCCTCACCGTTGTCACCAACGTCTTCCAGAAGATCCTGGAGGTCATGGCTCGCTGCCTGAGGAAGGACCCTGAGGAGGGCCAGGAGGTGAGGATGATGGCTTACGTCCCAAATGCCTTGATGGTTTGAGTGTCAATCAAAAGCACACACGTAGATCATTTAGAGGTAGTCTCTTCAGTCACACTTTAAATGGCTGTCTATAAATAATGCCTATTTGGCCCAACAACAGAAGCAGCTCTGGGGCCATATGTATCAATCTTCTCAGAGGACGTTTTTCAGTTACTGTACCACCAACAAAATGTTGCTCTCCCCAGTGTACCCCTGACTCTGATACGCTATAGATAGTTATGTCCACGTTCAGCTTTCAAATGTGAATAGATGACTTAAGGTTGTTTCTCTCCCCTGGCTCTTGTAGCTGTGGCACTTGGCTGTTACCGCTCTAGGAGACTTCCTCCAGGTGGTTCAGGCTTGGTCGGGCATCGGCTCCAACCCCCTAAACGGGGTGTTTTCAACCGTCTGTGCAGCCACCCTTGCAGCGACCCAACACTCCCTGCAAAAGGCAACAAAGATGGCTGATACACTATTTTCCAAGATAGAAAATGTGATTCCAAATGTTGATAGGTTGCGAATAAAGAACATGGAACTGAAAACTGTTCCATCTTAGATGTCACATCCTCAAGAGGTCACAACACCAGAGACGGTCCAGGATTTGCCTCCTCTCTCAAGCATCTTGTTGAACGTCCTCCTCAAATCGCCCCCGGTCACAAGGTAAACAACCAACTACACTCCCAAGTGTTTTGCTGCTTTCTATTACTATTCACACTGACCCCGGCACGGTTTGGATTCCTTTTTTTTGTGATAAATGTTTTTACAGATTATTTTTTTCTCACACACAAAAAGGATATTTTTTTTTCTCACACACAAAAAGGAACAGACACCAAACAGTCAACCCCACACGGTGTCGTACAAAGAGCTCCAGCAATGGAATATATACTGTACTTTTTTCCTCCATTGGTGTTTCTAATCCGTGGCCTCTTCTCTTTTTCAGAGCCTTTCTGGCAGAGATCATCTCAACTGTCGACTCTGAGGTCATTGATGGTCTGACCGGATTGGCAGCAGTTCTTCACATTCTGGCAGTTGTCAGACAGAGTGAGTAAAATAAGTTGCAATAAATAGAATTTCTCGAGTTTAAGAAAAGAAAGAATGATTTCACATTCATGAATACTTTCTAACAGGGCGTGGCTAAAAGTTTTTAGCTGTTAAACTGGGAGTTTTGCCAGTGTGGAGCAGAACGCGTGCCATTATCCACTGTTCTCGGGCCTGAGCCGGTTGCTTATGCCCAGGTTTAATTGAAATTAATGCCAGAAGCTCAGTATCCAGTGTAGCTGGCCTGTAATGATTGTGCCTGTCTTTGTTCCAGCTGGGAGGTTTAAGGCAGATCTGAAGAGTACAGCCGTGTCCGTCCAAAGACAGCTTCAAAAACATTACGCTGTCACGGCTGAGGACGAAGGACACATCCAGAGGTGACTATATTAATGAATGGTGTAAGGTCTGTCCCAAATGGCATCCTGTAGTGCACTACTTTTGACCAAGACCCATTTGGCTCTGCTACCTTTTGTATGTTTTTAAGAATGAAGTATTTTTGAGTTGTTAGCTAGCTGTTATGGCATTTTACCCTAAATGTTAAGGAAACGTGCTCGTAAGTTGGGAATTGTAAGATGGCAGATTCCAAGAACACAGGATGAGATGTTACTATCCTTTGTGCAAGCACTTCCAAGAGTTAATTTCACCACGCTCACTGTTCATTTGGGGAGCACATCGTCAGTAGTGTACCTTTGGTTCCTAGGGTGTTTCGGCCTTTCACACTATACTCCCTCCCCAAAGGCGGCCAGCGACAGGGTGATCAATCCTACGATTGCGTCCCATTCCCAATTAGTCATAGGAGTTGCCTTGTTGTTGATAGCCAACATCCCATGGGACTATACTGAGTTGTTAGCTAGCTGTTATGTCATTTTACCCTAAATGTTAAGGAAACGTGCTCGTAAGTTGGGAATTGTAGGATGGCAAGTTATATTTTAAAAATATAATAGACCTAATAGCAACCACAAAATGACATTACATTATTTATTTGTGTACCCCTTTTCCAGGGTAATCTACGAATCCGCTATCAACACTTTGAATGAGATTCTGATGCCATGCTCATGAGGGGGCAAGAGAACCTCATTTACACATTTAACATTTATTAATTGTTTCTTTGTTGCCAGTGTCAGCTATTCCTCTGTTCTGTTGTTTCTAAGCTCTTCTATTCTGTGTGATCATGGTGTATGCAGCATGACTTGTATTTGCGCTTTGGAATTATGTATTGCGTCCGTATACTCTATGCTGCATAAACTGAACTGTGTGTAACATTGCTAAGTAACTGCTAAAAATACATTTGAAATGTGAGTTTCAACCGTGTCTTTGGATTCTCTCTCATGGCCTCCACAAATCACTTACACTGCCACATGTTTTAGTTTAACTTATAGTACACATTTGCACTATTTTTATTGAAGGAAATATAGTTTGTTTAGTTATGCTCCACCACTGGCAGAGAAGGTTAGTTTCTGTGGCTAAGGAGGAAAGACAAGAATGAAGAACTAAAGACCAGCTGCAAGGGATGACAGGCAGACGTCCCTGCCACTGCTCCGCCACCAGGAGACGTACCGGGATAAGGAGAGTAACATTGAGGAGTGGTGGTCCCTGGGTGATGACCCTCTAGCTGGTTTACAGGCACTGCTGGAGGTGCGACAGACAGAGATGCCCAGCAGAAGGTTACCACCTATCTACCTGTATAAAGTATGTATATCATATTGTAGTGAATAGAGGGTAGCCCCGACTGGGACTAGAACCCATCAACTGTCAAGCCAACACCTTAACTGTTGTGCCAAGAGGTCCGAACTGCTTGATGAAGTTGCAAGGTGTTGTGCTAAGGTTGCTACAATATGCACTTGTTTGAACAATTTATTGATGGAAATGTAGTTAGTATGCTTTTAGTTATGTTCTATCCAACACAAACACTCCAGACATTTCAATGCATGTATGAACTCTGTATAAACTTGAGTAGCCATGCTATATTATGGTATTTTAAAATTATTCTGCCACTGTTTATACAGCCTTACGATAAACAAATATATTAACTTGTTTATTGAGATGCTGAGTCCAACTATAAATGAGCTCATTTACTTTACTGTTAGTGCACTACTTTTTACCAGGACCTATAGGGCTCTGGGCCCAGTTTCCCAAAAGCATCTTAAGGCATAAGGTCATAAAGATGAACTTAGCTTTAAGATGCTTTTGGGAAACCAGGCCCAGGTCAATAGTAGTGCACTATATATGGGAAAGGGTTCCAATTGCGATGTAATTTAAATCCATTTGTTTAAATCCACTCTTTCCAGCTGGTGTTTGAACCCTGGTTTCACTAACTGGCTTTCTGCGATAGACTTCCCTCGTGCCCACTTGGATTTATTGACATTTTTTTTATCTCTATATTGCCTACTCTCGAGCTTTATTTCATAAACTTCTATTTTCGTGGTGAGACTGGCTAACCATTAACTATTGCGAACTGTGGGTGCAAGCTCAGAGACCAGGCGCGGGCCCCTCGCCACGTGTTTGACGTCAGAACCTAGGAGGGGCGCCTTCTGAAGGTTGCTGTCCGCGGTGCTGAATCCTGACGCGACTGCGGAAGAGAAGTGGCGGACCCGAGAAATTGCTCTGCAAATCTTCTCATATTTTCACTTTCACTCGCAATTATCTCATCCATCAATTTTGGACCATCCTGTATTTAACACTGACACTATGTTTTAGCAAAGGTGTGTAATGGATTAGACTAGGTAGAGTAATGGATTCGCCGTGTTCCATCATCTTCGCTGTGTTGGCTCTTTGCCTGTCTCTTCCAACTATCTCCGCTGACAGCAAATTTGGTAAGTTGACAGTGGTTCATGGTCAATATATAGCCATTTGTATGTAAAAAAACAACAACAACAACATACTTACCTGCCCAGGTGTTGCAGTGCGAAAGACAGGCTTTTAAACCACCATATGGTCTGGAAATCGGCTCTGGAAAAGCTAGCGTTTACGTCTTACTTTCCATTAAAATGTTTTTCTAATGTTCTGTAGATTACTCTAAAAAGGAAAATCATAAGGTGCCAGGGACAGTGTATTCAGGACATGAACTGGAATAAGAGCATCTTGCGTCCCAGATTTAATTCTGAAAAGAATGAACTATAATACCTGTAGTCTCTCGTGACATCCTGATTCTGGGTGCCGAGATTATACAACGCTTTAGGTCATTATCTATTCTGTTAGACAAGACCCACCACATTGTTTTCAGGATGAACATGTTTGTAAAATGGGGCAATCTGGGAATCGAAAAACATAGCGGCCACCCTAGCGCTTGTTTTGTTAAGCAGCTGAGAGATGGAGCTGGAGAAGTGTAACCACTATCTAATTCATATACAGATTTATGGATCCAAGGATTAACCATCCATGAGATCGCAACTTTTACCATGTTTTGAAGCTATACTGTGGTTGTTTATAATTACATTTTTTACAAATAATGGTGTAAAACATTAAAGCAGTTATATACAATTTTAAAATATTAAATTTCGTAACACTTTTCACAACACCTTAAGTGTGTGCCCTCAGGCCACTACTCTACTACCACATATCTACAATACAAAATCTATGTGTACATGTGTAGTGTGTCTGAACTAAGCTAATGACATGAGGCATTTATAATTGACATTCTTCAATAATCAATGGCTATATCGTTCATTTAAAAGTCCAAAAATAGATGTACCAATTCCAGATTGCCCTTTTAAAGTGAGAACTATGTGTGGTCTGGGTGGCCCATGAGTTTGATGACATGTTCTAAAAACATACTACATGACATCTACTATGTGATTTGTAAGCATTTTGTTGTTTGTTTCCTTTTTCTAGAGACATATTTCCTTAATGGCATGGTAGTAATCTCTAAAAGGACAGCACATACACTTTCTTGATTTATTTCAGTCTTGGCATGGAAATCTGCCTTCATATTTTGATTGGTTTTCCCTCCCTTGCCCCAGTTTAACACTCAGTAAATGCCAGAGTGTAACATTTCGAAGCCATTGTGGATAAATGGGCCCTTCTGTTGACGTTTGCCTTGCCGTGCAGAGACTGTATGGTTATTAACAGATGGAATAGACCTTAATCAAGGGGCGAGTGTTTCTGTCAGACTGATAAGCAGGGATGCCGTCATCTCACTGATCCTGCATCAGCGTGTGTAGTGTCTGTGTGGGACTGGTGACCTGAGGTATCATCCTCTCTCTGAACCAAGACCAGTCATGAAGTTGAGTCAGACGCCATCTGTACGTTTGGAAAGTGCCAACGTTTTTTTTTTTACACTTCTCTCTGTCTATCTTGTACTGTCTATATTCCCACTCCTTTCTGTGTAGGCTTCTCAATCTAATTCCCTCTGACTGTTGGTCTCTCACCTTGTTTCTATCTGTGCCAGTCTAACACTATTGTAAGGAACCTACACAATCCTCAGTTAAGCTCTCATGGAGAAAGACTGTTGCTAAAACATTGTCAAATGAATCGACTTATGGAGAAAGAATGTTGCTAAAATGTTGTGAAATTAATAGGAATAGGGAGGGGAATGGTACAGCATTCAAGATAACTGGGTTTTTGTTGCAAAGGAGACACTATTTACTCTGTCAGCATCCCAAATGGCATCCTATTCCCAATGTAGTTTGCACCACTTTTGACCAGAGCCCATAGTAGTGCATTACATAGGGAATAGGATGCCATTTGGATTGCAGGTGTAACGGATGTGAAACGGCTAGCTTATTTGGCGGTGCACGCTAAATAGCGTTTCAATCGGTGACGTCACTTGCTCTGAGACCTTGAAGTAGTGGTTCCTCTTGCTCTGCAAGGGCCGCGGCTTTTGTGGAGCGATGGGTAACGTCGCTTCATCGGTGACTGTTGTTGATGTGTGCAGAGGGTCCCTGGTTCGCGAGGGGACGGTCTAAAGTTATACTGTTACACAGGCTCTGTCTCAGTTCATCCTGAATGAGTCAGCCGTGTTCCATCAGAGACTTCTACACAACCATTAGAGAATTCCCCTCATTGTTAAAATTCATACTTGTGTAAAAAAAATAGAAATCTTTCTGGGGGTGGTCTCCATCATCAGTGTCTGTGGACTGCCTGGGTGGTTGAGACAGTTATTGTTTTTAATGAGTCCCAGTGTGCCTTGCACTGTGTCGCCGGGAAGTACCCTGATTAGTTTCATCAAAGAGCGCATTTCATTCCCCGTTGAGCTTGTGTTGTGTAGCCTACTGTGGATCTGAGTGGGTCTACTGCATCATCTGTATGTGTGTTACAACACCAAATAGCACAGGGAAGCTCTGAAAAAAAGGAGTGGGAGGTAGAGAAGTAATATCCGAGCAGCTATAAATATCACTTACTTGAAGAGCTAAACAAAGGCCGAGAGGGGAATTAATAACCCTGGATGCAGGATCAGAGTATAGAGAGACTGTTCGATGACAGAGCTGCGGGTGATCAGCCTAGCAAATTACTTGTTCTTTTTTTCCTTCAATAGATATAGACTACTGAACAGAGAGAGTATTAGTGGCGACAGATAGAGGTTGTGTCAAAGGGCAGTAAGCGAGATTCATTCCTATGCGGCATGTCCTATGGATCCTGGTCAAAAGTAGGGGGAAAAGGTGGCTTTTTGGGCGCAGAAACCATGAACTATGTCTATCGCATCAGACCACCTGGAAGGATTGCATGCCTTAGTTTAGGGAGACATAAGCTTTGCAACTCACACAGGCATGACTAGAAAGTAATTAGACAGAGGAGATGCATAAGTAAATAGGTCTAGGTATGGTTGGGATTTATTTGGCATAGGGGATTGTTCATGCATGATCTACGTTGGTGGATCCTCTTGCCAGTTTAACTGGAGAGCTCATGGCCGAGGTGTGTGTCGAGTGAATAATAGCTGCTGTGACAACATAGCTATCTTCAAAGTCTGCTGTCTCTCTGTTCAATGTGCTCGGCTGTCGTCAACCTTATCTCCTAATACATCCAGACAAGTTTTGCTTTGATTCATTGGCTTCGCTCTATCGCCACTAGCCATAGTCATCTGTCATCCCACAAATCTATTCAGTCAATGGTGGGGACGTTACGTTGCAGTGCTTATAAATCATCTCAGTGGATAGAGATGTGACATGAATGGTTGGTGGATAGAGATGTGGGTACAATATGTGTGTTTTATTTTTGGATTGGCTCAGATACAATGATGGTCAGTGCCGTTTAATATGATTGTTTTTCATGAGCATGGCCTTATTTCTCTTACAGCATTTTGGATGACAAATGTCCTATGGACTGGGTGACAGCGATAGTTTTAGGATACTACATGATACTTGAATTTTCCCTATTCCCATCATGAGGCTGCTACAACCGAGCCTATGAATGAACGTTTACAATGTAGGTGCACACAGGTCAAGACATTTGAGGCAACAGACAGTGACATCCAATACTTGTTTGCCTTGCACACTCTTGCCTGCATCAAGCTGATATAGGAAGTAATCATTAGTTCAAGAGTTTCTATTGGCCAAATTCAAGCATGTTTATCCCAGTTTAGTTCTATTTGCTTCAGTGTAAGGAACGCTTTTCAACAGAATCGGGGGGATTGAATACACGCATGAACAAACAGCCACGTTATATTCCTTCTTGCATCCATGCGCTCTCCTCCTCTCACAACTCCTCTTCGCATGTGGACTTCAATGCACAACACATCAGCTCTATGTGACCAAACAGCTAACTTACATTGTTATCACAATATTAGCTAAAGTAATGTCATAGTCAGCATAGCTAATATAACTAGCGCGTTAGTAACATTACACTGTAGTCAGTAAGCACTTACACCGACGGCAACCAAATAGTAAAACCTAAAGTTTAACCTTGACTTGGAAGAGTTCCAGTGTTGTGTTGGAATGTCATAGCATCCATCATAAACTAGCTAGCTACATTTGCTAAGTAAGTGAAACACATCTATAGAAACTCTATATATTTAACTCTTGCTTCTCCAATTTTGGAATAAATGAATTTGTTCAAAAATGTTCAAGTGTTGTATTTCTCTCTCTTTGAGTCAAATACTCACTACATTTTATGCACTGCAGTGCTAGCTGTAGTTTTAGGGTTAGGGTTGATTGGGTGGACAACATGTTAGCTCATGTTGTGAGTGTTCTGATAGGTTGGAGGACCTCCTCTGGAAATTATCATAATTACTGTGTAAATCTATGGAAGGAGGTGATAACCATGAGCATCCTAGGTTTTGTACTGAAATAAATGTACCCAGAGGAGGACAGAGCCTAGTTGTCCTCCGGCTACACCATGGTGCTACCCTACAGAGTGCTGTTAATTAAGGCTACTGTAGACCTTCTTTTCAAAATAGTGTGTTTTTAATAAATTATTTGGTGATGTGATTATATTTAGCATAGTTTTATCTAAAAAGGATTACTTTTTAAATGTTTTGCAATTTTTATTTTTGACATTGACTGAGGAGGATGGTCCTCCCTTTCCTCCACTGCAGATATCCTCCCAAGGTAGGCTACTTCCCGTATGAAACCCAATAAAGATCCCACCTTAACTACGTTTTGTTTTTTTGCTGTTGCTTGTGTGTTTTCGGGAGCAGGCAGGGTGAGGTTGCCCCTAGATGCTGATAATGGGTCAGTTTTGCATTTCCCCCATTAATGGTTAAGGTTAGGCTTGGGAAAGGGGAATTGATCATAGATCTGTACCTAGGGAAAACTTTGCCTCGTTGCTATGTTTTCATTGGTAGTTCCCCTGTTGCCACGGCACCCCAGTCAGTCTCAGAGGACAAATCCGACCTGTGTTGTCCTTGTTGTTATTCCTCTCAGAGGTCACTGAGAAAGATGTAGACACAGGTGTGTGAAAGAGTATGTCTCAGGGTTAAAGATCACAACTTGTAATATATTTTTAACAAGGTTTAATAATTCTTTATAGAAAGTTACAACGTTTAGCTCTTGTCACTCATCATCTAGCTAACTATCACTTCTAGCTAGCCTAGCAGTCTCAGTCCGGATGTCAACACAACTTCCGTTACAATGTGCATTTCTAGTTGTATTCTTTTAACTACACTGTAAGACGTTTCTGTAATTTAAACAGCAAAACACTAGAATGCACAGTAATATTACATTACATATTAAATACTGAAAATGCATTAATACTGTAGATTGCACTGCATTATGCTGAAAAATACTGTTGGAATTGGAAGCCTGTAAAAATGACTATAACACTGTGTTTGTTTACAGTAATAGCGTATGCCTCCTCGACAGTGTAATTGCCTACAAATGATCAATTTCAGGTGCCAACCTCATGCTGTCAGTTGAGACGCAGACTATTTTAGTATTTTGAAGCCGCTGTGAAATAGAAGAATATTTTCAGCAGCTGCTGGGTACGTACTTTGACTTGTTTACAAGTATCTATTTCTAGCCAACGTTGAATTACTGCATGTGTTCTTTGTCAGCTAGCTAGCTAGCTAGGTTAGCAATCATTTCGGTCTGCTCCAAATTGCTCGTAAATGTCTTGCTGTGAGACCTAGAAAAAAAAACTTCCAAATAATTGTTGCGAATGGCCACGCTATACCACAGATTCTGAGTGCCATGGAGAATAAACTGAGCGCAGATTCATGACTGTTAAGTTATCACCATTACTACAGACAAAACGTCTTGTTTCTAGCAGTTCAAAAGATATTACCGGTGTAAAATATATTTTTCGGATTGACGGGCCGCATTTTACACACAAACCAGTCGTGGACCGTTAAACTACTAACGAGCCGCTAAAGCCGACACGAATGACCAATGTTTCTGTATTGTATCGAGGTGTGTGCTGACCGAAGGTGCTTTCCACTGGGCAGCATATCAGGGTTGCCGGGGAGTAGCTAGTAACGTACACAATGTTCCCTCCCAGGATTATATTTCAAGTAGGATAGCAGCCCACACAAGCTCGAACGGTAACAACACCGAGTGACAGTGTCCTAATTAGCTGTCACAACTCTGTGTGATTCTGTGCACTCGGCTCTCAGCTGCGCAACATACAGTGCGTTCGGAAAGTTTTCAAACCCCTTGACTTTTTCCACATTTTGTTACATTACAGCCTTATTCAAAAATTGATTAAATATATATATATATATATATATTCTTAGCAATTTACCCACAATACCACATAATGCCAAAGCAAAAACAGGTTTTTAGACATTTTTACTAATTAATAAAAAATAAAAAACTGAAATACTTTACTTACACAAGTATTTAGAACCAAGACCCTTCCTAGAGCTGGCCGTCCGGCCAAACATAGAAATCGGGGGAGAAGGGCCTTGGTCAGGGAGGTGACCAAGAACCCGATGGTCATTCTGACAGAGCTCTAGAGTTTGTCTGTGGAGATGGGTGAACCTTCCTGAAGGACAACCATCTCTGCAGCACTCCACCAATCAGGCCTTCATGGTTGAGTGGCCAGACGGAAGCCACTCAGTAAAAGGCACCTGACAGCCCGCTTGGAGTTTGCCAAAAGGCTCCGAAAGACTCTCAGACCGTGAGAAACAAGATTCTTTGGTCTGATGAAACCAAGATTGAACTCTTTTCCCAGAATGCCAAGTGTCACATCTGGATGAAACCTGGCACCATCTCTATGGTGAAGAATGGTGGTAGCAGCATAATGCTGTGGGGATGTTTTACGGCGGCAGGGACTGGGAGACTAGTCAGGATAGAGGCAAAGATGAGAGAGCAAAGTACAGAGAGATCCTTGATGAAAACCTCCTCCAGAGAGCTCCGTACCTCAGACTTCCAACAGGACAACGACCCTCAGCACACAGCCAAGACAACGCAGGTGTGGCTTCGGGACAAGTCTCTGAATGTCATTGAGTGGCCCAGCCAGAGCCCGGAGTTGAACCCCATCGAACATCTCTAGAGAGACTTGAAAATAGTTGTGCAGCAATGCTCCCCATTCAACCTGACAGCATGAGAGGATCTGCAGAGAAGAATGGGAGAAATTCCCCAAATACAGGTGTGTCAAACTTGTAGCGTCATGCCCAAGAAGACTTGATGCTGTAATCCCTGCCAACGGTGCTTCAACAAAGTACTGAGTAAAGGGTCTGAATACTTATGTAAATGTCATGTGTGATTGAAGATTTAAATTTTTTTTAAAATCATTTTTAGAATAAGGCTGTAATGTAACAAAATGTTGAAAAAGTCAAGGGGTCTGAATACTTATCGAAGCCACTGTTAGGCTAAGTCATTGTTTTGCAGGCCAGCAATGTCCTTTTAGCCTCTCCCAACTAACCATTTGTTTAATTTAAACAACATTGTTATAGTATTAGCTAAACCTGTTCACTTTACCAGTAGTAAGCAAATATTTGGTGGCACAGAAAGAAATGACAATGTCTGGTAAAATAAACTGGTAAAAATCTGTGGTATTGTGTAGGCTATAGCAATGTTTTATTAGTTAGCTAGGGCTTGAAGTAGGTGTATATAGCTGTCTTTTTAATATGTTTTTCAATACCTCAATTGATTTCATAAACCATATTGGATATGGCTGTACAGGTTCCTGGTTCGAATCAACCAAGATGATGAAACCTGAAGATGGGACAAATTACATGAGAAGGTGGCCCAGAGAAAGCCAACTGTTCTCAACCTCTCCATTGCCCCATTCTTCCAAGAGCTCACTGACTTTGAATGAAGACCTCTAGTGAGGTAAGTACACACACACACACACACACACACACGACACCAGCTTGATTTGTCCCTTGTCACCTGTCTGAACCCCCTTACCCCATTAGAGTTGCATCTGATCATAGATCCAAATCCCAATTTTGAACTCCCTCACTCTCTTCCCAATTTTAATCAATGTATTTTATGTCCAAATGTATTGTTTTTCTTACAATTAGATTTCAGGGAGAGTTTCACTGTACATTTGCAGCATTATCCTGGGAAGGTTTTTCCAGTGTATGAAAGCTGGGCTGAAGCATGTCTCGGGTTACCTCCCAAATGACACCCTATTACCTACAGGATGGCATTTGGGAAGTAATTAGCCTGGGTGTCCCCTATCAACCTTGGTTGACATCTTAAATGGGACACCTGTTTTGAATGATCTACCTAGTTAATGGGTAAATGAGCTAAAGGAACCAGTGTAAGTGACAGACTGCATGAGTTGTTATTAATCAGACAATAATACCCTTCTTTACAGACACATTCAAATGGAAGGCACATTATATTATGCTCTACGGTGAAATGATGATCACTGAGCAGTTGGTCTGTCATTTGCAAAGCCTGTTTTCATATATTTAAAAGGCCGACAGCTGCCGCGTTCAATTGGAGTGTAATTTATCTAACATCATGTTCAACATTTTCAGCTTGCGCCTGTTCTCCAGTGTAATAAATGGTTATTGATTCCGACTAACGAGGAACATGTTATGATAGACCTTGTTCAGTTGCACCGAACCGAGATACAGCTGTTGTAGCATTCATTTTTCAGTATGAATTACAATGCAGTATAATCCAATATTGGATTTGGAAATGGAACCAATGGAAGCCCTGCTCAATATACTTTTCTATAGTCATGAGTCATAAAAGGGCAGATGGGATTCTGTGTCAGCCTTTGAGATGTAGTACTTTCTCACACATGCTCACTCTCTTTGGATTGTTATTTCTTGTTTAGATTTTTGAAAATTTTATTTGTGATATTGTATTTGCAAGATATTCTACTGCACTGTCGGAGCTAGAAACAAAGCATTTTTGCTGCACCTGCTATAGCACCTGCAAATCTGTATACACAACCAATAAACATTTATTTGATTGGATTTTGACTAGCAGTAAAACCTCTAAAGCAGGCTGCATATTCAGAGCTTTGGTACTCTGCCATGGATGGTGTGATGGCAGATGAAGCAAAGCCACTGCTATGAAACAGAGCAAATGCTCTGAGGACTACAGTGTATATTGACATTGAGTGGTTATTGAGACGGGTAGAGAGAGCAAAGCGGCTGTGAAAGGAGGGAATATTTATGATTTAATTATTTCAGAGACACTAGTGGGGACATATTCGCCAGCTGCTTTTTGGGGAGAGGACGCTCTGTTCTGAGTGTTCTCGGTGAGGTCAGGGCTAAATTGAGGTCAGGGCTAAATTCTTCCCTTTAGGAGTAGACAGAGACAGGTGGAGAACAACTGTGTTGTATTCATTAGGGCACACCGCAGCAAAATGCTTTGCAATGGAAAACTAAAACAAGTGTTTGTTATTGGACAAGTTCAGGTATTCCCTCCCTGTTTCAGTCCATTTTCTTCCGTTTGGTGCCTAATGGATAGCACCCAGATGGCACTCTGTCGCTCTAAAAAACACCAGGCTCAAAACTGATCAGGTGTTCTCGAGGAATCTATTTACTTTCAGGAAGTTGTTGGGTGCTCTAAGAACATAGACATTGATGATGATGATAGAATAAAATCAATCCAATAACACATCTATGGAAAAGTATCACTTATTACTGTGGGTAAGAACCTTCTTTATGGTAGCCAACCTTTGGGAATATTTGGGATCTACTATCAAGATTTAGCACACAGAATTGTGATAGGTCTGCGTTCCAAATGGCTCCATATTCCCTATGTAGTGCACTACTTTTGACCAGAGCCTTCTGTAATGTATGCATGAAATAAGGAATAGGTTGCCATTTGGGACCTATACAGGGACATTTTTCAGGTATGTCAGTATCATTCCTCCTGACTATCTTGCTTCAGGGGGACTGTGTCCTGGTATTAAGTGTAAATTAGAGGGAACTGATTTAGAGGAGGTCACTCACAAGGTCAGTCCTGTACGGCGGTGTCACTGTGTATAATGAGGACACTAATGCGCTAATAAGCATTCAGGACACTGTGATCCCGTCCCGATATGGTGGCCGGATAGAGGAATTCATCTCTGCAATCCCAGGCCTGATTAAATGCAGTAATGGATTTGCTAGCGCTATTGATTAACACTCTGGGCCATTTCAGTATGCACCGTAGAAACAAAATAACTTCCTGTCAGACAGAGCCAGAGTGTCAGACATGATTCTAACACCCGGTATTCAGCTTTCAATAAACAACAGTATTGTGAGGATTCAATTGTGGTTAGTTCATAAGAACCAGTTGTATCCCATGCAAAGCGAGTTCCAGTAGTGCGTGCTTACATTTATGTTTACGTGGCCGCTGCAGGAATCAGACCTACTATCCTATCCTGGCATTGCAAGCACCATGCTCTACCAACTCAGCCACACTACTCTGTTAAAAAATAAAGGTGGAAGTTCTCTAAATAACCAAATAAGGTTCTTTAGAGTGATGCCATAGGGTAACAATTTTAGGCTCTCTGAAGAACATTAAATGGGATGGTTCTTTAAGAACCACACACAAATCCCAAACCAGAAATGTTTGGGAGATGAGCCTTATTTGCATATTTCCCAGGGTGCCTTTTGAGTGCATTATAGAGTTCCCAGAAGTGAATATGTTATCATAAACATTATATTATTTAAAACGATGCATATTTGATAAGGCCTTATTTTGAAGGCCTAGTTTTACCCTAATACGGTGGCCTGAATATCATAGCTTTTACTGTCCACATCAGGCCTGAAAGTCACATGATGCTGGCTTGCAAAGTAATTCCTATTGGAATTCAGCCAGAGTGAGAATATCTAACATTTTTCATTTTTATTCACCTGCAACCTGCATTCAGAATGACTGCCAGGGTTGGGAAGACTAAGATATGAGACTACATAAAGTAAGGATGTCAAACACGGCCTGAGGGAAACAAACATCTTCTTCTTTGAGGCTTAACTGTAAGACGTCTAGGTGTAGCAGGTAAGGTGGAGTCAGGCGCAGGACACAGAGATGAGTAATAATCACGCTCACAAATACAGACCAACGAACAAACACGCACAAAACCATGGGGGAACCGAGGGTTAAATAATGAACATATAATTATGGGAATGGAAACCAGGTGTGTACAATGAAGACAAAACAAATGGAAAATGAAAAGTGGATCGGTGGCTGCTAGAAAACCGGTGACGTCGAACGTCAAACACTGCCCGAACAAGGAGAGGGACCAACTTCGGCGGAAGTCGTGACAGTACCACCCCCTTGACGTGCGGCTGCAGCAGCGCACCGACACCGGCATCGGGGACGACCCGGAGGACGAGGTGCAGGGCGATCTGGGTGGAGATAGTGAAACTCCCTCAGGAATGAAGGGTCCAGGATGTCCTCCACTAGCACCCAGCATCTCTCCTCCGGACCGTACCCCTCCCACTGCACGAGGTACTGAAGGTGATGTCCAGAGGGGGCGGAGGAACCTCCCATACCTCAGATTCCTGGAGTGGACCAGCCACCACCGGCCTGAGGAGAGACACATGGAACGAGGGGTTAATACGAGGGGTTAATACGGTAATCAGGGGGAGCTGTAACCTCGTTCAGTCTCCTCAGGATTTTAAATGGCCCTACAAACTGCGGACCCAGCTTCCGGCAGGACAGGCGGAGGGGCAGGTTTCGGGTCAAGAACCTGACCCGGTCCCCTGGTGCGAACACCAGGACCTCACTGCGGTGGCGGCTGGCCTTCTGCCACCTTATGGCCCGTTGCAGGTGCACATGTGCACATGGGTGGCGTCCCAGGTCTCCTCCGAGAGCCTAAACCATTCATCCACCGCAGGTGCCTCAATCTGGCTCTGATGCCACGGTGCCAGAACTGGCTGCTAACCTAGTACGCACTGAAAGGGAGATAGGTTAGTGGCGGCGTGAGTTTTGGGCCATCTCTGCCAAGGGGATGGAAGCTGCCCACTGTCCCGGCCGGTCCTGGCAATAGGACCGCAGAAACCTACCCACATCCTGGTTAACTCTTTCCATCTGCCCGTTACTCTCGGGGTGAAAACCTGAGGTGAGCCTGACCGAGACCCCCAGACATTCCATGAATGCCCTCCAGACCCTGGACGTGAACTGGGGACCCTGATATGAAACTATGTCCTCAGGCACCCCGTAGTGCCTGGAAGGCATGGGTGAACAGGGCCTCCACAGTCTGTAGGGACGTAGGGAGACCGGGCAAAGGAAGGAGACGGCAAGACTTAGAAAACCAATCCACAACGACCAGTATCGTGGTGTTTCCCTGTGATGGAGGAAGATCCGTCAAGAAATCCACCGACAGGTGTGACCACGGCCGTTGTGGAACGGGTAGGGGTTGTAATTTCCCTCTGGGCAGGTGTCTAGGTGCCTTGCACTGGGCGCACACTGAGCAGGAGGAAACCTAAACCCTCATGTCCTTAACCAAGGTGGACCACCAGTAATTCCCACTAAGACAGTGCACGGTTCGACCGATGCCAGGATGACCAGAGGAGGGTGACGAGTGGGCCCAATAGATCAAACGGCCGTGGACAGCAGACGGAACGTACAGACGGCCAGCTGGACACTGGGTGGGAGTGGGCTATGTACGTAACGCCCGTTCGATGTCCGCGTCCAGCTCCCACACCACCGGTGCCACCAGGCAAGAAGCCGGAAGTATGGGAGTGGGATCCATGGGCCGCTCCTCTTGTGTCATACACGCTGGACCGTGCATCTGCCTTAGCGTTTTGGGAACCTGGTCTGTAGGAGAGGGTGAAAACGAAACAGGTGAAAAACATGGCCCACCTTGCACGGCGAGGATTCCGTCTCCTCGCCGCCCTCCACGCCTTCAGAGCCTTTACGACAGCCAACAGCTCCCAGTCCCCCACATCATAGTTTCGCTCTGCCGAGCTGAGCTTCTTCGAAAAGAAGGCACAGGGGCGGAGCTTTGGCGTACCTGAGCGATGAGACAGGACAGCTCCTATCCCAGCCTCGGACGCGTCCACCTTCACTATGAATGCCAAGGAGGGATCCGGATGAGCCAGCACGGGAGCCGAGGTAAACTTAGCCCTCAGGTGACCAAAAGCCCTGTCCGCCGCAGCTGACCACTGCAGTCACACTGGTCCCCCCTTCAGAGGTGAGGTAATGGGAGCCGTTACCTGACCAAAGCCCCAGATAAACCTCAGGGTTTGCCAACTACTACCGAAGAACTGCTGCACCTCCTTCATCGTGGTTGGAGTCGGTAATTTACGCAAGGCTGAAATGCGGTCACTTTCCATCTCCACCCCTGATGTGGAAAGGCGGTACCCTAGGAAGGAGACGGACTGTTGGAAGAACAGACATTTCTCGGCCTTGACGTACAGGTCATGCTCCAACAGTCGACCAAGCACCTTACGGACCTGGGACACATGCTTGGCGCGTGTAGCGGAGTATTTCAGAATGTCGTCGATATACACCACTACACCCTGCCCGTGCAGGTCCCGGAAAATCTCATCTACAAATGCTGGGAAGACAGATGGAGCATTCATCAACCCGTACGGCATGACGAGGCACTCATAGTGCCCAAAGGTGGTACTAAATGCCATCTTCCACTCGTCCCCCTCCCGGATACGCACCAGATTGTAAGAGGTCCTGAGATCCAATTTTGTGAAGAAGCGCACCCCGTGCATTGACACCATCGCACTGGCTATGAGAGGCAGCGGGTAGCCGTACCTCACAGTGATCTGATTGATACCTCGATAGTCAATACACAGGCGCAGACCTCCATCCTTCTTCTTCACAAAAAAGAAACTCGAGGAGGCAGGTGAAGTGGAAGGCCGAATGTATCCCTGCCCCAGAGATTCGTAGACATATGTTTCCATAGCCTCCGTCTACATCTGTGACAGAGGATACACGTGACTCCTGGGAAGTGCTGCGTCTACCAGGAGGTTTATCGCACAATCCCCCCCATTGATGGGGTGGTAGTTGAGTCGCCTTCTTCTTACAGAAGACGAGACCCAAATCGGCATTATCTGAGGGGATGTGCACGGTGGAGACCTGGTCTGGACTCTCCACCGTAGTCGCACCGATGGAAACACCTACACACCTCCCTGAGCACTTTCGTGACCATCCCTTGAGAGCCCTCTGTTGCCATGAAATAGTGGGGTCATGATAGGTCAAATAGGGTAGGCCAGTACCACGGGAAACGCATGAGAATCAATAAGGAAGAGACTGATTCTCTCCTCAAGACCCTCCTGAATAACCATGCATAGTGGAGCAGTGGCCTCCCTAATCAGCCCTGACCCTAATGGTCGACTATCTAAGGTGTGCACAGGGAAGGGCATATCAACAGGAACAATGGGTATCCCTAAACTATGGGCAAATGAAAGGTCAATGAAGTTCCCAGCTGCGCCTGAATCTACTAGCGTCTTGTGCTGGGAATGCGGGGAAAACTCAGGAAATTCTATAAACACAAACATGTGAGCAACAGGGGGCTCTGGGTGAGTCTGGTGCCTACTCACCTGGGGTGACACAACAGTGCCCTGCCTGCTGCCTAGACTCCCTGAGGAACCTCCCCAGCACCGACCAGCAGAGTGCCCTCTGCGGCCACAGATGGTGCAGGGAATGCTCCCCCCTCCCTCCGGTCACCCTAAGAGCAGCCCCTCCTAGCTCCATGGGTGTCGGAGCGGAGGTGCTGGGGGATGGAACTGACCGACCCCGATCTGGACGTCCGTGGGTGGCCAGCAGGTTATCCAGCCGGATGGACAGGTCCACCAGCTGATCGAATGTAAGGGTGGTGTCCCTGCAGGCCAGCTCCCAACGGACGTCCTCGCGCAGACTGCACCGGTAATGGTTGATCAGGGCCCTGTCATTCCATCCTTCGCAGGCTGCCAGGGTTCGGAAGTCCAAAGCAAAGTCCTGTGTGGTCCTCGTCCCGTGCCTTAGGTGAAACAATCGTTCCCCCACCGCTCTACCCTCTGGCGGATGGTCGAAAACCGCCTGGAAGCGGCAGGTGAAATCCTCATAGTGGTCCCTCCTCCATACGGCGTTGACCCACTCCAGAGCCTTCCCGGATACACAGGAGACGAGGGCGGACACTCTCTCGCGTCCTGAAGGAGCCGGATGGACGGTCGCCAGGTAGAGCTCCAGCTGGAGTAGGAACCCCTGGCAGCTGGAGTAGGAACCCCTGGCACCCGGCAACCGCCCCATCATATTCTCTCGGGAGTGCGAGCCGAATCCCACTGGGACCAGGTGAAGGAGAGGTGGACAGCGGTGTGGGTTGTTGTGATGATGATGGGGATGCTGGGCAACCTCCTCTCTCCCATCGCTCCATTGTTTGCAGCACGTGATCCATGGCTGTGCCGAGACTATGCAACATGGTCGCGTGCTGCTGGACATGCTCCTCTACTAACAAAGGAGGGCTTTGTGCACCTGCTTGACGTCGACCGCCGAACGCCGCCCGAACAAGGAGAGGGACCAACTTCGGCGGAAGTCGTGACATTAACAGTGGTTGGCATCCAATATGTTGCATTACCACCCCGAACTGGATACGCAAACAAAATAAATATAACACCCTTCAAACTAACCATACACTCATTAAAAACCCATTACCCCATTCCACTACTTATACCCTATCTGCTCCAGCTCCATGCAAACGGCATAGGAGGACGGGACACCACCACTCAACACACCCTGTAACTCTTCTGAAGTCAAATTTCTTATACCCAAATATTTATCTGCAGCTGCCACCACACCGCTATTTTCTTTGATTTCCAATCCATTTCTGCAGTCAACCTTACAGAAGCATTTATCACTCGTTGGCCTATCCCGCTGTGCTGGCACAGATCTACTACTCACAAGGATCCTCTCAGGATCCCTAACCCTTGAATCATCCTCCTCTACTTTCTTCACTTCCTCGTAATACGACACCTTTTGCACTACTCTGACTAGCTACCTCAACCACCCTCTCTCGCAACGGACATTTCCGATCCCCAGCATCATGGACACTCCTACAGTTGACACACAACTTTATCCACCGAAACTACACAATCCTCTGTCCCATACCCTCTTGCATATTTCCCACATCTTGGAATCTCCCTCCTACACACTGTTGCAACATGACTCCTGAAATAACACATTGGATATAATGTTATGTAAATAACCCTCCTTCACAAACACTCAGGATAACTGACTCAAAACTCAAAATGACTCCTCTATTTCACCACTCTCACCACATGGTCTGCGTGCGCACCAAACGGTGTGCACCACAAACACCAGGAATCTTCAACTTCAATTGCTCCACCTCCACACTTAACGCTACCCCAGACATCACTTCTTTCAATGGTGCCCTATTTCTAAGAGCAAAGCAAGAAACAGATCTTGATCAAAGTTACGTGACACGGAGTGCCCGCTCCATCTGGTCAGAAGAAACACAAACGCATATCACAGTCCACTACAGGTTACCTAGGTTACCTTCACTGATTCAACTGCACCCAACTCCTTTCCCACCGCCCTGAAACCACAAATAGATCCGCCAAAAGGCAAGGATCCACTTTCTCAACAAAATGTCACTCTTACTGGACCAGATTCTTCTTTATCATGTCAATCGATGCCAAACTCCGGCTCCGAGCTATTCACCACACCTTCCACCTCACTTAACTCGCCCTCATTCACTTCCATTTCACCTCCAGAAATCGGTCGGATGCACTGCTCACTCTGTTTGCAATTGACACCAATATTATTCGACACCATCTCTGATTTGATCACCATCTGCCTAAAATTCAAATCCAACCTCTGCTTTTCTTATTCTCTTTGACCTCTTCCTCCTCTTTTTTTCCCTCCATTCCTCCTCAGCAATCCACCTTTCTGTGTCCCTGTCCCAATATTTCTCTTCTCCCAACTTTGCTTCCAACCCGGGGCATTCTGGGATAAGTCCATCACCAGTCAGAAGTCTTTGTCTACTGCGGGAAACAAACAATTCTAAAAATCAACCTACAATAGAGCATGCTAGGAAATATGATAATAGGGTCACAGTTTTGGTTCAAATCTTCTTATTACATTTTTTTCTGATTGCTTAGGCAATATCTTTGAAACTATAGGTTATTTTTGCAAAACTCTACACACTAACCACAAAACCTTACACCAATCCAGCAAAACATTATACATCTCTTGCAAAAGCAAACAATTCTTGCAAAACTCTTCAAACTCTTTAAAAAATGTGTTTTTGCTTCAATACAATACACACAAACCATCATTTGAATAAGCACACGAAGCACCAACTACTCACTGATAGTTTAAATGAAAAAAATGTGTTGCTTTTGTGTTTTCTGTGAGCAGGGCATAGCAGTTTGCAATAAAGTTTTGTCATACATGTAGTAAACACACATACACACAGGTATCCAAATGTGTAAAGTATGGACAAGACAATGTAAGACAAAAACAATGTAGCACAGTATGAAAAGACAGGGATCAGTCAATATTATGTAGCACCATACACTTCCAGATCCAATACCAATGATAGTATAGTTTACCTGCACATATTCATATCTCAGTTGTTTTACACGGTCTGAGTTTCTTTCGAAAGGGACTCTGTACAGCTGCTTCACCCTAATACTATTGCGTTTCAGTAGACGAGACAGTGCAGAGAGATTCACTCTGTTGACGTTTTGGAATATGGTGTTATCTGCTATTATGTGGTCCTGCAGTTCTCTGAGTCTGATGCAATTATTTGCAATGACCATATTTACAATGTGGGTCTCCTGCTCTGGGGTGAACAGTCGACCTCTTCCACTAGATACTGGTTTTCATGGAGTTCTGTAAAACCATTTGAATGGTTTTAGTGAAGATCCTTCTCATTATGAAAGTACAGTACCAGTAAGACTACAGCACTTACAGTTACTTACCAGTTCTCATTTCGAAATATCCAGATGATACCTGCAACAGTATAGCGGCTCAGATTTGGTTGAACCCGTTTCCCAGTCTGCTTCATGCTCATCCCATGGTTGACAACATGGTCAACCATAGTCACTTTGATTTCATCAGTTATTGTGTTCCTGACTCCCCTTCCTCTCCCCCGTCCTCCTTTTACTTTTTCACCTCCTCATCCTACTCCTCATCCTCCTAGTTCTCACCCCTCTTACACTCTGACCAATATTGGCCTCCCTTGTTGTCCAAACCAAATGTTTACCTGTGGCCTATTTATAGTGCTCAAGCTCTGATTTGTAAGTCTGTCTGTTTTTCCAAGTCAACCAGCGGTTTTCTCATTCTCCTGCTTTTTGCTATTCTCCTTTTTTCTAGTCCTTCCGGTTTGTCCCTTGCCTGTTTCTGGACTCGGTACCCGCCTGCCTGACCATTCTGCCTGTCTTGACCACGAGCCTGTCTGCCACGCTGTACCTCCTGGACTCTGATCTGGTTTTGACCTTTTGCCTGTCCATGACCATTCTCTTGCCTACCCCTTTGGATTAATAAACATTGTAAGACTCCAACCATCTGCCTCCTGTGTCTGCATCTGTGTCTTTCCTTGTGTCATGAGAGTAATATGGTGTCAATAATAATAGGTTACAGTTTTTATCTCTTTGATGCAATTTTCACAAGTATGTGGTACATTTTCACACCTCTTTGTACAAAACAGATAATGAAAAAGGCAGTGGTATGAAAACTCTGAGGACATTTTCAATTGACAAGTACAACAAAACCATGGATGATGCATGCAATTATTTCAATCCAGACCTACTGTATGTCAGGCTTGGATTCACCATGCCAAAAGTTTTTGTTTTTCCCAGGTGCAAGAACAAGGAGGATATTTACTTAGATTTCGATGAGAACCTATGACCAAATGCCTAAGACAGACTTGAAACAAACTAGAGCCTTCTAAACATTGTTTCTTTCATTTATTTAATTTGATTACTTTGTGAAAGATGTCACCAACGCTCACACCTATTGGGATAGAAATTATGGAAATGTGATCTTCAGACATTTTTAAATGGGTAGTCCAAGTGTATTACCTAATGTGAAAACAGTGTAATGTACTGTAATTTACACTACTGTAACATACTACATTCAAATGGCAATTTTTAAACATGTATCTTATATTTTTTTCTGTTGGATTAAATGGTTAATAAAATAACTCAATTGAGAAGATATTATGTTGTGTTTTGGTGATTAAACCAATGTTCTCATTATATTTAATGGTACATTTATAATTTGGATCAATGGTTGTGTGGTGAAAGATGTCTACAAACAAAATTAATGCACAGTGTTGAATGTAAGACTGGCTGTGTTACATGTGTTACCAATTTGCAGTTTTGTACTAAGAGTTTAGAAAATTCACCACATGCTTGTGAAAATAGTACCATGGCGATACCCTTTAGATGGAAGGTTACAAAGAGGATCCCTGAGGAGGAATCATGTGATAAGCAAGCCTGGTAGAGAGAGAATGTGGAGGCTTTCGTACACCTCAGAGCTGCTCGCTCTCGACTTAAAAACCCAATCACACCACAGTACGGGGGAGAAAATCATATCATTCAACGGGTCAGGTAAAAAGTCAACCTGCCTGTTTCAGGGGCCTCAGTTGCGTGCTGCTATATTTAATTTATAGAGTCCTTTTGCCTGGAGAGTCCCTGACCTTCCCAGAATTTCTGGGAACTCTTAGGAAATGTTTGACCACACCGTTCCATGTGGCCAGTGGTTCAAGGGTGTTAGGGTCCTATTCAATCAATGTTTTGACCTCAATGTCATGCATGTCAGTGGGCCATTTCAGCAGGCGGTGATTAATCATGGTTATGAAGGTGATTTACAAGAGCAAAAAGAAGACTGGGGTATTAGAGTATGGTAATAGAAATCCAAGGTTGGGCATCTTATCATGATTTATTAAAGAGAAACAACCTTGTTGACTATAAGCCTATACAGTATGTAAACTGAAAGGAGAGCATGAATGATCGCGTAATGATAAGAAGATGATTTGCATCATATACGGCTTGTCATGAGAGGTTCCTTTTAACCTCTTACACTTATGGTGGCGCTATTTCATTTTTGGAAGAAAAACGTTCCCGTTTTAAACAAGATATTTTGTCACAAAAAGATGCTCGACTATGCATATAATTGCTACTGTTCGAAAGAAAACACTCTGACGTGTCCAGAAATACAAATATCTTCTCTGTGCGTGCCCTTTAACGTGAGCTTCAGGCAAAACCAAGATGACTTGGCATCCAGGAAATGACAAGGATTTTTGAGGCTCTGTCTTTCATGATCTCCTTATATGGCTGTGAACGCAAGAGGAATGAGTCTGCCCTTTCTGTCGTTTCCCCAAGGTGTCTGCAGCATTGTGACGTATTTGTAGGCAGATCGTTGGAAGATTGACCATAAGAGACCACATTTACCACGTGTCCGCCCGGTGTCCTGCGCCGAAATTGGTGCGCAAAAGTCACCTGCCAGTATTTTTCCATGGGGCACAGAGAGAGAAGCAAGCTTCCATGAACTGCATGTCAATGAAGAGATATGTGAAAAAACACCTTGAGGATTGATTCCAAACAACGTTTGCCATGTTTCGGTCGATATTATGTAGTTAATCCGGAAAAAGTTTCACGTTGTAGGTGACTGCATTTCGGTTCGTTTCGGTAGCCAGGCGCAATGTAGAAAACGGAACGATTTCTCCTACACACAGACGCTTTCAGGAAACACTGCGCATTTGGTATGTGGCTGGGAGTCTCCTCATTGAAAACATCAGAAGCTCTTCAAAGGTAAATGATTTTATTTATTTGGTTATCTGGCTTTTGTGAAAATGTTGCGTGCTACATGCTACACAAAATGCTATGCTAGCTTTGCATACTCTTACACAAATTAGTCAATTTCTATGGTTCAAAAGCATATTTTGAAAATCTGAGATGACAGTGTTGTTAAGAAAAGGCTAAGCTTGAGAGCAAACGCATTATTTTAATTTTATTTGCGATTTTCAGAAATCGTTAACGTTGCGTTATGCTAATGAGCCTGAGGCTTAGTCACAATCCAGGATCCGGGATGGGGAGTTTCAAGAGTTAAGAAACAAACCTTTTCAGTTAAAAATTGTCTTGCCTTAGGAACATTTCCCCAGTTTTAGGCTCAGAGTGTTACAGTATAATGATACAAGGTGCTTACATTAGTAGAGTGATGCTAATTTGCCTCCAGGTTATGTTCCCTTTCCTTGATCCTCACTAAGCACTGTTCTTTGTCCAATGCCGCCACATGTTATTACACTTCCTTGCTGTCACCTACCTGCTGCACTGTTCATTTTTAGGGGGCTGAGTACTTGCAGAGGAGAGTGTCATTGGAAGAAGCCATAATGATAATAAAAGGTCCAAAATGGCACCCTATTCACTTTATAGCGCATTACTTTTGACAGTAGCTCTTTGGACCCTGGTCAAAAGTAGTGCACTATTAAGGTAATAGGGTGCCATTTGGGATTATATGAGATACAGTATGTTGCTAACAGCACTCTGTGGGAGGTGTCTGTACTCACTGCCAACCTCAAAGCATCCGTTTTGTCCCTGTTGAAATAAGGCACAGCAACCACATGTGAATGGGCATACTAAATTATACATCACTGGAATGAAATACTGTATGGCTGTAATGATTTTGCAGGTGCACATAATCATATAGATTAGAACTGCAATGCAAATTCTTCATTGTTAAAGGCCCAGTGCAGTCAAACATGTAATTTCCTGTGTTTTATATACAGTACCAGTCAAAAACTTTGGACACACCTACTCATTCAAAGGTTGTTCTTTATTTTTACTATTTTCTACATTGTAGAATAATAGTGAAGACATGAAAACTATGAAATAACACATATGGAATCATGTAGTAACCAAAAAAGTGTTAAACAAATCAAAATCTATTTTATATTAATAAGTAGCCAAGTTGCCTCGATGAGAACTTTGCACACTCTATTTGGTTAAAGATCAAATAAGCAAAGAGAAACGACAGTCCATTATTACTGTAAGACTTGAAGGTCAGTCTTAAAAATAACTTTTAAAGTTTCTTCAAGTGCAGTCACAAAAACTATCAAGCATTATGATGAACCTGGTTCTCCTGAGGAATGCCACAGGAAAGGAAGACCCAGAGTTACCTCTGTTGCATAAATTCATTAGATTTAACTGCACTTCAGATTGCAGCCCAAGTAAATGCTTCACAGAGTTCAAGTAACAGACACATCTCAACATGAACTGTTGAGAGGAGACTGTGTGAATCAGGCCTTCATGGTCAAATTGCTGCAAAGAAACCACTACTAAAGGACACCAATAAGAAAAAAAGAGTTGTGTGGGCCAAGAAACACGAGCAATGGACATTAGACCAGTGGAAATCAGTCCTTTGGTCTGATGAGTCCAAATTTGCGATTTTTGGTTCCAACCACCGTGTATTTGTGAGACACAGAGTAGGTGAACGGATGATCTCCGCATGTGTGGTTCCCACTGTAAAGCATTGAGGAGGAGGTGTGATGGTGTGGGTGTGCTTTGCTGGTGACACTGTCGGTGAATTATTTAGAATGCAAGGCACACTTAACCAGCATGGCTACCACAGCATTCTGCAGCAATACGCCATCCCACCTGTTTTGTGCTTAGTGAAACGACAATTTGTTTTTCAACAGGACAATAACCCAACACACCTCCAGGCTGTGTAAGGGCTATTTGACCAAAAAGGAGAGTGATGGAGTGCTGCATCAGATGACCTGGCCTCCACAATCCACCTGACCTCAAACCAATTGAGATGGTTTGGGATGAGTTGGACCACAGAGTGAAGGAAAAGCAGCCCACACGTGCTCAGCATATGTGGAAACTCCTTCAAGATTGTTGCAAAAGCATTCCATGTGAAACTGGTTGAACGAATGCCAAGAGTGTGCAAAGCTTTAATCAAGTCAAAGGGTGGCTACTTTGATGATTCTAAAATATATTTTAAAAAACAAGTGTTTAACACTTTTTTGGTTACATGATTCCATATGTCTTGTTTCATAGTTTTGATGTCTTCACTATTATTCTACAATGTAGAAAATAGTAAAAATGAATGAGTAGGTGTGTCCAAACTTTTGACTGGTACTGTATATTTCCACACTATAATACTGTCAAATTAATAAAATTATGATCATGCCCTTTTAGTGTATGAGCTGTTTGAGAAGATTGCATGAAATTTCAGCCTGTTTTGGTGGGATGGAGTTTTGGCCTGCCTTGTGACAACTTCTTCAGGCTAGGGTCTATTTTTCTCCATTTCCGCCTGACTGACGTGCCCAAAGTAAACTGCCTGTTGCTCAGGCCCTGAAGCCAGCATATGCATACAATTGGTACCATTGGAAAGAAAATACTCTGAAGTTTGTAGAAATGTTCACATAATGTAGGAGACTATAACACAATAGATATGATTGGAGAAAATCCAAAGAAAAACCAACTGGAACGATTTGTTTTTGAGAGAACCCATGCTCTTCCATTAGAACGTATAGGGAGAAAATGTAATCTAGCTCCCAGTATGCAATTCCTATGGCTTCCACTGGATGTCAGTAATCTTTGTTCATGGTTTCAGGCTTGTTTCTTCCCACACGAGAAAGAATTATGAGTTTTAGTACTGGGATACAGACTTGGAAAGCAGTCTATGCGTGCACGACGAAGAGGACGCGCACCTGCTAATATAATTTTCCTATTGAACATACTTCATACCGTCTGAAATATTATAGTTTAATTACATTTTGGGGTACCTGAGGATTAAATATAGATGTATTTTGACTTGTTTTAACACAGTTTAGTGGTAGCTTTTTGGATTTCTTTCTCTGCATGTTGAACGAGTGGATTACTTAAATCGATGGTTCCAACTAAACAGACTTTTTGGGATATAAAGAAGAATTTTATCAAACAAAACGACACTACATGTTGTAGCTGGGACCCTTTGGATGACAAATCAGAGGAAGATTTTCAAAAAGTAAGTGAAAACTTAATCGCTATTTGTGAATTTATGAAACCTGTGCTGGTGGAATTTGTTTTTGATGTGGGGCGCCGTCCTCAAACAATCGCATGGCATGCTTTTGCTGTAAAGCCTATTGTAAATCGGACAGTGCAGCTAGAGTAACAAGAATTTAAGCTTTTAACCGATATTAGACACTTGTATGTTCCTGAATTTGAATATCCATAATTCTTATGATTATTCATTTGAATTGCGTGCCCTCCAGTTTCACCGGAAGTTGTTCCGCAAGCGGGATGCCTAGTCTATCATTTATTTTAATACACCAATAAGAAGGAGTTCCAAACCTCTCTGCCAAAAACAGCTAGTTTTCAGTATTCCCCTTCCCCAATTGTAGAGGATTTACCACCCATGACTGTATTTGTTTGTGACGGAGACTTGGTTGTTGCCATTCCTCCCTTTTCTGTCCGACTTCACGAGCACTATGGTTGGGAATTTCCTCACGATACAATATTATCATGATACTTAGGTGCGATTTTCACGATTCTATATGTATTGCAATTCGATACTGTGTGTTTTATCACGATTCTATATTCCAAATGTATTGCTCACGATATGTTTACTGAAGAGGGAGAAGAGAGAGCCATGAGAAAACAAGTTTTGATCAGTCATGGAAATGAAAGTGCTCCCTATGAAAAAATTGGCTCCCTATTTAAAAAGAAGATGGAGAACAATGTAGAAAGGAAAAATACTGGCGTTTTGGTGCAGGTATAGCCAACTGTAGCAAAAATACTATTGCAATATTGTCAAATGTTACAGTACGATATATTGTAAAAAAAATAATATCCCGATGTGTAACTATATCGATTTTTTTCCACCATCACTATTTAACACAATACCATACATATTTCATAAGGCCTTATTTTGAGGGCCTAGTTTCACCCTAATAAAGGGCACTGAGACTCATACGCATCACTTTAAACCAAAACCAGCATGCTCTATTGCAGGTAGATTTTTTTAATTGTTTGTTTCAATATCTATGTTTGTGCATGTACATTGATTGATTGATTAATTATTTAATCTTAAACTACTTAAATATAAATTACAACATGTTGTGAATGAATCCATTGTATTAGTTGGATTTATTGCACCCATTTCTGAAATGGTTGTTCCAGTTGAGATGCTTTAGGTAGTCTCATAGCATAGTCTTCCCAACCCTGGCAATCGTTCTGAATAAAGGTGATAAAAAATTCTAAACGTTGGATATGCTCACACTGACTGGATTCCAATAGGAATTACATATCATCTTGCAAGCCTGGTTGTATTACACTCTGAAAAAAAGGTTTGGATTTGTTCCTAAATGGGTACAAACACTTGTCACTGTATCTGTACCCTGTAAAGTCATCTTTTGTACCTTTAGTTATAAGTGCATACTTTTACACCAGTTCATACCTCAGGCCACATCAGGCCTGCAAGTATGGTTGCAAAATTCCAGTGACTTTCCCCAAAATTCCCTGATTTTCCAAACATCCTGGTTGAAGGATTTCAGTCTGCTTCGTTTTCCAGGAAACTTCCATGCAGGATTTCTGGAAAACCAAGTTACAAGAATTTTGCAACCCTACACAACAAATTTGAGATCTGAATTTTAACAACCACAGTGTTAAATTTCACACTTTCTAAGAAATTATATGTGACCATGTCACATTTCAAAATGTTGATAAACTAATCACCCCAAAAGTGTTGGGTCCCTAACACCATGGGTGTTGCAAATTCTGAATTAAATGAACACTTTATTAGAACTGATGCTGTAACACTTTATCAGTGTTAGGGAATTAACATCTGTGTGCTTACAGTAACACGTTTTGGGGAACTGTTTTAACACTGTAGGGTGTAAGGCCTGATTTGCATATTTATTTCCCAGGGTGCCTTTCAAGTGGATTTTTGAGTTACTAGTTCCACCTATGACTGTGTTTGCTAGTGACAGAGATATGTCTGTTGCATTCATTTTCAGATGACTATTATGATTATGAGCATGTGGGGAATGGTGGCCCTTGAGTGCCAGAACAAGATGAATGTCAGGAGAAGTGCAGTATTATCATAAGGAGAATTCTACTTGTATTATGGAAAAAGAGAGGCAGAGAGAGGGTGAGCTTGAATTTATTAAAAATGTTTGAAAAAAATGTGGATGGTTTGATGAAGAAGAATGGTAGAAAATGTAAGCAGAGTGAGATACATACTGGAACGCTCTGTCAATCAATGGGTGACATGTCTTGAGTTTTATTTTTTACCTTTTACCGGTAAAAGGTAAAAAATAAAACTCAAGACATGTCACCCATTGATTGACAGAGCGTTCCAGTTCCCGCCAATATCCAGCAACTTCGAATAGCCATTGAATAGGAGAACATTCCACAGTACACCATTAACACAGGAGGAGAAATGGAAGTGAACAAGGGTGAAGTATTGTAGGTGTGGTGAAGTTCTCTAAGCCCGAGGGTCAGGATAAAGAAGAGTCTGTGAAGGTAGGAGAGACATTTTGGAAAAAGTGGACCCTTTCCTTTTGGCTGATCTATTTGTGGTTTCAGGGTGGGTGAAAATGGAGTTAGGGGCTGTGGAATTGTTGAAGTGGACAAGCAATGTGAGTTGTTTTGCTCTCAAGAAAAGGGTTTTGCTCTCATTGAAAGGAGTGTTTACTGGGGTAGCGGTAAATGTGAAAGGGGACCAACTGAGGCGGAAGATTCCTGCTATTTGTGATGCTCGTCATTTGATGCGACGCAGACAGCATGGCATGAGTGGAGACAAATAAGTAAATGTCTGTTCTTTTAAGTTTGATGTTGAGTCTTTGCCCGACAAGCTGATGCTAGGATATATCAGTTATCCCGCACAAACTTTTGTACCGAATACATTATGTTGTTACAGGTGTCAAGCTTATGGGCATGTGGCAGCAGTGTGTAGGAGGGAGGTTCAGAAGGGCATGAGACAAAGTTATGTGTAGCATGGATGAAAGAAGCGGTATGTGTTAATTGTAGTGGTGCCCATGGGGCTGGGGATCAGAAATGTCCGGTGAGAGAGAGGCAGGTTGAGGTTACCAGGGTTGGAGTAGTGCAGAAGTTGTTGTATGCAGAGGCAGTGAAGAAACTAGAGGAAGATGGGTCAAGTGGGAGGAATCCTGAGAGAAGTGGGGTGAGTAGTACATCTGTACCCGTACAGAGGGATAGACGAAACGGGATCTATGCTTCAGTAAGATAGGGTTTTTAGTGGTTATAGCGATGGTTATCAACTGTACTGCAGGGATGGAACATGAGCCGCAGAAAATTGAGGTTGTGGTGGCAGCTGTAGAGAAGTATTTGGGTGTACGAGATTTGAGTTACAGGGTGGTGGTGTCCCGTCCTTTCAGGCTGTTGTCCTGGGGTACGACTAGATAGATTTAGTGGAGTAGGGTCGTGGGTTTTTAATGAGTGTAGGGTTAGATGGTAGGGTATTTGTTATTTCCTTTTTTTTACAAGCAACTATGAGTAAATTATACTCCAGTCCAGCTGGTGGTGGTAATGTAACATTTATTGGATGCCAACCACCATTAAACCTCATCGAAGAAGGAGGATGAGTCCTGGAGATTTCACCAACTGAGTTCCTAAGTGAATATTTTATCATAAAATGTCATTATTTATGACGATACATCATTTTTTCTATACCATACTTTGAACGTTTTAACTTAACACAGTGGTCTGAAACTCCGTGTTTGCAGGCCACATCAGCAAGTCACATTATGCTGGCTTGCAAAGTGTTATATAATGAATGCCTATTGGAATCCAGACAGAGTTAGGATAGCCAACCGTTGGAATTTTTTTATAGCCCACAGTTGCAGTTGGAATGACTGCCAAGGTAGGTAAGGTTGATGAGACTACCATCCCAAACCATCTAAACTGGAACCACTTAGAGATTGGATTAGTTTCGATTTAAAAAAATATTTGTGTATTATAAGATCAATCAATGCGCATGCAGAAACATATATTACAACAAACTATTCTAAAAAGCAATCTGCAACAAATCATGCTGGGGAATATGATAATAAGGCCCCTCCCATGTTGTTTTTCACTCTGAGAGCGTTAAAGGAAATTAAATCAACACAGTGAAGTAACAACAACACCAAACAGCGTTGATCCCACTGTGATTCAAATAACACTTAATTAATGCATTCACTGCAAGTGGTGTGAAGTTCAATCCCACTTGTGTTAACCCCACCAGAATCAACACACAGATATAACACTTTTTACCTCAACACAGAGACTTAAACACCTACACATTTCCTGTGTGTCCTTACACAGAACATGCTGGAAGGGACCACCACAGCAGGTGGTGATGAAGCAAGGCAGGGGAGCATCTAGGGAGAGCACCTTTCTTTGCCAAACAGCTGCAGAGATTGTGGCGCTCATGATGTGAGGTCTTATCGAGAGCACCAGTTTTTACATAAAGGAAATATAATAGATTTAAGAAAACCCCTCTTTGTGCTAATAGGCAGTTTCTCTAAATAACACATGAGCAGTAGCAAGTGTTCAGTCAATACATGATGTGTCTTCCGGGGCTATTTCCATTCATTTAGATCTGGCTGGTGAACATGTTAGTGCTCTTTGGGATTTATTTAGTAGAGGAATCATAGTTGGGGGATGTTATGACTGTCATTATACTGCCTTAATAAGTAACCATGTAAAGATGTATTATTGATTCAAATGACATTCTACAGTTCATAAACCCTAGGAATCAGATTGTAATATGTCCTGCTGAGACTGAGGCTGTCCTAATATGGACACCACGGTCTGGTTCAGATCTCTTCTTCTTGATCCTCCACATATCACTGCAAATCAGGTCACCCGGCTCTAGCTATATTTAGCAGCTGCAGCTCCATTTAGCCTACCTGCAGTTAAGCACATTATGTTCAGCAAATAAATGTTGCATTAGGTTATAATAATGTACTGCTGTACTGTCTGGTGTTGGATTATCACAAGCAAAGTCGGAGCCTGGAAAAAGTGAATGAGAGAAGTCGGTATAAATGAGTGACTCAATCAATGTTTGCTCATTTATAAAATTCTACAGCAACACAATCAATGTGGTTTGAACATGTATCCATTTGGTGTAGTGGAGGACTCCCAAAGAGGATGCTCATTATGGTATAGGTTTGGCCGCACAATGATAACCTGATGGATTGGTCTTGATGTGGTCGCTGTGTTAACAGGTGGTTAGTCAAGCCTGGGGGAATGGAGATGAAACCACCTACTGAGAACCCTGAGAATCCTGGTCAGGACTCATACACAGTCAGTGGTGGGAAAAGTAGCCAATTGTTGTACTTTAATGGAAAATGTCTCAAGAAAAAGTGAAAGTCACCCAATAAAATCTTACTTAAGTAAAAGTCTAAAAGTATTTGGTTATAAATATCAAAAGTAAATGTTATTTCGAAAATATATTTAAGTATCAAAAGAAAAAGTATAAATCATTTCAAATTACTTATATGTAGCAAACCAGATGGCACCATTTTCTTTTTCTCTTTTTATTTACGGATAACTACGGGCACGTACGGCACGCGCCAACACTCAGTAGTCATTTGCAAACAAAGCATATGTTTATTGAGTCCAGATCAGAGGCAGTATGGATGACCAGGGATGTTCTCTTGATAAGTGTGTGAATTACACCATTTTCCTGTCCTGCTAAGCAATCAAAATGTAAGTCATTTTGGGTGTCAGGATAAAAGTATGGAGAATAAAGTACATCATGTTCTTTAGGAATGTAGTGAACTAAAGTAAAAGTTGTCAAAAACATAAATAGTTAAGTACAGACACTACTTAAGTAGTACTTTCAAGTATTTATACTTAAGTACTTTACACCACTGTACACACTCCTAAATGCTGAGACTACTCCTAAATGCTGATACTCCTAAATGTTGAGGCTACTCCTAAGTGCTGAGACTACACCTAAATTTGTATTTGTATTTGTATTTATTAAGGATCCCCATTAGCTACTGCCAAGGCAGCAGCTACTCTTCCTGGGGTCCAGCAACATTAAGGCAGTTACATACAATTAAAAATATTACACTTCATAACAGTCATAACACTCACTTCAAAAAACATTGTGTGCCCTCAAGCCTGTGTGTGTGTTTCGTCACTGTCCCCTTACTCTACACTCTCATCTGTAAAAAAAAAAATCTGATTCTACTGCTTGCATCAGTTACCTGATGTGGAATAGAGTTCCATGTAGCCATGGGTCTATTTAGTACTGTGCACCTCCCATAGTCTGTTCTTGCCTTGGGGATTGTGAAGAAACCTTTGGTGGCATGTCATGTAGGGTATGGATGGGTGTCCGAGCTGTGTGCTCGTAGTTTAAACAGCCACCTCTGTGCATTCAGGATGTCAACACTTCTCACAAAAACAAGTAGTGATGAAGTCAATATCTCCTCCACTTTGAGCCGTGAGAGATATGCATGCAAATTATTAATGTTTGATCTCCGTGTACACCCAAGGGCCATCCGTGCTGCCCTGTTCTGAGCCATTTTGTAATTTTCCAAGGTCCATCTTTGTGGTACCTGACCACACGACTGAACAGTAGTCCAGGTGCAACAAAACTTGGGCCTGTATGACCTGCCTTGTTGATAGTGTTGTTAAAAAGGCAGAGCCGCACTTTATTATGCACAGACTTCTCCCCATATTAGCTACTGTTGTATCAACATGTTTTGACCATGACCGTTTATAATCCAGGGTTACCCAAACTTGCTCAATTTCCATATTATTTATTACAAGATGTAGTTGAGGTTTAGGGTTTAGTGAATGATTTGTACCAAATACAGTGCTTTTAGTTTATTTTTCCTTATTCCTTGCCACCCATTCTGAAACTAACTGCAGCTCTTTCTTAAGTGTTGCAGTGATTTCACTTGCTGTAGTAGCTGATGTGTATAGTGTTGAGTCGTCTGCATTCATAGACACAATGGCTTTATTCAAAGCCAGTGTCATTAGTAAAGATTGATAAAAATAAGGGGCCTAGACCGCTGCCCTGGGGAAATTCCTTGTTCTATTTGGATTATGTTGGAGAGGCTTCCAATAAAGAACACCCTCTGTATTCTGTTAGACAGGTCGCTCTTTATACACAATATAGCAGGGGGTGTAAAGCCATAACACTTATGTTTTTCGATCAGCAGACTATGATCGATAATGTCAAAAGCCTCACTGAAGTCTAACGAAACAGCTCCCCCAATATTTTTAAAAATATATATTCTCTCCAATTATGATTTTGTCTCATCAGGTTTGGGAGAGGCAAAGGTCAAGTTACACGTCTTCCGAAACATGACCCGCCAAACCGCGCTCCTTAACACTTGACACCTTAACACGGAAGACAGCTGCACCAATGTGTCGGAGGAAACACTGTTCAACTGACAACTGAAGTCAGCCTGCAGGTGCCCAGCCCACCACAAGAAGTCGCTAGAGGGCAATGTGCTAAGTAAAGCCCCCCCTGCCAAACCTTCCCCTAACCCGGACGACGTTGGGCCAATTGTGCACTGTCCTATGGGACTCCCGGTCACAGCCCGTTGTGACACAGCCTGGGATCAAACCCGGTTTGAAGTAACGCTTCAAGCACTGCGATGCAGTGCCTTAGGCCCACCCACAATCTTTATATTTTCAATTTCTCTCAGCCAATCATCAGTCATTTGTGTAAGTGCCATGCTTGTTGAATGTCCTTTTATATAAGCATGAAAGCTGAAAGTCTGTTGTCCATTTGTTTACAGTAAAGTAGCATTGTATCTGGTCAAAAACAATTTTTTTCAAAAGTTTACGAAGGGTTGGTAACAGACTATTTGGTCAGCTATTTGAGCCAATAAAGGGGACTTTACAATTCTTGGATAGCGGATTCACTTTTGCTTCCCTCTAGGCACACACGTTCTAGTAGGCTTAGATTGAATAGGAGTGGCAATATTGTTGATAGACAACAATAATTGTTTCACCTCTTCCACACTTACTTTAACGGAATTCAAAATTACAATACTTGTCTTTCATAATTTGATCAGTTATACTTGTAGTGTCAACGTTTGGTTGCTGGCATTTCCTACTTAAGTTTGCTAATCTTGCCCATTCAAAATAATTAATGCCAATATCAGTGGGTTTTGTGATGAATGAGTCATCTGATTCAATGAATGGTGGAGCTGAGTTTGCCTTTTTTTTCATTTAAGGTGCTCCAAAGCTTATTTTACTGTCATTCTTTATATTATTATTTTTTTGTCTCATAGTATAGTTTCTTCTTATTTTAGTTTAGTCACATGATTTCTCAATTTGCAGTATGTTTGTCAATCGTTTGTGCAGACATATTTATTTGCCATTCCTTTTGCCTTATACCTCTCAATCATAAAATGTTTCCATTCCTCATCAGTCCAGAGGGATTTAACTGTTTTTACAGTAATTGTCTTGATGGGTTATTGCTTATTAGTAACTGGAATAAGCAATTTCATAAATGTGTCAAGTACAGCATCTGGTTGCTCCTCATTACACACCACAGAACAACAAATATTATTTACATCAACAAAATAGGAATCACTACAAAACTTGTTGTCTGACCTGTTATTCACCATATTAGACCCAGCCTTCGGGAACTTTGGTTTTCCTACATATGGCTACTATATTGTGATCACTACATCAGATGGATTTGGATACTGCTTTAAAGCAAATTTCTGCAACATTAGCAAAGATGTGATCAATACACGTTGAAGATTTTATTAATGTGCTCTTTGTAAGTTATGGCTGCAACCGTTTGTTCTCAATTTCTGCCTGAAGACATACCCAAATCTAACTGCCTGTAGCTCAGCCCTAGAGGCAAGGATATGCATATTCTTGGTATCATTTGAATGGAAACATTCTGAAGTTTGTGGAAATGTTAATTGAATGTAGCAGAATATAACACAGTAGATCTGGTGGAAGAAAAGAGAAAGAAAGAGCATATGTTTTCTGTTTTTTATTGTTGTAGTATCATCTTTCAGATGTACTAGAATAGTCACACAGTCAGATAGGATGCTGGAGATAATTTGGATGGATAACACAAGAGGGCATCTGTAGGTGTGCCAAGTTTGAGACTGATAACTTCAGGAATGGGTGAGCTACATGACATTTAGCATGAAGTCACCCAGGTGTCCCACACAAGTTGCCCAAATGTACCCAAGTGGCCGAATTGGTGAAATGACCTATAACTATATACAGCAGTGCAAATAACTATATACAACATATCAAAAAGCAATTCTAACACACACACACACACAAAAAAAATGTTTAAAAAATATCAGAAAATAAATATTTAAAAAAAGTACACACCCCTTGGAAGTCCTTGTCAAAATATTTTGCTGCCTGTGCCATGTCCCATAGCAGTCTCTTTCTGATGTAAAGCAGAGGCAAACTGAACAAGTGGTGCATTTCATGCGACACAGAACACAACGACGCCTCCATGCTGTGCCCTTTTGGCTCTGAGGAACAGTCATGCCTGCAGTAATGAACTGTGGCATATGAACGCCACTGGGGGCACAGGTAGAGCCGGCAGCTTGGCACCGGGGCCTCCCAGTCGGAGTCGCTATCACTGTGAAAGAAAAGATTTAAAAAATATTTGTATTTTATGAGCCTTTTATCATCACATAAAATAAACAGATATGTATTGATTGTATAGAGCAGAGGGAACAGTCACTAAGGTGTTCCATTCAACTCCGACCATTGTTGTGTGTGTGTATATGTATATATATATATATATATATATATATATATATACAGTATATATACACACACACACACACACACACACACACACACACACACAAAACAAACTACACATTTCATTGCAAAAAAAATAATATATTTTTTATATATATAATATATATATTTTTATATTTCATTAAACGACATTAGCACTTACCCGTCCAGAAGTACGTCCTGTCCTTGCAGAAACAGCTCCTCAGATCGTTTGAATCTAAACACTCCAAGATTCCTCAAACGAAAAATCTGTCTCACTTTCACTTTTACTTTAGATTTTGACTTCGCTTTACATGAAGTATTCGCCAGGATATCTTCAATGAAATTGTTGAAACTACAACTTTCCGAAATACAGCTGCGTAAAAAGCCTGACAGCAACCCCTCTGATCGTCAAGGCGAAAATGGAGTTCCCTGCGCCTGCGATGATAACCAAGGAATTGTGGTCCAACCCCAAACCATTACATACTGGCGTTTACCTCAGCTCATTGGCTATCTACCCAGCTAGATTTCCAGAAGATCAGTGGTCATTGGGCAGAAATATAGTCAATCAATGAAGCTTCACTAAAATTATTGGTGCGTCAGGTAGTCATTTATCGTTGTCTTCAACTCAGCTCACTTCGGTCAATTCTCCCAGCAAAAAAAAAAACAACGTGTTTGACTGTGTTGCGAACATCCAGAGGAATACACTGAAACCCACCATGACTATATAAACGATTGTTTACAGGGGCGAATCACGCCGAATGCTCCGTAAAAAAAATGATAGAGATGGAATTCCCGGCACAAATAGTTTACAAAATGTTTAGATTTAGGCTATAAAAATGGATTTTATCAAAGAAAACGGCACTTCATTTGATCAGTGGGATACTCAGGAAGAGAAATAAGAGCAAGATATCAGAATGTAGTAATAATTTTACCTTCAGATGTGAAAGTCTAAAAACTGTCATGGCGGAAAATGTTTCTGTTCTTGATTGCTCTTCTCAAACAAAAGCATGGGATTTGTTCTCTGTAATAGCTATTTTAAATTGAAAAACGTAGTTTGATTACCAAGATTCTAATCTTTGAAGGGTGTAAGACACTTGCATTTTCAAGAATGTTTAATGTTACGAAATTGTATTTTTAGTTGTCACTCTGAAATTTCCCCTGATGTTGGTCCCTGTACGGGGACAGTAGCCATTCTTTATATAATATTTCTTTTGTCTCATAGTATAGTTTCTTCTTATTTTAGTTTAGTCACATGATTTCTCAATTTGCAGTATGTTTGTCAATTGTTTGTGCAGACATATTTATTTGCCATTCCTTTTGCCTTATACCTCTCAATCATAAAATGTTTCCATTCCTCATCAGTCCAGAGGGATTTAACTGTTTTTACAGTAATTGTCTTAATGGGTTATTGCTTATTAGTAACTGGAATAAGCAATTTCATAAATGTGTCAAGTACAGCATCTGGTTGCTCCTCATTACACACCACAGACCAACAAATATTATTTACATCAACAAAATAGGAATCACTACAAAACTAGTTGTCTGACCTGTTATACACCATATTAGACCCAGCCTTCAGAACTTTGGTTTTCCTACATAGGGCTACTATATTGTAATCACTACATCAGATGGATTTGGATACTGCTTTAAAGCAAATTTCTGAAACATTAGTAAAGATGTGATCAATACACGTTGAAGATTTTATTAATGTGCTGTTTATAACTACCCTGGTAGGTTGACTGGTTACAATTTGAAGCCAGTCAATATTTAAATTACACAGAAAATGTATGTTGATCACATACTATACACTATCAAGCATTTCACACAAGTTATCCAGATACTGACTGTTAGCACTTCGTGGTCTATAGCAGATTCCCACAATAATGGGCTTTAGGTTAGGCAGATAAACCTGTATCCATATTGTAGCCTCTGTAGCCTCAACATTATTTAACATCAGATCCTCTATAAGCTTTACAGGAATGTGGTTTTGAATATAAACAGCAATGCCTCCACCATTGGCATTTCTGTATTTTCTGTAGATGTTATAACCATGTGTTGCTACCACTGTATCAAAGGTATTATATAAGTGACGTTCGGAGAATGTCAGAATATGAATTGAATCTATTTCTAGCAAATTATTGATTTCATGAACTTTGTTTCTTAAGCAACATATGTTAACATTGGCTATTTTTTAGCACTTTGCTGGGGTGTTTGATTGTTTTCATTGCTTTACTGAGAAGTTTAGCAGAAGTAGACATGCTCACGTTATTTATGTTAGTACAGGGTGAGCTGCACACAGTGGACTTCTTACCAGGGCACACCGCCTCAGTGCTAACAGTATAAGTCGTGTTCATAGACAAATGATTACTGCATACAATAGCTGTAGGATCATCACAGGCATTCAGGGCACTTAGAGGGACATAAATTAGGTTACTTACATTGTGTCTACCAATGCCCATGGGATAATGTACATTTGCTGAAGCATTATGACAACTAAGCAACAAAATGGTAGGGATTCGTTTAACTGGGCTAGATGCATTGTCTCAAATCAAATCCAAGTTTATTTGTCACGTGCACCGAATACAACAGGTGTAGACCGTACAGTGAAATGCTTACTTACAGGCTCTAACCATATTGCAAAAAAGGTGTGAGGTGAACAATAGGTAAGTAAAGAAATAAAACAACAGTAAAAAGACAGGCTATATACAGTAGCGAGGCTATAAAAGTAGCGAGGTTACATACAGACACCGGTTAATCAGGATGATTGAGGTAGTATGTACATGTAGATATGGTTAAAGTGACTATGCAGCCTTATAATGTTATGAAAGGATCCAAGAACTAAAAGGCTAAAATCCTGCTGAAACATTCAATGCCACAATTTAGGGAGGGCACAGGGCTAGATATTATTGGGTGTTTGTTGGTGTTAAGCTGAGACCCAATCAGATCGTTAAAATCCATCATTAGCTGTTCTGAACTGTCTTTCATAATGTCATTGAATCCCACATGAACTATGATAGACTCAATTTCCTGATGCAATGTTTGGGAGCAGCTGATTGATGTCCTGTACTCATGCTCCTGTATAGCACAACATTTTTGCTCCAGGGACTGAGACATTTCTCACCATTAAACTGCCCAATACAAAGGTCAGAGAAGGGGATTGAGAAATCCACCCAATCCAAACCCTCACACAATTCTTGGAACCTTTCAGAAGCCGGATAGCTGAGGCTACTCCTAAATGCTGAGGCTACTCCTAAATGCTGAGGCTACTCCTAAAGTAAAAAAATAAAACTAGACTGTGTTATCCAAGCAAGTACAAATCCTTGTTGCTGTGTGTGTTCCATGTTTGATATACCCCTATCTGTGATAGTTCTGATCAGTTAGTGCTCCCTTACAAGATAACAAATAGTAATGTGTTATAATATGGATGTTTAATTTAGATATGAGTTTCTCTCTGAAGATTTCCTCTCCTCAGATACCTGATGATAACCACACGATACATTTAGCATTTTTTGGGTCCTGAGGTAATCAACATTATCTTCCCCGATTGCATTACCCTGAATTACAAGTCCATTTTAATAATCGCTGCCGCCGCATCCGGGAGTGGAGAAGTGGCGACGGTGGCGTTATCAATTGGACGTCCTGCCCATCTCACATTCACTCAGTACTATTGGACACACACACACACACACACACACACACACACACACACACACACACACACAGACACACACACACACACACAGACACACACACACACAGACACACACGGCGGACAATTCATTCAATTGAAGGCATTAATTAATATTGAGAGCTGACAAGCCCTCAGAGACAACATGATGAATGAAGTAGTTGGTGGAGTGATTAGGTGGTAAAGATGAGGGCACTGACAGTAATTGCCAAGCAGTGAGGAACATAATGAAGAGGACATCGCATGGTTTGTTGAGGGTCTTGAAGCACTGACGCATGGTCCGTGTTGCGTTCAAAATGCATAGGCTACATTTCGGACACATCTCAGGGATATTGGTCAGTTTTCACAAATCTTCTCAGTGCTCTTCTAGGATCGGTTTTGCCTTTTTGATCATACTGAAAATGCTTACATACAGGGGGGACTTGATCCTAAGTCAGCGCTCCTACTCTGAGATGCTTCGTGAAGTTGGTTCAGTCTGAAGGGTTTGCAACATTGCGGAGAGTTGAGATGTGGAAGATTGAGTATGGAGTGGCTAAGGGAAGCCTTGGGTGCAATTTTCCAGGCACTTGACAGTTGAGTGACAGTTTTTCCTCAGGCTTTTATATATCTGGACAGCAGTGGAGGAGGCTCCTCAGAGGAGGAAGGGGAGGACCATCCTCCTCAGTCAATTTCATAGAAATAACAATTTTAAAACATTTAAAAGGTTATCCTTTTTAGATAACACTATACTAAATATATTCACTGCAGCAAATAATTGATGGAATACCCACTTTTTGCAATTAAGGTCTACAGTATTCTCAACAGCACTCTGTAGGGTAGCACAATGGACAGCTAGCTTCTGTCCTCCTACGGGTACATTGATTTCAATACAAAACCTAGGAGGATATTGGTTCTCAGCCCCTTCCATAGACTTACACAGTAATTATGACAACTTCTGGAAGACATGAACTGAAATGTTGTCCACCCAATCAAATTATCTGAGAATTAATCTAGTGCTAAAAGCATAAGCTAGCACTGCAGTGCATAAAATGTAGTGAGTAGCTGAGTCAAAGAGAGAGAAAGACAATAGTTGAACAGATTTTAACAAGTTAATTTCTTCTAAAAATGAAGGAGAAGCTAGAGAGAGAGAGAGATTACATTTTTTTCATTTTCAGTTTCACTTACTTAGCAAGCAAATGCAGCTAGCTAGTTTAGCCTACTCAAACACCCTGCTCAAACTGAGGATTGCTATGTTAGCTAGCTGGCTATGAGTATTGAACACAACACTGGAACTCTTCCAAGTCAAGGTAAGCTTTTGGTTTGACTATTTTATTGCCACGGGGCCCACGGGTGTAAGTGCTAAACTGCTTACTGACTGTAGACTGTAACATTACTGCGTGATTGTAGCAGGTTTACTAACACCTCATGTTGCCTATGATGTTACTTTGGCTAATATGGTGACAATGATGTAGGCTGTGTGAAGTGGTTATCATATGGTTTGGCTTGGAAAGTTTTTTTTTTGCCTGGTCACATACAGCTGATGTGTTGTGCATTGGAGTCTACAAGCAAAGGGAAAAGGTGTGTGGAGGAGAGCGCATAGATGTGAGAAGGAATATAATGTGGCTGCTATGGAAGTGTATTCATTCAGTTGCCTCCCGAGTGGGGCAGTGGTCTAAGGCACTGCATTGCAGTGCTAGCTGTGCCACTAGAGATTGTGGGTTTGAGTCCAGGCTCTGTCGCAGCCGGCCATGACCGGGAGACTCATGGGGCGGCACACAATTGGCCCAGCATCGTCCAGGTTAGAGGAGGGTTTGGCCAGCAGGGATGTCCTTGTCCCATGAAGCACTAGCGACTCCAGTGGCAGGCCGGGCGCAGTGCACGTTGACACGGTCGCCAGGTGTACGGTGTCTCCTCTGACACATTGGTGTGGCGGGCTTCCGGGTTAAGTGGGCATTGTGTCAAGAAGCAGGACAGCTTGGTTGGGATGTTTTTCAGAGTTTGTATGGGAGTTGCAGCGATGAGACAAGACTGTAACTACCAATAGGATACCACTAAATTGTGAGGAAAAAATGGGGGTAAAAACAATTATAGTAATAAATCAACAACATTTCTTAAATGGCAGAAAACAGAAGGAAACAGGGAAAAGCCTACCTTAATTTGTCCAATAGAAATTCTTGTTTGCAACAGTTGGACTAATGATTACACCCTACTGTATAATAAAAATAAAAGAGAGCCGCACACTCTTGGAGCTCAGATGCAAAAATTTAATACCAACGTTTCGATAGCCAAGCTGTCTTCATCAGGGTAATAATATTATACCCTGATGAAGACAGCTGTCGAAACGTTGGTATTACATTTTTGCATCTGAGCTCCAAGAGTGTGCGGCTCTCTTTTCTTTTTATTTTCCAGTTTCTACTCCGCTAGCCAGCACCTCGTCTTTATAGGTGTGCGTTTCTCTTTCTTTTTCTTCTACACCCTACTGTATATCAGCTAGATGCAGGCAAGAGTGTGCAAGGTGGTGTTGAATGTGTCACTGTCTGTCCATGTGTCAATCTGTCACCTCAAAATTCTCTCGACATGTGTGCACCTACGTTGTAAACTTTCATTCATAGGCTAGGTTGTAGCAACCTCATGATGGGTATAGGGAACATTAGAGTATCATGTAGTATCCTAAACCTATCGCTGTTACATTGAACTGGGTGAGTGGAATAGGAATGACAGTCGTCCAACATACTGTAATAAAAATAAGGCCATGTATATATAAAAAATATAAAAATCATCCTCCATCTTAAACAACACCGACCGCCACTGCTGAACAGCTGGAGTCATTTGGTGTGAAAGAGAAAAACTGTATGTGTGTGTGTGTGCATGCATGAGTGTGTTTGTCCCTGAAAGCAGAGCTACATAATGGCTTTGTGATTATGTCCCTTTGTGGAATGGCACTCCCCTGACTATTAAATAGCTATTAGTGCATTGTGTGACTCTAATCAAATTTGGCCAAGAGAACATTACATTTTTAATGATGTACCTGAAATAAATGTAAAAAAGCTCTCTCTAAATATATATATAGATATAGATGACTGCCATTCGTTTTCTTAACTGAAGGCTAGGCGCAATTCAAATAAATAATCAGAAAAATTATGGATATTAAACATGTAGGTACATACAAGTGTCTTATATCAGTTGAAGGCTTAAATTCTTGTTAATCTAACTGCACTGTCTGATTTACATTAGCCATTACAGTGATATAATGGCAAAATATTTTTCCACCGGCACAGGTTTCATAAATTCACAAAAAGCGATTAAATATTCACTTATTTTTGAACATCTTGCTCTAATTTGTCATTCAAAGGGTCCCAGCTATAACATGTAGTGTTAAAAAATCCTTTGTTATATCCCCAAAGTCTGTTTAGTTGGCGCCATAGATTTGAGTAATCCACTAGTTCAACATGCAGAGAAAGGAATCTACAAATCTACCGCTAAACTTTTGTTAAAACAAGTCAAAATGTTTCTATTGACTCTTCAGATACACTAAAACCTAATCAAACTATAATATTTCATTCGGAAAGAAGTATGTTCAGTAGGAAAACAATATTAGCAGGTGCGTCTTGTCTTCATCGCGTGCGCATACACGAATTTCCAATAGTGTGTCCCAGTACTAAAACTCATTATTCTTACTCGTTTTGGAAGAAACAAGCCTGAAACCTTGAACATAGAGTGCTGAAACCCTGTGGAAGCGATAGGAATTGCATACTGGGAGCTAGATTTAATTATTTCCCTATACTTTCCATTGTAAGAGCATGGGCTCTCAAAAAAAAAAATCTGGTTGTTTTTCTTTGGATTTTTCCCTATCGTATCGATTGTGTTATAGTCTTCTACATTATTTTAACATTTCTACAAACTTCAGTGTTTTCTTTCTAATGGTACCAATTTATATGCATATTCTGGCTTCAGGGCCTAAGCTACAGGCAGTTTACTTTGGGCACATCAGTCAGGCGGAAATTGAGAAAAAAGGACCCTAGCCTGAAAGTATTCTGTCCAAGGCTTCTCTTCTTACTCAGTCCATTCTGCCATGCACCTGTTTCATAGGGGGAGATCATTCTGGACGGAGGCGAATGACTGTTTACACTACAGTGTCCTTGATATAGGGTGACATTGCTAAAGTAGGCAAATATTTAGCAGGAAACAACTTTTCCATCATTGTCAAGTTGTCAAATTCCTACTGTAGACAGATGACAATGTTGTCATTAGCTAGACAAGTTGGTCAAAATTATCTAACAATGCTAACGTTAGCTAGCAAGATAGCGAACGAGAGAGATTATTAAAGATCATTCTGATGACGTCTACCATGACATTGTCCCACATCACATAAGCAGAAACCTTGAGCAGACCACAGTTACACACACAGCAAATTGGCAAGTGGTACCTAGTGTTGATTTGTAAGTGTAGTATTTCTAGTTTTGATTCAGGTATTAAATTTACTCTGTAAATGTTAACACTCATTGGTGTAAAATAACCCCAGTGTTGATGTTAATAACGAGTGTTAAACCAAAACCACTCCCATCATTACCATATTTCCCAGCATGCTTTTTGAATCGTTTGTTTCAATATCTATGTTGTTGCATGTAAATTGATTAATTACTCAATTTTATGCTACTTAAATATAAACGACATATTTGTTTCTTGGAATTATTGTTCCTGTTACTGAAATGGTTGTCCTAGTTTAGATGGTTTAGGCAGTCTTGTATCTTAATCTGCCCAATCCGGCAGTCATTCTGGATGCAGGTGAATAAAAATATCTAGTGTTTGATATCCCAATTCTGTCTGACTGCCTTTAAACCAGGAGATTGAGGCCACTGTGAGGGTAAAACTAGGCTCTCAACATGATTTGTATTTTATTTATTTATTTAACCTTTTTTAATTTTAATTAGGCAAGTCAGTTAACAACAATTTCTTATGTACAATGACAGCCTATCAAAAGGCAAAAGGCCTCCTGCAGGGACAGGGCTTGGGATTTAAAAAAAACATATACATAGGACAAAACACACATCACAACAGGAGAGAACTAAGACAACAACATAGCAAGTCAGGTAGCAACACAACATGACAACATGGTAGCAACACAACAAGGTAGCGGCACAACGCATGGTATAAACATTATTGGGCACAGACAAGAGCAAAGGGCAAGAAGGTAGAAACAACAATACATTATGCAAAGCAGCCACAACTGTCATTAAGAGTGTCCATGATTGAGTCTTTGAATGAAGAGATTGAGCTGAAACTGTCCAGTTTGAGTCTTTGCTGCAGCTCGTTCCAGTCGCTAGCTGCAGCGAACTGAAAAGACGAGCAACCCAGAGATGTGTGTGCTTTGGGGACCTTTAACAAAATGTGACTGGCAGAACGGGTGTTGTATGTGGAGGATGAGGGCTGCAGTAGATATCTCAGATAGGGGGGAGTGAGGCCTAAGAGGTTTTTATAAATAAGCATCAACCAGTGGATCTTACGACAGGATGACCAGTTTACAGAGGAGCGTAGAGTGAAGCGATGTGTCCTATAAGGCGAATTGGTGGCAAATCTGATGGCTGAATGGTAAAGAACATCTAGCTGCTCGAGAGCCCCCTTACCTGCCGATCTATAAATGATGTCTCCATAATCTAGCATGGGTAGGATGGTCATCTGAATCAGGGTTAGTTTGGCAGCTGGGGTGAAAAAGGAACAATTACGATTCAGGTAGCCATGTCTAGATGTAACCTTAGCCTGCAGCTTTGATATGTGCTGAGAGAAGGACCGTGCACTGTCTAGATACACTCCCAAATACTTGTATGAGGTGACCTCAAGCTCTAAACCCTCAGAGGTAGTAATCATAACTGTGGGGAGAGGGGCATTCTTCTTACCAAACCACATGACCTTTGATTTGGAGGTGTTCAGAACAAGATTAAGGGTAGAGAAAGCTTGTTGGACACTAAGAAAGCTTTGTTGTAGAGCATTTAGCACAAAATCCAGGGAGATGGCAGCTGAGTATGACACTATCATCTGCATATAAATGGATGAGAGAGCTTCTTACTGCCTGAGCTATGTTCTTGATGTAAATTGACAAGAGCATCGGGCCTGGGATTGAGCCTTGGGGTACTCCCTTGGTGACAGGCAGTGGCTGAGACAGCAGATTTTCTGACTTTAAACATTGCACTCTTTGAGAGAGGTAGTTAGCAAACCATGCCAAAGACCCCTCAGAGACCCCAAATACTCCTTAGCCAGCCCAAAAGAATGGAATGGTCTACCGTATCAAAAGCTTTGGCCAAGTCAACAAAAACAACAGCACAACATTGTTTAGAATCAAGGGCAATGGTGACATCATTGAGGACCTTGAAGGTTGCAGTGACACATCCATAACCTGAGCAGAAACCCGATTGCATACCAAATCAAATCAAATTTTATTTGTCACATACACATGGTTAGCAGATGTTAATGTGAGTGTAGCGAAATGCTTGTGCTTCCAGTTCCGACAATGCAGTAATAGCCAACAAGTAATCTAACTAACAATTCCAAAACTAATTTCTTATACACAGTGTAAGCGGATAAAGAATATGTACATAAAGATATGAATGAGTGATGGTGCAGAGCAGCATAGGTAAGATACAGTAGATGGTACCTTTACCAGAGAGAATACTATAGACATCAAGAAAGCCAGTCAGTTTATTATTGACAATTTTTTGCAACACTATTGATAAACAGGGCAAAATAGAAATAGGCCTATAACTTAGGATCAGCTTGATCTTTAAATAAAGTACAAACTGTGCCTGCCTTCCAAGCAATGGGAACCTCCCCAGAAAGTAGAAGCAGGTTATTAAAAAGGTTGGAGACAGGCTTGGAGATAATAGGGGAAGCAACCTTAAAGAAGAAAAGGGCTAAACCATCTGACCCAGATGTTTTTTTGGGGTGAAGTTTCAGGATCTCTTTTAGCACCTCAGACTCTGCAGTGACTCCCTGCAGGGAGAAACTTTGTAGCAGGGAAAAAGAGGGAAAAGGGGAAGAAGAGGGAGAAGCATCGGGGATAGTCACATTAGAAGGGGTGGGAGATGAGGAAATGTTGGACGGGCAAGAAGGCATGGTTGAGTCATATAGAAATCCTGACTTAATGAAGTGGTGATTAAAGAACTCAGCCATGTGCTTATTGTCAGTAACAACCACATCATCAACTTTAAGGGACATGGGCAGATGTGAGGAGGAGGGTTTATTCTCCAGGTCTTTAACCGTTTTCTAGATCCTCTTGGGGTCTGGAGAACTGCTCATTAAAGTAACTAACTTTGGCCTTGTGGATAGCCTGAGTGCACTTATTTCTCATTTGCCTGAATGAGAGCCAGTCAGCCTGAGCATGCTTGTGCCAAGCCTTTCGCCAAATGCAATTCTTGAGGTGGAGTAACTCAGCAAGATCACAGTCAAACCAGGGGCTGAACCTGTTTTTAATTCTCATTTTATTGATGGGGTGTGTTTCTTAACAATGCCACTGAAAATATCAAAAATAAGGTCCAAGCGTGTTCAACAGAGGGGATCTGTTACGCATGGTGGAGCAGGTGAACCCAAGTGCAGACTCAGACGAGGAGACAGGGTTAAGGTAACCAAGTTATTTATTGAAAAGCTGGGGGCGATGGGCTGCAGGCCAGGGGGAGCTCGGGCAGGTAGCAGGGAACCAGGAACTGAGGCTGCGGCTGGGGCAAGGGGAGCAGGGGCAGGGTAAGCTGTTCCGGAGCGGAATCCAAGGAAGCAATAGAGCGGGAGTCCTGGGCAGGGAAGAAGGACTGATGAGACGAGGTACTGGCAACAGGGACCAGAGTCAGAGGACGGAATGAGCAGCGGCTGCAATCTGGCAGTGTGGAAGTGACAGGGCTGAGTATTTGTAGAGTTCTTGATTATGGAACAGTTTGCAGCTGGTGGGGATCTGCTATGACTCCAGCACACCTGTCTCCACTCACACAATCAGATACACCCACACAGAGAGAGGGAGAGAGCACTGGGGGTCTGGCGGCAGGTTAGGGAGACACAGGATGAGAAGTAGAGGGTGTGGCAGATATAACAGGATCAAGCTGATTGTATACCATTTTACAGAGGCCAGTTTGTGAAGGAATTCAAGTTTGTTTTAGCAAGCATCTATGACAAATCAGGACAGGTCGTTTCACTGAGCAGCCATTACAAACACAGGCTGTAAAACAGTGATCACTAAGGTCACTAAGGTCATTACAAATAACACCAGGGGGCGATGGGCTTCAAGCCAGGGGGGGATAACATGAGGATAACATCAAGAAGAGTAGCCTTTTCTGGGTGTTTGGAGTCATACCTTGTGGGATTGGTAATAATCTGAGAAAGATTTAGGGAGTCCCATTGGTTTAGGACTTGGTCAGGTGGTTTAAACATGTCCCAGTTTAGGTCACCTAGTAGGACAAATTCAGACTTGGTGTAAGGGACCAGGAGAGCGATTAGGGCAGGTAGGGTACAGGCCAGTGCTGATGGAGGACGATAGCACCCAACAACAGTCAACAAAGAGTTATTTGAAAGTTTAATACTTAAAACCAGCAAATCAAACTGTTTGGGGACAGACTTGGTGGAGACAAACGAGCACTGAAGGTGATCCTTGGTAAAGATTGCCACTCCCCCACCTTTGGAAGATTTGTCTTTACGAAAAAGGTTTCAACCAGAAAGGTTAACATCAGTATTCAAAACACTCTTCCTTAACCACATCTTAGTTTTGACCAACACATCTGGATTGGAGCTGTGAACCCACACTTTCAATTGATCCATTTTAGGTAATAAGCTTCTAGTGTTAACGTGCAGAAAACCCAGGCTTTTATGGTAGCAGAAATCAGTGAAGCAGATATCAGAACACAAGTCAGAATTGGGGCTAGCAACATGATGGACCAGGGTGTACATGCACATTTCCAGACATCATCAACAGTAATACAATCAAGGCATGGGATAGGACAGGGAGAGCTCTGCAGTGCTGATTTACGACATTTGAATGTGTGTCAGATGGCAACAAGATCATATTGTACAGCAATCTCTTCAGGTAACATAAATACAAAGCCAGCGAGAGGTGGTTAGAATGGGATGGGAGGCCAAAAGTCTGTGTAACCAATAGAGTCAGAGTCCCGAGTGTGGGAACAAACATAGTCTGTCCCAGAAATGTCATAGTCAACAAAACATGCAGGAGTCATGAGGCAAATGGCAAAATGCACAATAAAAAATATGATATATATTTATATATATAACAACTTGGGGCTAGCCCTTGTAAGTTCAGAGTCACTCGCCCCAACAGTGCCTGTGTGCTGAGAAGAGCAAAAACTTGAGAGATGGTGTTTTCAGGTCTCTGCTAGTTTGCCAGAGCATTTGCTGTATAATTTGGGAATAATAATCCTTTGGTGTAGGAAGCATTCCAGGTAATTCGGTACAAAATCAGGTTGTAGTTTTGGAGTTTTGATTTGGAGTGAAGGTTATGTTGTAGAGGGTAGCATCCAGTATATGTCCCTGCAAAAAATCTAAGTTTGTCTAACTCTAAATCTATCTATTTTTTTTTAAACATGTTGAAAAATTTGGGATCTCATCTGCCCATGACCTCTCTCTCTCTCTCCCATCCCATGGCCATATGAATTGTGCGTGGAATTGTTAACTAATTTAAATCATAGTCGCTATGATCTTGCTTGAAGGCCACAGGACTGAGAATTTTTTTCGGGATTTGGCAGATCCAACTTCCAGGTGCAAACACTGCCACCTACTGTACAGCCTGCCTACATTAAATCAGGACTGAAACTGGATGAATGCAACAACCACATCTCTGTCACACACAAAAATAGAGTCATGGGTGGTTACTTTAGAATTCACTTGAGAGGCAAGGCACTCTGGGAAATAAGCAAACAAGGCTTTACACTAAGCAGTGTGTTAATTTAACACTGAAAAGTGTGGCGCCGTGGCTGGCAGCTGGTGCTCTTGGAACACACTGGCATAGAGCTCATGCTAAAAGCCAATGGCACATGATAGTGCTGTGTGCCTCTGTACTCCTCAAATTTGGTTATGTGAAGAGCCCTGATGTACAATCAGTGTTGTTAATGTTGCCTTTATCGTTTTATCTCACTCCTTGACCCTTATTAACGGGGACATTAAGATTGAATAGAGATGACAGAGATTAGCATAGGGACGGGAAAGGGGATACCTAGTCATCTGCACAACTGAATCTATTCAACCTGAAATGTGTCTTCCGCATTTAACCCAACCCCTCTGAATCAGAGAGGTACGGGGGGGCTGCCTTCATTGATGTCCACATCATCAGCATCCGGTGTATTGTCCCTTTGAGTATGATTGTGATGTGTTGTAAATTGTGTTTTAAGTTTTCATTTCTCTATCTGTTTCAGGTTGCCTGTTTGAGGATGAGCTCTGTACACCTTACGAGTTCTGCGCTAACGGTAAGCCAACCAGCTTCATAGGATTCACATCTAAAAAGTGACTATCAACCAATTGCCCACCACCCTCATTATACAGTAGCCCTTCAGTGATGGTATCAAATCGATTGACTCACACACACTATTCTAAAACACTCAAATGGCACCCTATTCCCTTTATATTGCACTAATTTTGACCAGGGCCCATATGGCAAAAAAACAGGTTTTTGGAAATCTTTTCAAATCTATAAATTAAACAACAACTGAACTATCACATAAGTATTCAGACCCTTTACTCAGTACTTTGTTGAAGCACCCTTGGCAGCGATTACAGCCTCGAGTCTTCTTGGGTATGATGCTTCAAGCTTGGCACACCTGTATTTGGGAAGTTCTCTCATTCTTCTCTGTAGATCCTCTAAAGCTCTGTCAGGTTGGATGGGGAGCGTCGCTGCACCGCTTTTTTCAGGTCTTCTCCAGAAATGTTAGATCAAGGGTTCAAGTCCAGGCTCTGGCTGGGCCACTCAAGGACATTCAGAGATGTGTACCGAAGCCACTCCTGCGTTGTCTTGGCTGTGTGCTTAGGGTCGTTGTCCTGCTGAAAGGTAAACCTTCACCCTAGTCTGAGCAGGATTTCATCAACGATCTCTTTATCCTTTGTTCCGTTCATCTTTCCCTCAATCCTGACTAGTCTCCAAGTCATTGCTGCTGAAAAACACCCCACAGCATGATGCTGCCACCACCATGATTCACCGTAGGGATGGTGCCAGGTTTCCTCCAGACGTGACGCTTGGCATTCAGGCCAAAGAGTTCAATGTTGGCTTCTTCAGACCAGAGAATCTTGTTTCTCATGGCCTGGGAGGCCTTTAGGTGCCTTTGGCACCTGATTCCACATGTGTTATTCATAGTTCTGATGTCTTCACTATTATTCTACAATGTAGAAAAAAGTAAAAACAAAGAAAAACCCTTGAATGAATAGGTGTTCTAAAACTTTTGACTAGTATCACTGTCAGCCGAGTTTTCTTTTGTGAGGGTGGAGACTGCAAGTATAGACCCAGAAGTTAATCACACAGCTGACTAAACTACCCAAGCTTCTACTTCTGGGTTAACAAAGATGACAACATATCACATCTTGAGTCAGGGGGGAAATGTGGAGGCTTTGTTAATTTGGCCTTTGGGAAGAATTGTGTACAGTTGCATAGGTCAGGGGTACTCAAAGTGGCAGGGGTCCGTGGAGGTACTGCAAGGGGTTCATGGCCAGATCTCAAAATATAAAAATGAAGAAAAAGAACATGTATATTTTTGTAGATCTCGGAGTAGGAGTGCTGGTCCAGGATCAGCTTCACTATGTCCATCTAGACTTATTCATTGTGATCTACATTCAAAAGGCAAAACTGATCTTAAATCAGCACTTCTACTCTGAGACGCTTGATACATACAGTATGGTCCATGTTGTTCTGTCATGTGCTTTTAACAGACCCCAAGCCTAAACGAGACATCACATCTGTTTGATTTTTCTATACACCAGGAAACAAAATGACTAAACATTTGGGTTTAAATGTTATTTAGCTTAATTTAGCCCAACTGAGCTTATTATAAAATCAATGCAGCACATGAGGTGAGGCTTGCAAATGAACGCTTACATTGGATCTCCATCTTTTCACACTGATTCTATATTCCAAACTCCTAACATAAAATCTGAAGAAAATCTGAAGAAAAAGATTTTTAAAAAATAGCTATTTTGATCCTGGAATTTCTCTCTCTATACATTACGCTCTGGCCTCACAGCGTGTAGACAGAATTGAGATTATGTCTCTACCCTCATTTTCCTATTAACCCAATTTAGCAGAAGGGAACTGTGTGAGAGGAGGCACAGTGCTGAAATGAAAAATAGGGTTTGCGTTTAATAACCCTGACTGGTGTGCTTTACATAGTCTAATAAAAGGGAAATTGCTGACACCTCTCGAGCAGAATACCCAGAGGCTCTTTGGATAGAGAGTGTGGTGTTGAGGCCTTTCTTGCTTTACGTTGAAGATGAGACCGAGTGTGCTGAGCTACTGTCATTTAACTAATGGATAAGAAAGCAGAAGAGGATTCTTGAATGTATCCAAGAAGGATTTTGCCTGATCAAAGGTGGTATTCTTCCATTTCAGCTGCAGGGAAATTGACTATCGGTTTTTAAATGCCAATCAATCATTGGAGACCCGTCCAAAGTGGAATTACAGTCTATGAGGTGAAGAGGGCACAGCGCATGGAGATTGTTATTTCCTTTCCCCACCTAATATAGCCTCATATCCTCAGTCAATGAAATAGTGCTAGGAAAAAATAGGTTTACATGGTGGAAATGTGTGCATCTCTAACGATTCAGAGAGCAATGCTAAGGGGTGTTATTGAGTAGCAGCTTTAATGTGGGCACCCGTATTCATATCTAAGATTATGCTCTGACACTCTATAGACCCATTCACTCATAATGAATGACACTGTGAGAAGAGTGTGTGGTTGTATAACTAGCTCTGCCACTTTGCGGTCCCTGAAGAACTTACCTGGTTTATTGGTTCAACCGTAATCTGTTTCTCATTCGGCCTGGCTGCTGGCATGGCGGTCATTGACGCAGGAGGGAGATTTCTAGAGGGAAGTCATTTCACACCCTCACCAGGAAATGGCCCCTTTTCTGTGGCAGAAGATTTTTGGCGAAACTCTTAGCGTCTCCATTAACTCACGGTAACAAATTGCAGTTGATTTACAGCATAAGATTGACATTAGCTACTGCAATTCTATATTACAGTATAGTATCATAAAGAGCAATGCATTTTAGGGGCTCAATTATATTTACAGCAGCATACTGTGAATTATGGCACAATGTGGGAAAATGTTGTGGGGGCGGGGTAAGAATCTCTGGTTCATATATATTTTTTTGAGGTGTGCCTTGTAAGAGGCTATATTTGTTGCACCCATTAGTGAGAATGCTGTACCCCACAGAATACAGTACTATACCATATTGTTAAAATCTAAAAACATAATTCTACATTAGCTTACTTTCTACTGTGCAACCAGTAATTTACAGTAATTCATTGCAACCCTACAAACTCCAGTACTGTATTTTGGTAATCTAAAAACTCTTTCCTGTAAATCAATAGTAATTTACAGTAATTAATTACAACCCCACAGACTCCCGTACTGCATTTTGGTACTCTAAAAACCCTTTCCTGTAAATCAACAGTAATTCACTGGCTAATTTACTGTAATTCAGTATGTTAGGGTTCGTTCCTTCCGTCCTTGTCAATCATTGGCTCAATGGTGAAATTAACATTATGACAATATCTTGAATTAAATCATTCAAAAACCTTTATTAATGCAATTGCAGACAGATGTTGACCATCAGGAACATAGCACGCATGTTTCCGAGTAAGTTCTCAATCAAACAAAAAGTCTCAAGTTGTTTTGTTACACCCTCAGTCTAGCCTGGTGATGTCACTACCTATCTCATTACCTTTTTACCCCTGAGACCAAAACCCTGCCTACCAAGCTATATAAACAATGGCTTTTAGTGTTATCTAAAACTTAGCAGTAAACGTCCAATCCCCAAAGTTGATTTATTGTGGAATGTTTAACTCGTCTTATCTCCTCCAATCCCCTGCGGAGCTCGTTCTTCACAGTCACACATTACTCAGAGGGACCTCTTTATAATGAGGCAGAGAGAGAGAATTAGAAAACAACTGTGGAACAATATTAAAACCTCATAATGTATATATATTGTTAATCGGTAGTCTAGGAACCTATAAATGTAAAGAGGGAGTTTTATAACCCCTCCCCTTCTATTAATACAACATAAGTAGAATCAATTCTAATACTTCAAACATTTCGGTACAACCCTTATCATGACCCCTAGGTGAACCCGACAAGTACCACGCCACAGAATAAAAGTACTGTACTGTAGCGGCAAAAACTTTTAACACTAATGGGCGCAGGGTATCATTTTTTTCTGGCTCATTAAAATATTTTGAGGAGTGCCTTGAGGAGTGCCTTGCACCCATTATTAAGAGTGCTGTACTAATTGAACTGCTATGTGGTAGTGCCCTAATAATTGAATGTGTGTAGGCACATTGCTGATATTGCAATTACAGTAGCATTAACTTCCTAACAGTATAGTAGGCTAACTTTACAGTATTGTACTGAATCGTTGCTCTGATAATACAGCAACTTACAGGAAGCTGGTGACAAGTTACGGTGACTATTACAGTAATTCCAGAGATGGGAAGGAGACATCAAAAAGTATCTTGTTACAAATGCAAAATATCTTGAAGACTAATGTATCCTTAATTACAACAACATAAAAAATATATAAATCAAGATACTTTGCTCCCAGGTGTCTGTTTCTGGTGAGCACTTTTTAAAGAAGACAATCTTCATCCTTTAAACCAGAAACTTGTGTGAGAAGCATAAACTGCATTGGTTAAGGACTTGATTCCCCCCCCCCTCCATCTTGATCCTTGTGAAGTCTGTTAAGAGCTTCCTACTTCATATAGACCTCACTTCACCTTCCTTTTTCTGTTCCATTCTTTTATTTTTATTTATTTTATTTCACCTTCATTTAACCAGGTAGGCAAGTTGAGAACAAGTTCTCATTGACAATTGCGACCTGGCCAAGATAAAGCAAAGCAGTTCGACACAAACAACAACACAGACTTACACATGGAGTAAAACAAACATACAGTCAATAATACAGTAGAAATAAGTCTATATACGATGTGAGCAAATGAGGTGAGATAAGGGAGGTAAAGGCAAAAAAAGGCCATGGTGGCAAAGTAAATACAATATTGCAAGTAAAACACTGGAATGGCAGATTTGCAGTGGAAGAATGTGCAAAGTAGAAATGAAAATAATGGGGTGCAAAGGAGCAAAATAAATAAATTACATTAAATAAATACAGTTGGGAAAGAGATAGTTGTTTGGGCTAAATTATAGATGGGCTATGTACAGGTGCAGTAATCTGTGAGCTGCTCTGACAGCTGGTGCTTAAAGCTTGTGAGGGAGATAAGTGTTTCCAGTTTCAGAGATTTTTGTAGTTCGTTCCAGTCATTGGCAGCAGAGAACTGGAAGGAGAGGCGGCCAAAGAAAGAATTGGAAAGAATCTAATCAACCGATATTACTAACAATGTCACTTAACATAGACCTACTGTGTCATACTGTGCCAGCCCATAGCTTGTAATTACGAGGTTACAATTGTAAATCAAAGTGGGTTACCATGTTCATTCAGATTGAAATTGTCTGAAAATGGCAAATGGCACCCTATTTCCGATTTGGCTCTGGTCAAAACTTGTGCACTATGTAGGGAATATGGTGCAATTTGGGATGTATTGGCCTTGTGTAAAATAAGTGCATTATTTGGGTATATGGTGCCATTTGGGATGCTGCCAAAGACATTTCCAATAGTATTGTCTCCAGAGCCTGTTTCTCCCAACTTCAGATTGGCAGGTCTCCTCCTGAAATGCTTGCTGTCCTTGATTGCCTGTCAGCTTTAGTGATTCGTTGTGTTATCCTTAAGCATTGGTGCTCACAGATAAATGACTTTACTGGTGGTAGGATTCTGGCTGTCTGTCACAATGGGGAAGGATAGAAGGTCGGGATTGAGAATTATTTACCTGGGGCAAAGAAAGCCTCTTATATCTGCCAATCAACATTCTACTGATTTATATTCCAAGGCCTCACACACGAAACAACTCTATTTGTCTATTTGGGACACATTGATGTGTCCCAAATGGCACCTTTTTCCTTAAATAGTGCATTACTTTTGGTCAATTTATGGTTACATTCTGTGCTCTAGTCATGTAATGTGTGCATGCATGGGGACACACAGATATTTTTTTTTTTTGTCAGCTGAATACTCCTGTAGCCTTGGCAAAGCAATATTAGAAAAGTGTGCTCTGTTGTCCATCAGCGTTTTAGCTCAGATCCCAATGATTTGTTTAGATCTCGTTTTGGCCCTCTTTTGGCATGTTACCTACTTGTCATACACATATTTAATTATAAGTGTCTCAATATTTGATAACTCTGATGTTTTGCGTGTTGTCTTTTGTTTGTTCAACTCTCCATGTGGCCCACAAAAAACATGTACTGCTCGTTCAAGCGTGAAATTAAAACACAGTTTGAAATACATAAAAAAGTCAGTGTTTAGGTGTCTTTTTGGCTAGCAAAATGCAAAAGCGAAGGTATATCACTGTGTGCAGGTCCCTATGCGTTGTACAATACCTCGAGTTTCCCTGTATTTAGGCGGGAAACAACTGTGAAGGAGCTGTACTCTATTGCGTGTTTGAGTTTGTTATTAATGAACTTTTACCGCAGTGGGTTAAATCAGGGTCACACAGTGTTTCTTAGTAGTCTTAAACAAATCTACTTTGAAACAAAAGTATACACCTCACACAGAGTTAAAACCTGTACCATGTCAGATATAGAGTTGAAATGTATTCAATTTTGAGTTTAAATCCCAACATTACACTTTATATACATCACAGAAGACTGAAATATAACAAAACCGTTTGACATAATAGCAACATCAGATTGTTTGGTGGGCTTTTTAAAATAATCTTTAATTAATGATGAAATTATGAAAATGAGGCTCTGCCCCACCTGCCCTGAGTGACGTGTCGCCACTGCCCCACCTGCCCTGAGTGACGTGTCGCCACTGCCCCACCTGCCCTGAGTGACGTGTCGCCACTGCCCCACCTGCCCTGAGTGACGTGTTGCCACTGCCCCACCTGCCCTGAGTGACGTGTCGCCACTGCCCCACCTGCCCTGAGTGACGTGTCGCCACTGCCCCACCTGCCCTGAGTGACGTGTCGCCACTGCCCCAAGGAGAGAACAAGGCACCAACATCCAAGGTAAAAACCCTCGATTCCAACATGGATTCTCTACTCAGGGAAAACAGGGTGATGACGTACTAGACATATTATACTAGACATATTATTATAGTATTTTCTGGGATTCCTGAGGACACATCCAATAATCCAGAGGGAGCGATCAGAGAGTTCATGCAATCCGCCTTGAAACTTCCTCTAGAGAATGTAAACAAGGGGTCTTTCCACTGAGTGCACAGACTTGGAGCTCGGAGCGACAAGACCAAGAGTCCCCGACCTACAGTTGAAATCGTACGTTTACATACACCTTAGCCAAATACATATGAACTCAGTTTTTCACAATTCCTGACATTTAATCCTCGTAAAAATTCCCGTGTAGGTTCAGTTAGGATCATCACTTTATTTTAAGAATGTGAAATGTCAGAAGAATATTAAAGAGAATTATTTATTTCAGCTTTTATTTCTTTCATCACATTCCCAGTGGGTCAGAAGTTTACATACACTCAATTAGTATTTGATAGCATTGCCTTTAAATTGTTTAAATTGGGTCAAACATTTCGAGTAGCCTTCCACAAGCTTCCCACAAGAAGTTGGGTGTCACACCCTGACCATAGTAAATCAAATCAAATCAAATGTATTTATATTTATATATATTTATATAGCTTCTTACATCAGCTGATATCTCAAAGTGTTGTACAGAAACTCAGCCTAAACCCCCAAACAGCAAGCAATGCATGTGTAGAAGCACGGTGGCTAGGAAAAACTCCCTAGAAAGGCCAGTCCTCTTCTGGCTGTGCCGGGTGGAGATTATTACAGAACATGGCCAAGATGTTCAAATGTTCATAAATGACCAGCATGGTCAAATAATAATAATCACAGTAGTTGCCAAGGGTGCAGCAAGTCAGCACCTCAGGAGTAAATGTCAGTTGGCTTTTCATAGCCGATCAGTAAGAGTATCTCTACCGCTCCTGCTGTCTCTAGAGAGTTGAAAACAGCAGGTATGGGACAGATAGCACGTCCGGTGAACAGGTCAGGGTTCCATAGCCGCAGGCAGAACAGTTGAAACTGGAGCAGCAGCACGGCCAGGTGGACTGGGGACAGCAAGGAGTCATCATGCCAGGTAGTCCTGAAGCATGGTCCTAGAGCTCTGGTCCTCCAAGAAAGAGAGAATTAGAGAGAGCAAACTTAAATTCACACAGGACATCGGATAAGACAGGAGAAGTACTCCAGATATAACAGACTGACCCTAGCCCCCTGACACAAACTACTGCAGCATAAATACTGGAGGCTGAGACAGGAGGGGTCAGGAGACACTGTGGCCTCATCCGATGATACCCCCGGACAGGCCCAAACAGGCAGGGTATAACCCCACCCACTTTGCCAAAGCACAGCCCCCACACCACTGGAGGGATATCTTCAACCACCAACTTACCATCTTGAGACAAGGCCGAGTATAGCCCACAAAGATTTCCGCCGCGGCACAACCCAAGGGGGGGCGCCATCCAGACAGGAAGATCACGTCAGTGACTCAACCCACTCAAGTGACGCACCCCTCCTAGGGATGGCATGGAAGAGCACCAGTAAGCCAATGACTCAGCCCCTGCAATAGGGTAGCTGTTTTCTCTGTGTTGGTTGGGGCGTGATAGTCACTAGGGTGGGTCATCTAGGTGTTTGTATGTCTATGTTGGCCTGATATGGTTCCCAATCAGAGACAGCTGTTGATCGTTGTCGCTGATTGGGGATCATATTTAGGTAGCCATTTCCCCATTGTTAGTTGTGGGATCTTGTCTACAGTAAGTAGCTTTTGTGCACTCCAGTAGCGTTTCGTTTGTGCTTTTGTTGTTTTGTTTAGTGAGTTTCTCTTTATTAAAATTATATGGACCTCTATGCACGCTGCTCCTTGGTCTCATCATTACAGCGAACGTGACAGAAGATCCCACCAACAAAGGACCAAGCAGCGTGCCCAGGAGGAGGAAGTATCCTGGTCTTGGGAAGCGATCCTGGACTTGGGAGGAAATCCTGGCAGCACAGGATCGCCATCCTTGGCGGGAGTCACCTAGGAGCATGAGAGAAAAATAGCTTACTATGGTCAGGGCGCGACATTGGATGAATTTTGGTCCATTCCTCATGACAGAGCTGGTGTAACTGAGTTAGGTTTTATAGGCCTCCATGCTCGCACACGCTTTTTCAGTTCTGCCCACACATTTTCTATAGGATTGAGGTCAGGGCTTTGTGATGGCCACTCCAATAACTTGACTTGGTTGTCCTTAAGCTATTTTGCCACAACTTTGGAAGTATGCTTGGGGTCATTGTCCATTTTGAAGACCCATTTGCGACCAAGCTTTAACATCCTGACTGATGTCTTGAGATGTTGCTTCAATATATCTAGATAATTTGTGGAGTGCACCAGTCTATTTTGTGAAGTGCACCAGTCTCTCCTGCAGCAAAGAACCCCCATAAGATGATGCTGCCACCCCCGTGCTTCACGTTTGGGATGGTTTCCTTTGGCTTGCAAGCCTCCCACATTTTCATCCAAACATAACAATGGTCATTATGGCCAAACAGTGCTATTTTTTTTCATCAAGCCAGAGGACAATTCTCCAAAAAGTACGATCATTGTCTGCATGTGCACGTGCAAACCGTAGTCTGGCTTTTTTAAGGCGGTTGTGGAGCAGTGGCTTCTTCCTTGCTGAGCGGCCTTTCAGGTTATGTCGATATTGGACTCGTTTTACTGTGGATATAGATACTTTTGTACCTGTTTCTTCCAGCATCTTCACAAGGTCCTTTGCTGTCGTTCTGGTATTGATTTGCACTGTTCACAGCAAAGTACTTAATCTCTAAGAGACAGAACATGTAGTCTTACTCTTATCCAGGCATTATACACACACTCACTAAATCACGTCCAATATCATACACATCCACCTACTCAGATTTACTACACACATAATATCTGGACTCAATTTTCTAACATCTGTGGCATTGGCTCACAGGCAAGCAGGCAAGGGAATAAAACAAACATTGCTGGAACCTGTTTCTTGAATTCTAAACATCAGACATTTGACATAATACCTCCCATGGCAGTAACTTCACAAGCACTAATTTTGGTCAATTTAGATTGAGAATAGTATCTAGTTATGGTAAGTGGTGAAATAAGTATAGTTATAATTGTAATGGTTTAGCAGATTATAAAAAAGAAGATCAATCTTTACATGGCTAAAAGATAAGTAATATAACATATACTGTTTATAGGAAACTCATTATGGTGGGAGACTATAACACAGTGTTAAGTACCTCAATGGGCCGTAAAGGAAATAACTCTACAAACTTTCATCACCGTGCCCTTAAGGAAATCACAAATATTATGGACACATTAGAAATAGTGGGTATTTGGAGAAAAAATCCCGACCTAGTGAGATATACACGGAGACTTAATCAAGCTCGTCGTCTTGACTACAGCCTTGTGTCTTTCTCTCTCGCATCAAAGGTTTCAAATGTTTTAATAGGAGACAGAATGCGATCGAATTATCATCTAATTGGCCTTCACGTGACTCTTATAGAATTTCCACTTGGACGGGGATATTGAAAATTGAATACAAGTTTACTGGAGGACAATTTATTTTTTAACTAACACAAAAAAATGTATAACTGAATTTTTCAAGTACAATATAGGTTCAGCAAATCCCCTTATTGTTTGGGATACCTTTTTAAATGTATCTTCGGAGGCCATTCAATTCAATATTCATCAATAATAAAAAAGCAGTTTCTGGCTAAAGAGACAACACCAACAAGGGAAATCCATGAACTAACAGTAAAGGTAGGGAGCAATAAAAATAATACTACAGAGATACAAAATAAGTTAGAGGAAAAACTAAAAGAACTAGAGGAACATATTCCAGAATGATCTAATGTAATCTATTACAATAATAATGGAACGGGAAATACCATTGGGTGTTGCGCAATAGCCTATGCCTACACAATTGAGCACTGTGGACTACCTGTCCAATCTGACACATAGACACACATAAAAACATTAACTCATTACCTTGAATCTTTCTTACTATAACCTGCTGTAAATAAACCACTTTTAATCACTTGACTGTCATTCAGAAAGTTATTTTCTGAATCAGCTGATGATTGTTGGACATTTTCCCACAAGCCTAACCATACAGCTGGACACCTAATGCACATCCAACAAATATTATCTCCAAAATACATTCTTTAAAATGAAAATACATTCTAGAAATTAGATATAGGCATAGATATAGTATAGGCTGTTTTTAGCCTTCAGCCTTTTTATAGGCTACAATATTATACCCATATGAATGAATTTTAGGCCATAACTGAACCAATTTCTTTCTGTAGGCTATACAGTATTTACAATATTCTGCCCATGTGAACGAATGTATATACAATATTTATAGCCAAGATTTATTGAATTAAAAGCAGTAAAAATTCACTTTATTTCACATTATTCAATAACACTCATAAACCCAACCACGCAAAAGGCTGCAGCTCACTTCACAGCTTCCCCAGCGCTTCACAGCTTCCCCGGGAAACTCGACATATTGTAGCCTCGCAGGGAGGAAAGAGCAACAGACGAAGGAGTTTGCTTCTGCTGCAGTGTTCGCGGAGAAATATAACTCCTTGCGGCTGTGCTTCGATCCATACCTGAGTCTCCACAATGCTTTTATTTTTGATTTTGTGTCATTCTTTAGGGAAATCAGTTGAGACCTAGGTCCCTTTCACGACTGAGCCATGAACAATAAACAAAAATATAAAAAAGACACAAGACACACATTTGGAAAGAGCTATTCCATCATAGCATGTGTCGTCCTCCAGGTCAAGTTTGATGTGGTCCATCACATTCAATTTAAAGTGATTAGGTAAGCAACACTTTAAAAATCATCTCTGCATTTTGTAATTCTATTGGCCAGGGGATACTTGTAGAAAATGTAGAGCAATGACAGAGTACAATACTGTAAAATGTCCCTACTATCCTGTAAGAAGGTTAATGCCACTGTAATCATGTTGGTATTTTACTGTAATCACATGGGATTCATGCAAGCAGGTTGGCTGCTTGGTATTTGTATGTTACAGCATATTTATTAATATTTGGTGTTTTATATCACTTGCGTTTCTAGTGGCCTAAATAAAAGCTTCCAAACTGGCTGTAATTTTCTAAAAACAGATCTGTAAAAAAAAATGATCAAAACGACAATGCTTAATATTCAAACATAAATTATAAAGAGTTAATGCAGTCTACTCTGTTTTAAGGTCCTTACCACTGAATAGTGTCTGTTCCAGGTGCGTAGGAGTCAAAGTAAGAATACTTCAAGAGATGGAGAGCAGCACACTGTCAAAAAAAGGAATAAATACAAAACTGAGGCTTGAATGCAAAATAAAGATGTTAATTAAAACATGGTGCCCAGAAAATATTAGTGCAAGAAAGTGCACAAATGTGCAACAAATATACCCTCTTACAAGGCACACCTCAAACACTACATGACCAAAGGTATGTGGACACCTGCTCGTCGACCATCTCATTCCAAAATCATGGGCATTAATATGGAGTTGGTCCCCCCCCTTTGCTGCTATAACAGCCTCCAGTCTTCTGGGTAGGCTTTCCACTAGAAGTTGGAACATTGCTGCGGGGACTTGCTTCCATTCAACCCCAAGAGCATTAGTGAGGTTGGACACTGATGTTGGGCGATTAGGCCTGGCTCGCAGTCAGCGTTCCAATTCATCCCAAAGGTGTTCAATGGGGTTGAGGTCAGTCAAGTTCTTCCACACAGATCTTAGCAAACCATTTCTGTATGGACCTTGTGCACGGGGGCATTGTCATGCTGAAACAGGAAAGGGCCTTCCCCAAACTGTTGCCACAACGTTGGAAGCACAGAATAGTCTAGAATATCATTGTATGCTGTAGCGTTACGATTTAGCCCGAATTATGAAAAACAGCCCCAGACCAATAATCGTCCTTCTCCAAACTTTACAGTTGGCACTATGCATTGGGGCAGGTAGCGTTCTCCTGCCACCCGCCAAACCCATATTCATCTGTCGGACTGCCAGATGGTGAAGCATGAGAACACGTTTCCACTGCTCCAATGACGGCGAGCTTTACACCACTCCAGCAGACGCTTGGCATTGCGCATGGTGATCTTAGAACGAACAGTTCTTGTGCTGATGTTGCTTCCAGAGGCAGTTTGGAACTCAGTAGTGAGTGTTGAAACCGAGAACAGGCCATTTTTACATGCTAAATGCTTTAGCACTCTGCGGTCCCGTTCTGTGAGCTTGTGTGGCCTACCACTTTGTGGCAGAGCCGTTGTTACGCCGAGATGTATCCACTTCACAAAAACAGCACTTACAGTTGACCGGGGCAGCTCTAGTATGGTAGAAATTTAATGAACTGAGTTGTTGGAAAGGTGGCATCTTATGATGCCGTCATAATGACGGTGCCACGTTGAAAGTAACTGAGCTCTTCAGTAAGGCCATTCTACTGCCAATGTTTGTCTATGGAGATTGCATGGCTCTGTGCTCGATTTGATACACCTGTCAGCAATGGGTGTGGCTGAAATAGCCAAATCCACAAATTTGAAGGGGTGTCCACATACTTTTGTATATATAGTGTATGTTTTTTTTCCGCCATCCACAACATTTTCCCAAAATGCACCATAAATCAGAGTATGCTGCTGTACATATACAGCAAAACAGGTAATACAGTACTTTACTGTAAAATTGTATTTAACTTTTTTTTCTGTCTGCCTGTGTGTGTGTGTGTGTTCGTGTGTGCGTGCGAGCACGCCCGCCTGTGCGCAGTCTTATGTGGATGTCTGCTGGGAATGTCCTGTCAACTGTGGAGAAAACAACACATGTACAGTGATAGTTGTCATGGAAACTGGTGTAGGAGCACAACATTATATCAGACCGTCACCTGTCGCTTATGTCACTGCCATCTCTTCATCTATTATACACTCCCTATTAGATTGTTATAAACTCAAGTTGTAAAACTACAATTCACAATGTATGTTCACACTGAAATAATGGCTTCTCAACATAAAGATAAAATGAGTCCCATAATTATCTTGAGCATCCTTTGGAGTACTACACAAACCTTCCCCCTACAACGCTGTGCCAATTGTGCGCCGCCCGATCACGGCCAGTTGTGACACAGCCCAGACTTGAACTAGCGTCTGTAGTGACACCTCTAGCACTGAGATGCAGTGCCTTAGACCGCTGCGCCACTCGGGAGTACAGTATATGTGGAGTGTGAAAATAACTAGTTCCCTACGTATTTATTTATTTGGACAGTGAAGCTAAAACTTTTACTTTGGTTCTATACTCCAGCATTTTGGATTTAAGATCAAAATGTTTTATTTGAGGTGACATGTTTTAATTGAGGGTGTTTTCATACATGCACTCTCAGAAAATATGTATTAGTTAGGGTCGACACATGTTGTGTTACTTTGAACAAAATCACTGTTGTTGGAACCGCATGGTTTGTGTATATTTTTCAACACATTTTGTGTAACTTCCTGCAATTAATGTTAAAAGCTGAAAACCATACAACACACCCTAGATGTGTTAGATTATTGACCAATCACATTGCATCACATTGAAAAAGTTACTTATAGTGTATTACATTTAGTCAAAGGTTTAGTATTTGGTCCCATATTCAGAGCACGCAATGACTTCATCAAGCTTGTGACTCTACAAACTTGTTGGATGCATTTGCACTTCATTTTGATTTGTGTTTCGGATCATGTTGTGTACAATAGAAATTAAGGGTAAATAACACCACAGCGTCCTACCACAGCCACCCCAACAGTCCCTACACCACCTCACGTCCAAACATCGGCGGGGACAAAGCTGTTGCTAATTTATTGTGCTAGACACATGGAAGGCTACATTATCAAGGCTATATCTTGTTAAATCTAGTTTCTAAAATGTATTTTTGTTGTATCAACCCAAAATAAATACCATGTAACAATTGCACAATTGAATAAATATGTGTATAAATTTGATTTGGGAACACTGAAGAGACATTGAATTAAAAAATGAGCTGAAGCTGAAAGATAGTGACTGGTGGTGTGTACAGACCATGGATGAATAGTGATACATAGGATACACCTAGTAAATGACTGTGAGAAGACAATGTGTAGCTGGTTCAGGACAGCCTAGTGGTTAGAGTGTTGGGCCAGTAGCTGAAAGGATGCTGGTTTGAAAACCTGAGCCAACAAGGTGAAAAGTCTGTTGATGTGCCCTTGAACATGGCACTGAACCCTCATTTTCTCCAAGGGTGGGTGCACTGCACTAAAACAACACATTTCACTGTTCTTTTTATATTCCTAACACCATGTCCTGACCCCCAATCTCCCAGCCATCACAGCTTGCTCCTTCAGTCCAGAAAACCATTGAATTATTGGCCAGACAGGAGCTACGTCATGGGTTGCCTAGCAACCTGCATTGGGAAAAGTGAGTGGCCTGCTTATAGGGAGATAACAGGGTCTCTGATAACATCTCAGCTCCGATGATGGCTGGGTGCTTATTGCATTGCTGTCAAAAAAATGGTGTCAGCTATTAGCTCCCAAACAGGAATTCAAGCTTACAAGAAACTGCAGGGAACACACAACTTTTTTTTGGACAAAGGTTATGACAATGCTTTCACAAATTTGATAGCCCATTCCAGTACTCCATTATCCTAACATAGCCTGCAGTACATGACAGGGATTGGCAAAAATGACAAAATACAAATGTTCATATTTACATGTATATTTTCATCTTTTAGCTATTATCCAGAGAGACTTACAATTAGTGCATTCATCTTAAGATAGCTAGGTGAGGCAGCAACATATCACAATCTTATCAAGTACATTTTTCCTCAAAGTATTTCTCAACATTTTTACATTTAGTTCATCTAGCAGACGCTCTTATCACATCATAGTGCTACAGACACGGCACCAGGATGAAGTGAATTAGGGGGCAGTTGAAATCTGTAAGGGGGCACAATTTTGGGGCTTTCTTGCATTGGAGTTTTATTGAATTCTGCTTACAGTGCATTCGGAAAGTGTTCAGACCCCGTAACTATTTCCACATTTTGTTACGTGACACACTTATTCTAAAATTGATTCAATTGTTTTTTTTTCCCTCATCAATCTACGCACAATACCCCATAATGACAAAGCAATAACAGGTTAAGACATATTTGTATTAAAAGTTAAAAAGTGAAATATTGCATTCACATAAGTATTCAGGCCCTTTACTTAGTACTTTGTTGAAGCACCTTTGGCAGCGATTACAGCCTCGAGTCTTCTTGGGTACGACGGTACAAGCTTGACACACCTGAATTTGGGTAGTTTTCCCATTCTTCTGTGTGGGATCCTCTCAAGCTCTGTCAGGTTGGATGGGGAGCCTCGCTGCACAGCTATTTTCAGGTCTCTCCAGAGATGTTCGATCGGGTTCAAGTCCCGCTCTGGCTGGGCCACTCAAGGACATTCAGCGACTTGTCCCAAAGTCACACCTGCATTGTCTTGGCTTCGTGCTTAGAGCTGTTGTCCTGTTGGAAGGTGAACCTTCACCCCAGTCTGAGGTCCTGAGCGCAAGGAGAAGATTTTCATCAAGGATCTCTCTGTATTTTGCTATGTTCATCTTCCCTCGATATTGACAATTCTCCCAGTCCCTGCCACTGAAAAACATCCCCACAGCATGATGCTGCCTCCACCATGCTTCACTGTAGGGATGGTATTAGCTAGGTGATGAGTGGTGCCTGGTTTCCTCCAGACGTGACGCTTGGTTTCATCAGACCAGAAAATCTTGATTCTCATGGTCTGAGAGCCATTTAGATGCCTTTGGCAAGCTCCAAGCGAGCTGTCATGTGCCTTTTACTGTGGAGTGGCTTCCGTCTGGCATTTCTACCATAAAGGCCTGATTGGTGGAGTCCTGCAGAGATGATTGTCATTCTGGAAGGTTCTCCCATCTCCACAGAGGAACCCTAGAGCTCTGTCAGATTGACAATCGGGTTCTTGGTCACCTCCCTCACCATGTCCCTTCTTCCCAGATTGCTCAGTTGGGCTGGTTGGCTAGCTCTAGGAAGAGCCTTGGTGGTTCCAAACTTCTTTCATATAATAATGATGGAGGCCACTGTGTTCTTGTGGACCTTCAATGCTGCAGAAATAGTTTGGTACCCTTCCCCAGATCTGTACCCTCGACACAATACTGTCTCAGAGCTCTACGGACAATTTCTTTGACCTCATTGCTTGGTTTTTGCTCTGACATGCACTGTCAACTGTGGGACCTTATACAGACTGGTGCCATTCTAAATCAAGAGAGAAATTCACATAGGCTGTTTGTAATAGGTGAATTAATTTAGTTTAACCAGGCAAGTCAGTTAAGAACAAATTCTTATTTCCAATGATGGCCTACCCTGGCCAAACACCTGGGCCAATTGTGCACCACCTTTTGGGACTCCCAATCAAGGCCAGATGTGATAAAGGCCTGGATTCGAACCAGGGACTGTAGGGATGCCTCCTGCACTGAGATGCAGTGCCTTAGACCCTGCACCACTCAGGAGCCCAAATGCAGCTGTACGCACTATTGTATTACCAAAATAATGCAAACTAAATGCTGAAAGCAGTAGCCTAGCTATACATGCATGCATGCAAACAAATATACTGAGTAGCAATTTGGCTCAGAATACTGGCACGACTATGAAAGCGAACAAATGAATGCGAACAGAACAAACAAACACAGTAAACATAAGGTGAATGGAGATCCAAATAACCAAAACACAGCCTACTACAGTGAGATGCAGCCATGCACGTTCAGCAACACGTTGTGATATGGCACCACACTTCTGTTAATCTAATTTGTACCCCGTGATCAATTAAGCAATGCCAGGCTACCATGAACATGTTTCTGATACGTACAGTTCCATTTACAGCAACACAAACCAATAGGCTACCAAACAAAAACATGATAGAATGTAGCCTATTTCCATGATGAAACATACCAATATTTCTTATTTTTTTAATTTCACCTTTATTTAACCAGCTGGCCAGTTTTGAGAACAAGTTCTCATTTACAAATGCGACCTGGCCAAGATAAAGCAACGCAGTGTGACAAAATCAACAACACAGAGTTACACATAAGCAAACAGACAGTCAATAACACAGTAGAAAAAACTATGTAGAAGAGTAGGGAGGTAAGACAATAAATAGGCCATAGAGGCAAAATAACTACAATTTAGCATTAACACTGGATTGATAGATGTGCAGATGATGATGTGCAAGTAGAGATACTGGGGTGCAAAAGAGCAAGAGGATAAGTAATAATATGGGGATGAGGTAGATGGGTGTGCTATTTACCAATTGGCTGTGTACAGGTACAGTGATTGGTAAGCTGATCACTGGAGACTCTCCCACTGAGAGGGAGAGTCTCCAGCTTCAGTGAGTTTTGCAATTCGTTCCAGTCGTTGGCAGCAGAGAACTGGAAGGAAAGGCGGCCAAAGGAGGTGTTGGCTTTGGGAATGACCAGTGAGATATTCCTGCTGGATGCTGCTATGTGTGGGTGTTGCTATGGTGACCAGTGCGCTGAGGTAAGGTGGGGCTTTACCTAGCAGAGACTTATAGATGACCTGGAGCCAGTGTGTTTGGCGACATATATGTAGTGAGGGCCAGCCAATGAGAGCATACAGGTCGCAGTGGTGGGTAGTATATGGGGCTTTGGTGACAAAACAGATGGAACTGTGATAGACTACATCCAGTTTGCTGAGTAGAGTGATGGAGGCTATTTTGTAAATGACATCGCCAAAGTCAAGGATCGGTAGGATGGTCAGTTTTACGAGGGCATGTTTGGCAGCATGAGTGAAGGAGGCTTTGTTGCGAAATAGGAAGTTGCTGCAGGGGGTGCTAAGCCTTTAGCCCATGGTAGGGGTAGCCACGTGTAAAGCTTGACACGCCGTAGATAATTGTTTATTGAAATGATCGATTATCATATATTTATCGGTGGTGACAGTGTTTCCTAGCCTCAGTGCAGTGGGCAGCTGGGAGGAGGTGCTCTTTTCTCCATGGACTTTACAGTGTCCCAAAACGTTTTGGAATTAGTGCTACAGGATGCAAATTTCTGTTCGAAAAACCTAGCCTTTGCTATCCTAACTGACTGAGTATATTGGTTCCTGATTTCCCTGAAAAGTTGCATATCGCGGGGGCTATTCGATTCTAATGCAGAATGCCACAGGATGTTTTTGTACTGGTCAAGGGTAGTCAAGTCTGGGGTGAACCAAGGGCTATATCTGTTCTTAGTTCTTTTCTTTTTTTTAAAGGGGCATGCTTTTTTAAGATGGCGAGGAAAGCACTTTTAAAGAGCAACCAGGCATCCTCTACTGACGGGATGAGGTCAATATCCTTACAGGATACACTACGCAGGTCGATTATAAAGGCCTGCTCGCTGAAGTGTTTTAGGGTGCGTTTGACGGTGATGAGTTGTGATCATTTGACCGCGGACCAATCACGCACGCATGCAATGAGGCAGTGATCACTAAGATCCTGGTTGAAGACAGCAGTGGTGTATTTAGAGGGCAAGTTAGCCAGGATGATATCTAAGATGGTGCCCATGGTAAAGGATTTAGGATTTTACCTGGTAGGTTCCTTAATAATTTGTGTGAGATTGCAGGCATCTGGCTTGGATTGTAGGACGGCCGGGTTGTTAAGCATATCCCAGTTTAGGTCACCTAACAGTACGAACTCTGGAGATAGATGGGGGGCAATCAATTCACATATGGTGCCCAGAGAAACAGCTGGGGGCTGAAGGGGGTCTATAGCAATTGGCAACGGTGAGAGACTTGTTTCTGGAATGGTGGATTTTTAAAAGTAGAAGCTCAAATTGTTTGGGCACAGACCTGGATAGTATGACCAAACTCTGCAGGCTATCTCTGTAGTAGATTGCAACTCCGCCCCCTTTGGCAGTTCTATATTGACGGAAGATGTTATAGTTAGGGTTGGACATTTCAATTTTTTGTGGCCTTCCTAAGCCATGATTCAGACATGGCTAGGACATCAGGGTTGGCGGAGTGTGCTAAAGCAGTGAATAAAACAAACTTAGGGAGGATGCTTCTAATGTTACCATGCATGAAACCAAGGCTTTTACGGTTACATAAGTCAACAAATGAGAGCGCCTGGGGAATGGGAGTGCTGTTGGGGGCTGCAGGGCCTGGGTTATCTTCTACATCACCAGAGGAACAGAGGAGGAGTAGGATTAGTGTGCGGCTAAAGGCTTTAAGAAATGGTCGTCTAGTGCGTTCGGGAACAGAGAGTAAAAGGAGCAGATTTCTGGGCGTGGAAGTATAGATTCAAGGCATAATGTACAGACAAATGTATGGTAGGATGTGAGTACAGTGGAGGTAAACCTTTGAGTGACAATGAGAGAGCTTTTGTCTCTAGAGACACCAGTTAAGCCAGGTGAGGTCACCGCATGTCTTGGGGGTGGAACAAAAGGACTATCTAAGGCCTATTGGACAGGGCTAGGGTCTCTACAGTGAAATAAGACAATAATCACAAAAAAGGCAAAATAGGTATTGTAGCCCAAGAATTGGCTGGTGGACCTCTTTGGCTAGCCGGGAGATGGGCCTAGCTCGAGGCTAGCTCCAGACTAACTAGTGCTTGCTTCGGGACAGAGACATTAGCCAGGAGTAGCCACTCGGATAGCAGCTAGCTAGCTGTGATGATCCAGTGTAAAGGTTCAGAGCTTTTAGTAGGAATCCGGAGATGAGGTAGAGAAAAAGCAGTCCGATATGCTCTGGGTTGATTGAACAGGTTGAGGCTGGCTGATGTCCGAGTTAACGGTGAGGACCGCTAGCAGTGGCTAACTGACTACTAGCTAGTAGCTAGTTAGCTGGCTAGCTTCTGATAACACACGTCCGACTGCTATGCCATCTTGGATCTCTCAATATGTATGTAGCTATACCCATGGGCGCCATTTAGGTTATTGCATTGGAAATATGTTGAATTCTGCTTATATCACACTATACTACAATAAACTACAATAAACAAAAAGTTAAAATGCTTTTGACAAAGAAGTGACAGGTTGGAGTGAAATCTCCGCTGAGTTCTATTTGCACCATGGGCAGCACCCTACACACTAAAGCAAGATTTTGATAAAAACCAACCAGCTAGATTGTTTCTTACTTTTTCAGAAGAGTCCACACGAGTCCTTAAAAAAAGCAGAGAACTAACTAAAAAAAACACAATTCCTTATGTTTCGATCCGTAGCATATGAAAACAATTATAGCCTATTGTTTTATTGGTTTTTACTTTCCAAAAACAAAAATTGTCCACCTCATGGTTCAGTTGTCAGAGATTTGAGCAATACATGCATCAGGGCATTCAAAGCATAGGCATATTGGCTTAAATAAATATAAGGAGGAGAAGGCGTAGCCCCAGAGAGAGAGAGATAGAGACATTCATTTCTTTATACTTGTCAGACAGGCTACTGTGTCTGTTATACAGATATAGGTGTACCGAAGGAAGCTAATTCATAAATGTTCAGTTAGAATATACAGTACCAGTCAAATGTTTGGACACACTAACTCATTCAAGGGTTTTTCTTTATTTTTAATATTTTCTACATTGTAGAATGATAGTGAAGACATCAAAACGATGAAATAACAAAAATGGAAAAATGTTAAACAAATCAAAATATTTAAGATTCTTCAAAGTAGCCATGCTTTGCCTTGATGACAGCTTTGCACATTCTTGGCATTTTCTCAACCAGATTCACCTGGAATGCTTTTCCAACAGTCTTAAAGGAGTTCCCACATAAACTGAGCACTTGTTGGCTGCTTTTCCTTCACTCTGCGGACTTTTACAATAGGGTTATGGTCGGGTGACTGTGGAGGCCAGGTCATCTGATGCAGCACTCCATCACGCTCCTTCTTTATCAAATAGCCCTTACATAGCTTGGAGGTGTGTTTTCGGTCATTGTCCTGTTGAAAAACAGATGATTGTTCCACTAAGCGCAAACCAGATGGGATGGCGTATTGCTGCAGAATGCTCTAGTAGCCATGCTAAGTGTGCCTTGAATTCTAAATAAATGACAGACAGTGTCACCAGCAAAGCACCCCCACACCATCACACCTCCTCCATGCTTCACGGTGGGAACTACACATGCAGAGATTATCCTTTCACCTACTCTGCATCTCACAAAGACATGGCGGTTGGAACCAAAATCTCAAATTTGGACTCATCAGACCAAAGGACAGATTTCCATCGGTCTAATGTCCATTGCTCGTGTTTCTTGGCCCAAGCAAGTCTCATTTTCTTATTGGTGCCCTTTAGTGGTGGTTTCTTTGCAGCAATTCAACCACAAAGGCCTGATTCACGCGATCTCCTCTGAACAGTTGATGTTGAGATGTGTCTGCTACTTGAACTCTGTGAAGCATTTATTTGGGCTGCAATCTGAGGTGCAGTTAACTCGAATTAACTTATCCTCTAGGGCAAAAGTATTCATCCCCCTTGCCGTTTTTCCTATTTTGTTGCATTACAACCCGCAATTTAAATACTTTTTGGGGGGATTTCATGGAATGGACATACACAAAATAGTCCAACTGGTGAAGTGGAATTGAAAATCTAACTTATTTAAAAAAATTCGAACCCCCCCCCCCCCCCAAAAAAAGGAAAAGTGGTGCGTACATATGTATTCACCCCCTTTGCTATGAAGCCACTAAATAAGATCTGGTTCAACCAATTACCTTCAGAAGTCACATAATTAGTTAAATAAAGGCCACCTGTGTGCAATGTAAGTGTCACATGATCCGTCACATGATGTCAGTATATATACACTTGTTCTGAAAGGACCCAGAGTCTGCAACACCACTAAGCAAGGGGCATCACCAAGCAAGCGGCCACATGAAGACCAAGGAGCTCTCCAACCAGGTCAGGGACAAAGTTGTGGAGAAGGACAGATCAGGGTTGGGTTATAAAAAAATATCAGAAACATCCCACGGAGCACCATTAAATCCATTATTAAAAAATGGAAAGAACATGGCACCACAACAAACCTGCCAAGAGAGGGCCGCCAACCAAAACTAACAGACCAGGCATGGAGGGCATTAATCAGAGGCATCAAAGAGACTGAAGATAACCCTGAATGAGCTGCACATCTCCACAGCGTAGATTGGAGTATCTGTCCATAGGAACACTTTAAGCCGTACACTCCACATTTGGTGTTTGCTAAAAGGCATGGTGGAGACCCCCCAAACATATGGAAGAAGGTACTCTGGTCAGATGAGACTAAAATTGAGCTTTTTTGCCATCAAGGAAAATGTTATGTCTGGGGCAAACCCAACACCTCCCATCACCCTGAGAACCCCATCCCCACAGTGAAGTATGGTGGTGGCAGCATCATGCTGTGGGGATGTTTTTCATCAGCAGTGACTGAGAAACTGGTCAGAATTGAAGGAATGATGGATGGGGATAAATACAGGGGAATTCTTGAGGGAAACCTGTTTCAGTCTTCCAGAGATTTGAGACTGGGATGGAGGTTCACCTTCCAGCAGGACAATGACCCTAAGCATACTGCTAAAGCAACACTCAAGTGGTTTAACTTAGAACTACCCCTCCCGGATCCGGGAGAATTGTCATCAACTGACACTAATTAGCATAACGCAACGGACAAACAATATTACTAGAAAATATTCATATTCATGAAATCACAAGTGAAATATAGTGAAACACAGCTTAGCCTTTTGTTAATCACCCTGTCATCTCAGATTTTGAAAGTATGCTTTACAGCCAAAGCAAGACAAGCATTTGTGCAAGTTTATCGATAGCCTAGCATAGCATTATGTCCAGCTAGCAGTAGGCAACTTGGTCACGAAAATCAGAAAAGCAATCAAATTAAATCGTTTACCTTTGATGAGCTTCAGATGTTTTTACTCGGGAGACTCCTAGTTAGATAGCATTTTGTCCCATAAAGATTATTTTTATAGCCGAAATACCTTCGTTTGTACTTCACGTTTGGTTGAGAAATCCACCGGAAATTGCGTTCACGACAACGCCGAAAAATATTCCAAATTAGATCCATAATATCGACAGAAACATGGTAAACATTTTTATAATCAACCCTCAAGGTGTTTTTCAAATATCTATTCGATAATATATCAACTGGGACAGTTGGAGCGAGAGGCACAATGGCCGCCTTTGTCGAGAATGGACAAGAATTCCAGTGGCTAGATGTGCCAAGCTTCTAGAGACATACCCCAAGAGACTTGCAGCTGTAATTGCTGCAAAACGTGGCTCTACAAAGTATCGACTTTGGTGGGGATGAATAGATATGAATGCTCAAGTTTTCTGTTTTTTTTGTTGTCTTATATCTTGTTTATTTCTCAATAAAACATATTTTGCATCTTCTAAGTGGTAGGCATGTTGTGTAAATTATACAAACGCCTAAAAAAATATATTTTAATTCCAGGTTGTAAGGCAACAAAATAGGAAAAATGCCAAGGGGGGTGAATACTTTCGCAAGCCACTGTAACCGTCAATTAACATAAACACATGTATCATCTCCTTGCTTCGACACATGGCTTATAAGACATTTTTAAAAGTCTAATAAATCCATGTAATATAGCCTACACCTTCAAAATAAATCCATTATTTATTTTAGGCAGGTCTAAAGAAGCATGATATTAAGAAAATGCAGTCCATTTCAGAAGAAAATAATAGCATACTCTGAGTTGTCCTTATGTTAGGTCCTGATGTGTCTATGCCAAATGGCTGTGGGCTGCATTAGTTCATTTAGCAGACAAGATTTGTTTATAATTCCATGGCAGTTTTTATATTATAGTATGAATAATACAATTGAACAAAGCTGAATAAAATATAACTATTTTCTCCAAACAATTTGAAGGAGTACGCACATGCGGATATTCTGTGTTGAGCAGTTAACAAAGCAATAGGTACTCCTATATGCTTCATTTAGAGTTATTAATTTAACTTTAGTTGTTCTACAAACATTGAGCTATACTTTTTGATTTTTAATGCATTGTAGGCTGCATGATGAGACTGTAATGATGATTTGAAAAAAGTCGCTTGAAATGTATGAGCTCTGCTTTGTTTTTTTTTGTGCAGGCTGAACACACTCCAATAGTACCTCATTCACAATTTGACAAGCACTTGATAATGCCTCAAATTTCATGACGGCATCCCCTTTGTGGCCTTAATGAACCCTAAAACAAATCCATGCCTTTTGCGGCCTGGAGTGCTGCCTTGTGCCCTTCTCCCTGAGCCATCCGAAGTGCCTCTCACTCACATGGCTCTCTGTCACGATGATTGGGTCTTTCTCACAGGCTACAATTGAAGACATACACATCCAGGATGCAACTGTGAGCGTCCTGATCCAATTCCGAGGTGCATATTAAACATTTTGGAAGAACTGTCCACATTTACTTTTCGTCAGCCAACAAGATGAGTAGGCCTAATGAACAGCAAAAGCACTAGCCTATGTCAATCTACTATCCCTCATAGTACAAAAGTGGACCTATTCTGTGCGAGAAATACATTTTCCAAACATAGTCTGGGACAGTTGTGGGATGCGATAGATCCCAAATGAATACAATCACTAGCATCAAAAACACTTTTTTTATGCAATGTGGCTGACAAAACGGATCTGAACCTTTAAGCTTAAAATGTTGATAAACTATTAGGCTATTTCTTCACAATATAAGCGCAGCAATGCACACATGGTAGAAGGCTATAAGCGCGAATATTCCATTAGCGGAAAATGCAAGTATACATGTAATGGTTTTATTATCAAGGTGCATTTTTATGTTGAATATTTTCTTCTCCAAACTTGAAATTCACGCACTATTTATATATACCAATTAGGCTCTACTCCCCTTGTAAAGTGGGTTAATGTGCTTAATTTTAATAAGTAATTCGGCCACATTAGTTGTGATACTAAACTTATTAAAACACATAGACCTACGGTCTAGGGTACATGAGGTGTGTGACTATGATTAGAAAAAGTTGAAAAATGCTGGGCATCATTCAAGTGATAATATAAAACTCACAATATTGTCACCCATCAGACTATTCTTTATTTAATCTTGCCTTTACATATACTAAATCATATACAGTACCAGTCAAAAGTTTGGACACCTACTCATTCAACAGTTATTCTTTATTGTTATTCTCTATTGTCTTCATCCTAGAATAATAGCGAAGACTTCAAAACTAAGAAATAACACATATGGAATCATGTAGTAACCAAGAAAGTGTTAAACAATCAAAATATATTTGAGATTCTTCTCTGGTTGACAGAATTCCTCTGGCATTCTCTCAACCAGCTTCATGAGGTAGTCACCTGGAATTCATTTCATTTAACAGGTGTGCCTTGTTAAAAGTTACTTTATGGAATTTCTTGGTTTGAGCCAGTTATTATGGCAAGAACAGCTCAAATGAGCAAAGAGAAATGACAGTCAATCCGAAAAAATGTCAAGAACTTTGAAAGTTTCTTCAAGTGCAGATGCAAAAACCATCAAACGCCATGATGAAACTGGCTCCCATAAGGACTGCCTTAGGAAATTAGAGTTCACTGCACCTCAGAGTGCAGCCCAAATAAATGCTTCACAGAGTTCAAGTAACAGACACATCTCAACATCAACTGTTGAGAGGAGACTGCGCAAATCAAGCCTTCATAGTTGAATTGCTGCAAAGAAACCAATACTAATGGATTTGGCCAGGGTAGGTCATCATTGTAAATAAACATTTGTTCTTAACTTACTTGCATAGATATTTAAATAAGAATAAGAAGAGACTTGCTTGGGCCAAGAAACACGACCAACGGACGTTAGACCGGTGGAAATCTGTCCTTTGAGATTTTTGTCCAAATTTGAGATTTTTGGTTTCAATTGTTGTGTTTTTGTGAGACGCAGAGTAGGTGAACGGGTGATCTCTTCATGTGTGGTTTCCACCGTGAAGCATGGAGGAGGAGATTTGATGATGTAGGGGTGCGTTGCTGGTGACACTGTCTGTGATTTATTTAGAATTCAAGGCACACTTAACCAGCATGGCTACCATACTGTAGCATTCTACAGTGATACGCCATCTCATCTGGTTTGCACTTAGTTGGACTATCATTTGTTTTTCAATAGGACAACGGCCGAAAACACACCTCTAGGATGAGTAAGGGCTATTTGACCAAGAAGGAGCGTGAAGGAGTGCTGCATCAGATGACCTCCACTATCACCCAACCTCAACCCAATTGAGATGGTTTGGGATCAGTTGGACTGCAGAGTGAAGGAAAAGCAGCCAACAAGTGCTTAGCATATGTGGGACCTCCTTCAATAATGTTGGAAAAACATTCCTCATGAAGCTGATTAAGAGAATGCCAAGAGTGTGCAAAGCTGTGATCAGGCAAAGGGTGGCTACTTTGACAAAGGGTGGCTACTTTTTTAAACAATTTGTTTGGTTACTACATGATTCCATATGTGTTATTTCCTAGTTCTACAATGTAGAAAATAGTCCAAATAAAGAAAAACCCTTGAATGAGTAGGTGTGTCCAAACTTTTGACTGGTTACTGTATGTCTGACATTTGTTTTGATTTAGAATGGACCATTATCATGCACCTGTATCGAAACAGGTTCACCGGGAAAAAATACCACCATGCACATAAATAGCAAATGGAGGACCCTTTTCCCCGTGGTTTATTTTCATGCCAGACAGGTAGTCTATACTCCTGTTGGAAATATAAGCAATGTGCTTAATATTAGGAAAGTTGAGAAATAAATAATTTAGGCCTAGCCTTTAGAAAGCTGATGGGATCCCCTTATTTTTATTAGTGGCTATCGCTCTGTTTTCTCCCGCAATTCCATAGCCTATAGAAATGTTGCGCAGCATGAGCTCATATGAAGTGTTTGATTCGATTTTCAAACACATTTGCATTGATGTCAGCGTGATTAGAGCGACAATAGAGTCCTAAGTAATTAGCAATTAGCACATTTGGTAGGCTACTAATGACCAGCAGCAGCATCAAATCTTGGAGAAGCCTAATTAAGGAATTTGACTGCCTTCATGACTAGAGACCGCAGGTGTGGCAGTAATGTGGTCACTGCAACAGCCCTTACCCTGAAAAATGCTTACTTACAATCCCTTAACCTACAATGCAGTTCAATAAATAGTTAAGAAAATATTTACTAAATAAACCTAAGTAAAAAAAGGAAATAAAAAGCAACACAATAAAAGAATAATAACAAGGCTATAAACAGAGGATACTGGTACCGAGTCAATGTGCGTGCGGGGGTAAAGGTTAGTCAAGGTAATTTGTACATTTAGGTAGGGGTAAAGTGACTATGCATAGATAATAAACAGTGAGTAGCAGCAGTGGGGGTAAATAGATGTGAAAAAGGTGAAACCACTGCTGGATCTATGCAAAACAGATTTGTTGGAAGCTGAGTTTAGTGGCGCTCGCCAGTATCTGCAGACTGAAATTGCCCACTCTGGCTCCAATGAAGACAAATGGACCCCACTTGATATCCTGTAACGATTCTCTGGGCCTCTCTCTGCTATGCCGACTGTGGTTACTGCACTGAAATATGGAATGACTTTTGGAGTGTCCACAGCTACAATGTGTTCAGTCAGCACAGAAGAAGCATGTTACACCCGAGGAAAACTCAAGCAATCCAACTGGCATTTGAGGGGGATCTTACAAGAAGATTTTGGTGAGAATGGAATGACCAATTACCCAGGAAGTTCCCCAGACCATCAAGGAGCCTGCAACTCTTTCGAAAAGGAAAAAAATAGGCTCCGAATATCAGGACCCGGTTACAAACCCGGGTCTCCGGAGTGAGAAACAGTCACTTAACCAACTGAGCCACGAATAGTCAGTGTATTTAAGACGGTGTATTTAATAAAGTAAAAAGTGAAGTCCTTCAGGAAAACATGTAACTCCACAACCTCAAAAGGAATTCCACAAGAACAAGGTAATCCACAAGGTAATCCTCCAAGACAAAAAGGTAAATCCACAAGGTGGTAGGTAAAGCATAAAAAGCCTCAAAAGATACTCAAAAATAAATAAACAAGAACAAAAAACAGAATTCCACGAGAGCGTCCAACGGGATCAACAAGAGAACACAGAATACTAGGGCTGGGTGCTAACATACAAACACAGAGCAAAGAACTGAGGGAAACTAAGGGTTTAAATACAATCAGAGGAAATGAGGCACAGGTGCAAATAATAATGGGGATCAAGGGAAAGCAAAAGGTCAAACAGCACAATGGGGGCATCTAGTGACCAAAAACCGGAACAACCCTGGCCAAATCCTGACACAGAAATGTTCAGATTTTTTAAATGTTAATACAATCAGAAAAAGTTGTATTTTCCCAGAGCATTTCTTTCCTCCTTGAAAGGAAAGAGAGAATGGCTCGCTCGACACAGCAGCAGGCCCCAGTGAAACATACACAGGGACAGGCACGCAGACACTTTCTTTACATGAATCATGAGGATAATGTACTGTACCTTACTGTCTGACCAAATCATGGTTTAAGCATCCTAAAAATGTTGACATTTTTATTGAGGTAAATGAATGTGCAACCTGCACCGATGCAACCAATGCATTAACTTTATTCCCACAGCTAGTTGTCAAAGGTTCGCAAAATGTGACTAAATGGTCACAGTCTGGAGCCCTGCCTTGTAGGATTTTCACTATAGGCATACTCTCAAACTTTTGTTTTACATAACTGAAAAAGGCCTCCATTTTCGCAATCAACATTAGCCTAGGACAAGGCTCCTCTCTCACTTTTTCTCTCTCCTTAGCAGCAGGGCAGTTCTGGACAATTTGGCCCGCTGCAATTTTACTTATGGGTTTTCATTGATTTTATTGGCCAAAAGCCAGCAATTATCGGCTAATGGAAACCCTGTGCCCCAGTGGCTTTCAATAGCCCCTGTACACACACCGTGGCATGTTCTGTCCATTGTGCTGACACAGCGCAACAGAGATACACATTTTGCATCAACATGTCATCCAATCTCTTTTTGCTACACCCTTAGAAAAAAATAGTTATATATAAAACCTTTTGAATCTTTAGAAGAGATTAAATAACCCTTTTCTAAAGGTTCTATATATAAACCCAGTACATGCAAATAACCTTGAGGGTTAAAGCCCTACCCCAGAGTGTAGTGAGGATTTTAGAAATCAACAGCTAACAAAGCTAAACCAGTCACATCAAACTCTGAAATGACAGCTAACATACATGGATACACATTTATATCCATATTAATGATGCTGCTAAATGATTTCGCATGGACAGAAAAATGGCTAGCTGACGTCCAACACTGTTAGTGCTCTATGGCAAGGGAATGATCAAATTCATATTTTGCAACACTTTTGCCAAGGTCTGAGTGGCAAACAGCAAGGTTTATAGAAACCTGTGCTGTTGCAAACTAAACGCTAGCTAGAAGCAAGAGGAAATAATATATCTAATGCTTTTCACTCATAGATTTTAAAAAAAAAGTTTGTTATATAACCTTTTGGTTGATTCAAAATCTAACTGCCATTACGATTCAAAAACCAACTGCTAATCCATTCCAGCATGACGACGCAAAAGGACAGTTGTTGAACCAACTTGCAAGTAGCCTACCAATTAGAACGTTATTTTTCAATCTATTAAGGTAAGCAAAGTTTCTTATTTAATTCAAATATATGAAGCCAAAGTCATATGATAAACTGTAGGCTCGATAAATAAAGTTGAAACTTTATTGGAATTTGGGCATGTTTGCATGCTAACTAGCTAACTTAGCCCCGCTTCTTCTGTTAAGCTAGCTATCTTAACTCATCACTTTACAAGCTAGCCAGATAATTATTTAAAATAAACTTTTTTCTATTATTATACCAAATAGAGCTGCGGATCCAGCCTGACATTGGCAATTAGCTAATTGTTTATTTTTTTCAGTATTTGTGCGAAGTCAATTGAGGGTTGTACCCTATCTTTCATGAAGCCATTAGAAGACTTTTGCTGACTGTGATTATTTATAATAAATCATGTATAATAAGTCTGGGTGATTCAATAGCCTAGTTAATCCTTACAGTTAGGAGTTGGAGTCAATAACATTGTAAAATATGTCCATGGTGTTAAATACAGTTTATGATCAAACTTCAAATGTATAAGTTGATGGTTCGCATTACGGGATGTCAAGGTCATATATTTCCATATTCTGTTCCAGTTAAAGGGTTCTTCAGATTCAATTAGATATGTGGACCATACCTTTTTAATAGCTAGCTCAGAATATGAGCTTTCCAAATGTTGTTTATATATTATAGAGATCGTCCTTTTGGGAGCCCAGATAAATCCCATCATTGCATTGTTTGGTAGTTGGGTTTCCCAATAAGTTATAAATATAGACACAAATATTTTCCTGGTAATGTGTATGTGTCTTTTAAATCTTGGAATGTTCTCAAATCAAATCAAATGTTCTGTGTCACATACTCCGAATACAACAGGTGCAGACCATAACGTGAAATGCTTACTTACCAGCCCTTAATCAACAATGCAATTGAGGAAAGAGTTAAAAAAATATTTACTAAATAGACTAAAGTAAAAAAATAAAAATAACACAATAAAATAACAATAACGAGGCTATATAAAGGGGGTACCGGTAACGAGTCAATGTACAGGGGTACAGGTAGTCAAGGTAATTTATACAGGTCTGTATGGGTAAAGTGATTATGGATAGATAAGACAGGCAAAGTGAAAATGGGGGGGGGGCAATTTAAATAGTCCAGGTGGCCATTTGATTTACTTGTTCAGTCTTATGGCTTGGGGGTAGATGCTCTGAAGAAGCCTTTTGGTGAAATATTGGTATGGGCATGCCATTTTGATTCCCAATTACACAGTTGTTAAACTTTGCTCCAAATAGAAAGTATGTGAGCAATAATAGGATCAAAGTGTAGTTTACATTGTTGTACCTCTTGGCGCACCGATCCCTTTAGCTTGATCATTTTCGTCAACATCCGCTAAATTGCAGAGCGCCAAATTAAAATTAAATTGCTAACAACATTTAATTTTCATGAAATCACAAGTGCAATATACCAAAGCACAGCTTAGCTTGTTGTTAATCCACCTGAGGTGTCAGATTTAAAAAAAGCTTTACAGTGAAAGCTATCCAAGTGTTTATGTTAGGACAGCTCTCTCAGCAGACAAAACATTACAAACAGCTAGCAGCAAAGTAGATTGGTCACGAAAGTCAGAAAAGCAATTTTAAAAAAGCAATAAAATTAATCGCTTACCTTTGATGATCTCCGGATGTTTGCACTCACAAAACTCCCAGTTACACAATAAATGTTTGTTTTGTTAGTTTTGATCCATAAAGATTATTTTTAATATCCAAAAACCTCCATTTAGTTGGCGTGTATTCTTAGCTCAAAATATTACTATTTAATAGTAGTAGACATAATTCTCTCATTACACCAGACAGGGAACCATTTTTGGTTTAGTGAAGGATCAAAGAACTTTATAAGAGGGTTCTATACTGAACAAAAATATAAATGCAAAATGAAACAATTTCAAAGATTTGACAGAGTTACAGTTCAAATAAGGGAATAAGTCCATTGAAATAAATGCATTAGGCCCTAATCTATGGATTTCACATGACTGGGAATACAGATATGCATATGTTGGTCACATATACCTTAAAAAAATAGGGGTGTGAATCACAAAACTTGTCAGTGTTTGGTGTGGCCACCATTTACCTCATGCAGTGCGACACATCTCCTTCGCATAGAGTTGATCAGGCTGTTGTTTGTGGCCTACTCCTCTTCAATGGCTGTGTGAAGTTGCTGAATATTGTCGGGAACTGGAACACTCTGTTGTACACGTCAATCCAGAGAATCCCAAACACGCTCAACGGGTGACATGCCTGATGAGTATGCAGGTGTCATGACTGTCCTGTGAGGATCACAATGGGTCAGATCAGCTTGGCAATGATTGACAATAACCAGACCTCTCACCCACAGAAAAGGGAAGGAGGGAACTGGCCCCGGTTTGACAGTTCAGACCCTGTTGTAAATTACAGCAGAAGGGGAGGGGGGGGGCAGTATTTTTTTTTAAATACCGCCCGTCCAGCATCACTACTCTGGACAGTTCTGACTTAGAATATGTGGACAATTACAAATACCTAGGTGTCTGGTTAGACTGTAAACTCTCCTTCCAAACTCACATTTTAAGCATCACCAATACAAATTTAAATCTAGAATCAGCTTCCTATTTCACAACAAAGCCTCCTTTACTCATGCTGCCAAACATGCCCTCGTAAAACTGACCATTCTACTGATCCTTGACTTTGGCGATGTCATTTACAAAATAGCTTCCAACACTCTACTCAACAAATTGGACGCAGTCTATCACAGTGCCATCCATTTTGTCACCAAAGCCCCATATACTACCCACCACTGAGACCTGTATGCTCTCGTTGGTGGGCGCACGCTTCATATTCATCGCCAAACCCACTGGCTCCAGGTCATCTATAATGCTTTGCTAGGTAAAGCCCCGACTTATCTCAGCTCACTGGTCAACATAGCAGCATCCACCTGTAGCACGTGCTCCAGCAGATATATTTCACTGGTCACCCCCAAAGCCAATTCCTCCTTTGGCCGCCTCTCCTTCCAGTTCTCTGCTGCCAATGACTGGAACGAATTGCAAAAATCACTGAAGCTGGAGACTCATATCTCCCTCACTAACTTTAAGCATCAGCTGTCAGAGCAGCTCACGGACCATTGCACCTCTACATAGCCCATCTGTAAATAACCCATCCAACTACCTCATCCCCATATTGTTATTTTGTTCTTTGTTGCTCCTTTACACTCCAGTATCTCTACTTGCACATTCATCTTCTGCACATCTATCACTCCAGTGTTTAATTGCTAAATTGTAATTACTTTGCCACTACGGCCTATTTATTGCCTTACCTCCCTAATCTTACCTCATTTGCACACACTGTATATAGATTTTTTCTATTGTATTATTGACTGTACGTTTGTTTATTCCATGTGTAACTCTGTGTTGTTGTTTGTGTCGCACTGTTTTGCTTTATCTTGGCCAGGTCACAGTTGTAAATGAGTACTTGTTCTCAACTGGCCTACCTGGTTAAATAAAGGTGAAATTAAAAATTTAAGAAATGTAATGACCAGGAACCCGATGGTTACGTTGACAGTGCTCTAGAGTTCCTCTGTTGAGATGGGAGAACCTTCCAGAAGGACAGCCATCTCTGCAGTGCTCCATCAATCAGGCCTTTATAGAGTGGTATAGTGGCCAGACGGAAGCCACTCCTCAGTAAAAGGCACATGACAGCCCGCTTGGAGATTGCCAAAAGGCACCTAAAGACTCTTAGACCATGGGAAACAAGATTCTCTGGTCTGATGAAACCAAGATTTAACTTTTTGGCCTGAATGTATTGTCATGTTTGATGGAAACCTGGCACCATCCCTATGGTGAAGCACAGTGGTGGCAGCATCATGCTGTGGGGATGTTTTTTAGTGGCAGGGACTGGGAGACGAGTCAGGATCGAGGCAAAGATGAACAGAGCTAAGTACAGAGAGATCCTTGATAAAAACCTGCTCCAGAGCGCACATGACCTCAGATTGGAGCGAAGGTTCACCTTCCAACAGGACAACAACCCTAAGCACACAGCCAAGACAAAGTAGAAGGGCCTCAGGACAAGTCTCTGCAGAAAGGAATAAGATAAACTCCCCACAATTTTGCCAAGCTTGTAGCGACATACCCAAGAAGGCTTGATGCTGTAATCACTGGCAAAAGTGCTTCAACAATGTACTGAGTAAAGGGTCTGAATACTTATGTAAATATGATATTTTCGTTTTTTTAAATGTTGTATACATTTCCAAATATTTCTAAATACCGTTTTTTTCTTTGTCATTATGGGGTATTGTGTTTAGATTGATTAGGAATAAAAAAATAAATGTAATCGTTTTTAAAGTAGCGTAACAAAATGTGGACAAAGTCCCAGGGGTCTGAATACTTTCCGAATGCACTGTGTGTAACAGAAATACTGACCATCGCTGGTAGATGATCTGTTTGTTGACAGTGTGTATGTGTGTGTTCTCTCATAGACAGAATGTTTGGAAGGTGTCTGGAGTTACCTAGTGCGGACCTATACACCTATGATGTGTCAGCCTCTGCTCTACAGCACCTGAGGACTCTCCTCCAGAAACTGTCCCACAGAGGTACTGTCTGTCTGTCTCTCTGCTTGTCTTTCTGTCTGTCTCGCTGTCCCTGTACAGATGTGTGTGTATGTCTGATTGGTCCGTCTGTCCTGTCGACATTATGAAACAGATTCAGCTCTTATGTGAAAGCAAGCCAAACGGTCGGATTACACATTTGGCCCAGAGGTAAAGGACAGGTAATTTGCCTCATACAGGCCTTTGTTCCCAGATCATATAACGGCAATAGGAATCTAATTGACTCGTACGATTGCAGGACATTTAGTGCTTATTTTGTGGATGAGTGACTGTGCTGCATGTGGCGTAATTGCGTTAGATTTTCTCTCCTGCTCAATGAATGAGAGCACAGCAGCTAATGTGCTTGTTAAACAGGGTAGATACAGGAGAACAGGACACAGAACTGGCCCAAGGATGTCCTCAAACAACAGTAGAAAGAACAAAGTTTGAAAATATTGTCTTTGCAGGGATGCAACTTATATTCTCCTGTATTTACCCCACCAAAATGAAAGGTTAATAAGCTGCTAATGTGGCTATCATAAAGATCTACAAATGCCATGATGATCTGGACGAGACTGTCGAATCGAGACAATGGTAAAAAATCTCTGGATTAACTATCTAATGTTAGCTAAATGTAGTAATGAATAAATTGACCAAATGTCTTTAAATGGACAATTCTGTGAACTGCCTTGTACAAGTTTTAAGTTGACACAATACCTGTTAGCAAAGGTGTCAGCTAGAGATGACGTGCAGGAGCTTGCAGGGATTTGTAGTTTTGCATGATGTCTACTTTGACGCTAATTAGCATTTTCAAATCTGAGAGTAAATAGAGCCGAATATATTGATTAAATATTTACATGGTTATCAAAACGTCACTCCAGGGTAAGCCTACACAAAACACAGCCCTTATTTTAAGTGTTTCTAAAATCCCCTATGGGAAAAATGAATGGTGGAAAAACAATTGGAACCATTTCCCTGTTTGACCATTACCCTGTTTTATGGGCATTATAACACCTCCACCGTGGGGCTTTATATTAGAGATCTGCACACGCACCCGCAGGTTTTCATACCACACACGTTGGCTTTCTGTCCGATTCCCACCCGCTACCACAAGAACTGGCTGCCAGACTCCCACCCACTACCACAACAACTGGTCCCAAACCTAATTGCAGTCCCGCAATGTTATTTTAGACAGTTCACTTGCCAGCCATGGTCGAGGAATTTTGAGCCCTGTATACAATATCAAATGCGCAAAAATAACTTAAGAAATCGGTTAAATTACAAGAGATGCTAACATGGCCCATTTATATTAAGCTATCTGTATTACTGGGCTATATCAGCAAATATGCTAGATGTAGTTTGAAGAGAGCAGAGTTGGAGAGACTTGCACTTTCTCTTTAGTCATTTGTATAGCCTACAATAACAATAGCCTAATCATAGGAAATCTGATAACTGCCGCGTGCTTCTCCGCCCATGCATAAGCTATAGCCTACTCTATTTAATTAAGACCACACTGAACTTGAAGCAGCAAGAACGATGACAACAACACTTGCTACGCTTGGCATATATGATATAGCCTACGTTTTAGGAGGACGATTTGAAGTCAGAGACAAATAAGTGGGTAATCAATACTTATTGAAAATGAAAAGGTACAATGCTCGACTCACCATAGTAGGATAACGTACTGATTAGACCGGGCACGTGCAGACGTGCGCAATTGCGCGCATGTTGATTTTGTCCATCCACACCATACGCGAGATCAGGATATGCAGGTTGAAATATCAAAACATACTCTGAATCAATATTCATTTTTGGACAGGTTGAAACACATGAAACATTAATGGACATTTAGCTAGCTAGTTTGCTGTTGGTAGCTAATTTGTCCTGGGATATAAATATTGGGTTGTTATTTTATCCTTTTTTTCTGGATCTTTGTAGAATTATGACCCATTTTGAGTTACACAAAATCGTGTGTTCTCTACTCAGACAATTACAGTTTTTGACAATTGCTTACACATGATTTCTGAAACTATGGCTCATTTTCTCTAAACTCAACACACAAAACCCTAAAACATACACACAGCATGCAAAACGTCACACATCTCTTGCAAAACCAAACACTTAATTCAAAATGATTTTAACTCCTCAAAATTGTGTTTTTTGCCGCAAAACTCTACACACAAACCATCAAATGATTAGCCCTTATAGATGTGACAAATGTAAAACTTGTGTCTTTTGCATTTTCAGTGGAGTCCACGGCAGTTTGTCGTAACACTCACACGTGCATGTATGTGCACAAATATATACAGTATGTATGCCTATAAGTATATATTTACACTATAAACAGAAATGCAAGGGGGGGATCAAATGTAGTTCATCCTGTCTCCTACTTGGGTCTTGCCACAGCACCTCATCAACATCACAAGCGATGTTCTCTCTGGCTAAACAGCGGGGGAGTAGCATCTGGAGTGGAATATCCAGCCCTGGCATGCCCCCTTATCTATGTCACCGCAGGCCTCCTCGATCGGCCTGGAGAAGGGGTAAACGTTGGTGGGGTTGGCAATCGTATACCTTATAACGCCACGCCGAAAATAACTCTTCTATTGGGTATTAGAAATGGAGAGTATGGTGACAGGTTGAGCGTCAAAACTTGTGGATGGTCAATAAACCAATTGCGGACCGGTGTAAATTTACATTGTCCCAGATGACAAGAAACCTGGCCTGCTCTTGTCCATTCCTCTGGTCATTGGGAATGAGGATATTATGCATAGTGTCAAGGATGGCAATAATGTGGGCAGTATTGTTAGGACTAAGAGTGGTAGGATGATGAAGGTCACCATTCTGACTAATGGCTGCACACATTGTGATGTTGACACCACACTGTCCAGGGACATTGACGATGGCACAGTATCGTATAAGGTTTCTTTCTCTGCGTCTTGGTTGAGAGAATGCAAAGCGAGTGCAAAGCTGTCATCATGTAACGGTTTTCCTCCTCTTCTGAAGAGGAGTATGAAGGATCGGACCAATATGCAGCGTGGTAAGTGTTTGTCATTTTATTCAATTGCACTGAACACTAAAAATACAAAGTAACAAAAAGAACAACCGAAACAGTTCCGTCTGGTAACTAAAACAAAGACAGAAAACAACTACCCACAAATATAAGTGGGAAAACAGGCTGCCTAAGTATGGTTCTCAATCAGAGACAACGATAAACAGCTGCCTCTGATTGGGAACCATACCAGGTCAAACACAGAAATACCAAAACATAGAACAACACATAAAATGCCCACCTCAACTCACGCCCTGACCAAACTAAAATAGAGACATAAAAGGAACTATGGTCAGGACGTGACAGTACCCCCCCCACCCAAAGGTGCGGACTCCGGCCGCAAAACCTAAACCCCTAGGGGAGGGTCTGGGTGGGCATCTGTCCGCAGTGGCGGCTCTGGCGCGTGATGTGGACACCACTCCACCATAATCTTGGCCTACTTAAGTGGCGCCTTTGGAGTGGCGACCCTCGCCGCCGACCTCGGACTGGGGACCCTTGCAGCGGGCCCCGAATAGACAGGAGAATCCGGCAGCGCCGGAGTGAAGGGCGGCTCCGGCGGTGCCGGAGTGAAGGGCGGCTCCGGCGGCTCCGGAGTGAAGGGCGGTTCCCGACTGACGGGCGGCTCCGGCGGCTCCCGACTGACGGGCGGCTCTGGCAGCTCCGCACAGGAGGGAGACTCTGGAAGCGCCGGACAGGCGGGAGAAACTGGAGGGAGGAGACGGAGAGACTGCGTGGGGCTGCCACAGGACCCACCAGGCTGGGGAGACCTACAGGAGGCCTGGTGCGTGGAGGAGGCACCGAATGGACCGGGCTGTGGGGGAGCACTGGAGCTCTGGTGCACAGCCTTGGCACCACTCCTCCAGGCTGAATGACCACTTTAGCCCGGACCCTCCAGAGTGCAGGCACAGGTTGAATCGGGCTGTGGGTGAGCACTGGAGATCTGGTGCATACCACTCGCACCTCTCCCTTAGGCTCAATGCCCACATTCGCCCAGCACGGGCAGAGCGCAGGCATAGGGCGACCTGCACCCTCCCAGCGCCTTGAAGACACAGCACGCAGCGCCGGCGCAGGATACCCTGGGCCAAAACGTTGTACCCAAGACCAAACACGCTGAACTGGCACAACACGCCCTGGCTGAATGCCCACTCTCGCATGGCACTTGCGGGGGGCTGGCCTATAGCGCACCGGGCTATGAGCGCTTACTGGCGACACCGTGCGCTTGACCGCATAACTTGGTGCCTGACCAGTACTGCGCTTCTTCCGGTAAGCACTGGGAGTTGGCTCAGGTCTATCCCCTGACTCCGCCAATCTCCCCGTGTGCTTCCTCCCCAAAACAATTTGGGGGCTGCCTCTCATGGCTGTTACCTCATGATCGCCGCCGCTCATCTTTCACTGCCTCCAGTTCTTCCTTGGGGCGGCGATATTCCCTAGCCTGTGCCCAGGGTCCCTTGCCGTCCAATATCTCCTCCCAAGTCCAGGAGTCCAGAACCCTCTGCTCCTGGTTACCACTCTGCTTGGTCCGGTTGTGGTGGGTAGTTCTGTAACGGTTTTCCTCCACTTCTGAGGAGTATGAAGGATCGGACCAATATGCAGCGTGGTAAGTGTTCGTCATTTTATTCAATAGCACTGAACACTAAAAATACAAAGTAACAAAAAGAATAACCGAAACAGTTCCGTCTGGTAACTAAAACAAAGACAGAAAACAACTACCCACAGGTCATAGTGGGAAAACAGGCTGCCGAAGTATGGTTCTCAATCAGAGACAACGATAAACAGCTGCCTCTGATTGGGAACCATACCAGGCCAAACACAGAAATACCAAAACATAGAACAACACATAAAATGCCCACCCTATCTCACGCCCTGTACCAAACTAAAATAGAGACATAAAAAATGAACTAAGGTCAGGACGTGACACATCAAGGCACATGGTGTCTACTCTGAAGAATCTCAAATATGAAATTAATTTTGATTTAACATTTGTTTAGTTATTACATTATTCCTTGTGTTTTTTCATAGTTTTGATGTCTTCACTATTATTCTTGAAGAAATAGTAGAAATAGTACAAATAAATAAAAACCCTGGAATGAGTAGGTGTGTACAAACTTTAAATGGTAGTATATATATATATATATAGTTGAAGTCGGAAGATTACATACACTTAGGTTGGAGTCATTAAAACTTGTTTTTCAACCAAATTTCTTGTTAACAAACTATAGTCGGTTAGTACATCTACTTTGAGCATGACACAAGTCATTTTTCCAAAAATTGTTTTACAGACAGATTATTTCACTTATAATTCACTTTATCACAATTCCACAATTACATACACTAAGTTAACTGTGTCTTTCAACAGCTTGGAAAATTCGAGAAAATGATGTCATGGCTTTAGAAGATTCTGATAGGCTAATTGACATCATTTGAGTCAATTGGAGGTGTACCTGTGGATGTATTTCAAGGCCTACCTTCAAACTCAGTGCCTCTTTGCTTGGCATCATGGGAAAATCATTAGAAATCAGCCAAGACCTCTGTCTAGTTCATCCTATGGAGCAATTTCCAAACGCCTGAAGGTACCACGTTCATCTGTACAAATAATAGTACGCAAGTATAAACACCATGGGACCACACAGCCGTCATACCGCTCAGGAAGGAGACAAGTTCTGTCTCTTAGAGATTAATGTACTTTGGTGCGAAAAGTGCAAGTCAATCACAGAACAACAGCAAAGGACCCCGTGAAGATGCTGGAGGAAACAGGTACAAAAGTATCTGTATTCACAGTAAAACAAGTCCTATATCGACACAATCTGAAAGGCCACTCAGCAAGGAAGAAGCCACTGCTCCAAAACCGCCATAAAAAAGCCAGACTACGGTTTGCAACTGCTCATGGGACAAAGATCGTACTTTTTGGAGAAATGTCCTCTTGTCTGATGAAACAAAAATAGAACTGTTTGGCCATAATGACCATCATTATGTTTGGAGGAAAAAGGGGCATGCTTGCAAGCCGAAGAACACCATCCCAGCCGTGAAGCACAGGGGTGGCAGCATCATGTTGTGGGTGCTTGCTGCAAAAGGGCTTGGTGCACTTCACAAAATAGATGGCATCATGAGGCTGGACAATTATGTGGATATATTGAAGCAACATCTTAAGATATCAGTCAGGAAGTTAAAGCTTGGTCGCAAGTGGGTCTTCCAAATGGACAAAGTTGTGGCAAAATGGCTTAAGGACAACAAAGTCAAGGTATTGGAGTGGCCATCACAAAGCCCTGACCACAATCCTATGGAAAATGTGTGGGCAGAACTGAAAAATCATGTGTGAGTAAGGAGGCCTACAAACCTGACTCGGTTACACCCGCTCTGTCAGGAGGAATGGGACAAAATTCACCCAACTTATTGTGGGTAGCTTGTGGAAGGCTACCCGAAACGTTTGGCCCAAGTTAAACAATTTAAAGGCAATTCTACAAAATATTAATTGAGTGTATGTAAACTTCTGACCCACTGGGAATTTGATGAAATTAATAATTGTCTCTATTATTATTCATAAAATAAATTGGTAATCCTAACTGACCTAAAACAGGGAATTTTTACTAGGATTAAATGTCAGCAATTGTGAAAAACTGAGTTTAAATGTATCTGGCTAAGGTGTAAACTTCCGACTTCAACTGTATGTATATATATATATATATGTATGTCCTTGGCGTCCACATCACCAACAAATTAACATGGTCCACAACAAAACATATTCCCCCTCAGGAGACTTAAAAGATTTGGCATGGGTCCTCAGATCCTCAAAGGGTTTTACAGCTGCACCATCGAGAGCATCCTGATGGGTTGGATCACTGCCTGGTATGGCAACAGCTTGGCCTCCAACCGCAAGGCACTACAGAGGGTAGTGCGTTCGGCCCAGTACATCACTGGGGCCAAGCTTCCTGCCATTCAGGACCTCTATACAAGGCGGTGTCAAAGGAAGGCCCTAACAATTGTCAAAGACTCCAGCCACCCTTGTCATAGACTGTTCTCTCTGCTACCGCACGGCAAGCGGTACTGAAGCTCCAAATCTAGCTCCAAGAGGCTTTTAAACAGCTTCGACCCCCAAGCCATAAGACTCCTGAACATCTAGTCAAATGGCTACCCACACTATTTGCACTGCCCCGTCCTTTACGCTGCTGCTACCCTGTTATTATCTTAAATTTTACTAGGCAAGCCAGTTAATAACATATTCTTACTTACAATGACAGCCTACCAGGGAACAGTGGGTTAACTGCCTTGTTCAGGGGAAGAACGACTTACAGTGCCTTGCGAAAGTATTCGGCCCCCTTGAACTTTGCAACCTTTTGCCACATTTCAGGTTTCAAACATAAAGATATAAAACTGTATTTTTTGTGAAGAATCAACAACAAGTGGGACACAATCATTAAGTGGAACGACATTTATTGGATATGCAGTGGTCTGATACTCCTTCCATTTCAATATTATCGCTTGCACAGTGCTCCTTGGGATGTTTAAAGCTTGGGAAATCTTTTTGTATCCAAATCCAGTTTTAAACTTCTTCACAACAGTATCTCGGACCTGCCTGGTGTGTTCCTTGTTCTTCATGATGCTCTCTGCGCTTTTAACGGACCTCTGAGACTATCACAGTGCAGGTGCATTTATACGGAGACTTGATTACACACAGGTGGATTGTATTTATCATCATTAGTCATTTAGGTCAACATTGGATCATTCAGAGATCCTCACTGAACTTCTGGAGAGAGTTTGCTGCACTGAAAGTAAAGGGGCTGAATAATTTTTCAGTTTTTGATTTGTTAAAAAAGTTTGAAATATCCAATAAAAATGTCGTTCCACTTCATGATTGTGTCCCACTTGTTGTTGATTCTTCACAAAAAAATACAGTTTTATATCTTTATGTTTGAAGCCTGAAATGTGGTAAAAGGTCGCAAAGTTCAAGGGGGGCGAATACTTTCGCAAGGCACTGTATTTGTACCTTGTCAGCTCAGGAATTAAATCCAACAAACTTTTGGTTACTGCCCCAACACTCTAACCACTAGGCTACCTGCCATCCCAAAATGATCTATGCATAGTTCAATAACTCTCCCTACATGTACAGATTACCTCAATTACCTCGACTAAACAGTGCCCCCACACATTGACTCTGTACCAGTACCCCTTGTATATAGCCTCGCTATTGTTATTTGACTTCTGCTCTGTAATTATTTGTTACTTTTATTCATTTGTTTTTTTTGCTGTTTTTCTTAACTGTATTGTTGGTTAAGGGCTTGTAATTAAGCATTTCACTGTGAGGTCTACAACTGTTGTATTTGGCTTGTGACAAATAAAATTTGATTTGATATATATATTTAAATTGTAAGAATCTATTCAACTGAAATGTGTTTTCTGCATTTAACCCAACTCCTCTTTATCAGAGAGGTGCGGGGGGCTGCCATAATTGACAACCACATTTTTGGCAAACAGTGGGTTATCTGCCTTGCTCAGGGGCAGAATGACAGCTTTTGTACCTTGTCAGCTCGGGGATTCCATCCAGCAACCTTTCAGTTACTGGCCCAACCCTCTAACCACTAGGCTATCTGCTAGGTCCCAAGTGTGCTCACCACAAAGAATGCCTAATTGTTGTCACTTAATGTTATATGCTTTCTTGTAATCAGAAAAGTTAATTGAAGGTACAATGAGCTACTGGCAGCTATTTGCAAGTATGTTGCTGTGCTTTCAAAGAAAACTTACTGAGTTAAGTTGCCAGTTAAGCTGCCAGTATGTTACTGGCAGTTAGTTGCTAGTGACTCTGACACTCATCAGATGTGGCAGGGCTTGCAAACTATCACAGATTACAAAGGGAAACCAAGCCGCGAGCTGCCCAGTGACATGAGCCTACCAGACGAGCTAAGTTCCTTCTATGCTCGCTTCGAGGCAAGCAACACTGAACCATGTATGAGAGCACCAGGTGTTCCTGATGACTGTGTGATCACTCTCTCCATTGGCCGATGTGGGTAAGACTTTTAAACAGCTTAACAGATGGATTATCCAGACGTGTACTGAGAGCATGCGCTGACCAGCTGGCAAGTGTCTTCACTGACATTTTCAACCTCTCCCTGATAGGGTTTGTTATGGTGACCATATTACTGCCACATCGGTGGTCATATCCGCAGTTAAAATCCATGTGACCGTTTAGTCACGGTAACTCGGCTTCTCCAAGCTCTGATGCTGCTGATTATCATTAGTAGTCTACCAAACTTGCTAACTGCCTGGTATTCAGCACTCTGTTGTCCCTCTAATCACTCTGACATTGATGCATATGTTTTCAAAAATCAAATCAAATCCTTCATAGGAGCCCATGAGCTCGTGTTGCGCAACATTTCTATAGGCTGTGCAATTGGCTGAGAAAACAGAGTTTTGATGGCCTCTATTAAAAAGAGGTGGAAGCCATCAGCTTTCTATAGGCTAGGCCTACTATATTTATGTATCAACTTTCCTAGAATTAAGCACATTGCTTTGCTTTAAAACAGGAGTATAGCCTACCTGGCTGGCATAAAAATTTACCATGGGAAATTTTAACCAAAACAGTTTGGCTTTTATGAGCTCTATACAACCATCACAGCTGTACAGAACCATTCATGATATGCAAAAAAATGCAGTTAGAAAAAATACAGTTCCAGTTAAATTTCTAGAATTGTTTGCTTGAATATCTGTTTTTGCATGTACCTATGCTACACAAAGATAAGTAACTTTCTTATTATTATTTTTTTTACTAATACAATCTGTTAGTTGGACTTATTGCACCTGATACTGAACTGGTTGTTCCAGTTTAGATGCTTTAGGTAGTCTAATTTATTAATTTCTCTATGGTCCAAAACACCACGAGGGCTGGTGACCAACGAAAACACAATGAAGGCTGGTCTATGCTTTTTTTTCAGCAGGGCTTTTTTCTCTCTCTCAATTCAATTTATTTTATTGACATGGCAAGTTCATTATTACTTACATTGTCAAAGTATACATATCTAAAAATAATACATGTATATTTATATATAAATAAATGGTGGGACCAACAGCACTAATAATAGTAGTAGTGGTCATGGGATTACCATTAACAACAACTACAACAACAATATTAATGAGAACAACAATACATTAAAGCAATGGTAGTGGACCAGTGTCAACATGACTGAGAAGACACATGACATGGTATGAAAGACAAAACAAAACAAGATGGGAAATACTATCGACATTACTTTGCACTTTTCACTGGCTGTCCCTCAGGTTGTGGCAGGAGGACACATATTTGGCTGCCAAAACTGCACATTTTGGCTTTCCACCCAATAAATATTAGATTTTTTCTTCATCTTTTATAGTTTCAAATTATTTGTATTGAATTATAATTTTGGGAAAGAAATGTTCTCTTAGGTCTGAGTATTTGTCACAGTGTAATAGGAAATCCACCCTGTCTCTACCTCTCCCTTGGAGCAGAGTGAGCACAGCCTGTCCTCTCTGGGCAGCCAGGTTAGTCTGTGACGACCGGTCTCTATAGCCAGACTTTGCTCACTGAGTCTGTACCTAGTCAATGTTTTCCTCCGTTTTCTATCAGTCACAGTGGTCAGATAGTCTGCCACCATGTACTGTCTGTTTAGAGCCAAATAGCATTCAAGTTTACTTTGATTTGTTTGTGGTGTCTTTCCAATAGGTGATATATTTTTATTTTTGTTTTGTGATGATTTAGTTGGGCCAGATTTTCTGAGTGCTGTCCTGAGGCTCTATGAGGTTGGTTTGGGTTGGTGAACTGAGCCTCAGAACCATCTGGCTAAGGGGACTCTTCTCTTTTTTCAACTCTTGACATTGTAGAGCTGTGGGTGTGGGTGTGATCTCTCTCTCGCTCTCGCTCGCTCTCTAATGTTGTTCTGATGTCTGTCACGGTGGCAGATGAAATCGACCAATCGTTTGGTGCCTCCAGCCAAGACCAGACATCTGAAGCTTTTTAATTGATACAGTGTAATAGCACAAATGGATTCACTAGGCTAATTAGTTATTGCGCTCTAGCAGTGTACCCAATGGAACGAAAAAAAAGTTAATTGTTAGACAGTTGATTGTATGGCTCAGTTTAGTTTTAACATTAGGTTTTTGACCAGTGCATTACCAAAGTAAGTATATGCTTTAATTCATGACCTTAAAAAAATAATCAAATTAAATTATATATTTAATTCCAAGTCTCATTCACATTTATGCAGTGTATATAACATCCTATATCGTTATCCTCAGTTGTATTCTGACGACAAGACTATCCGAAACATCTGCAACTACAGGCTGTCTCAGCCAGAGGGCAGCAGATACCTTCAGCACAAACCGTGACCACAAAGCACAAACCTCCCCCAGGTAATTGGCTTTACAGGCCACTTTAAGCTTAATCTTTTATAACAGACCTAAACGAGTGTTGAAAACCATAAAAAAATAAGCGGGCATCCATAGGAAATTATAATCGGAGAAATGAATACTAGGCACAGCGTGAGACCACAGCATTTAATCGAATTACTTCTCTGAAATAAACGGATGAGACTGAGGAGGGTGAGAGTAGGTGCGTCAGTTTGTTCCAGCTCTATTTACAGGTGTTAATATCTCTGAAATGTCGTCCTCTCTCCATCACACACTTTTGCTGGCGCTGCTCAGTCTTGAGCTCCGGTTAAACCTGGCTCAGTTTTGCTTGTGTCTCGTAGAACCATATCTAAAGACTGCAGTCTTATCTTAAAGAAAAATCACTACACTGTCTATGCTCCAATGTGTTTTATATCGTATCAGCTTTATCCCTATTGAAGTGTCTGTCATCGTCGAGACGTTCCCCTGTTGAAGAGCAGACAGGGCGATTGAGACTAGTGCCCTGTAACCTAAATGGAAGAGAAGAAAAGAGGAACATCAATTGCATCGATTTGCAATTCTCTTTATCTTGCATCTGAGTTGCTGTAGAAGAAATCATACAATCTGGGCTCTGCGCACAACATCCTACGTCATTAGATCAATAGAAATTGACCCGACACAAAAAAAGGGTTTCTCTTGTTTTTCGTGTAACCTTGCTTTGTTTTGCCGTATCCCTACTGGGAGGGAGCATTATCGGATTTTACATGTTCCACATGCCGCCTCCAAGTGCAAGAGACTGTCATCCACTGCAAATGACTTTAAATTAGCCTGCACCGATGGGGCTTTGTGCGAAGGCGACTTTGGGATTCATAGCGCGCAAACACAGTGTGTCCGCACCTAATATAGCGAAGCTTTCAAGTCTTCTGTCTTATTTGTTTTAGAATCAGGCTTTTGATAGCATTGTATAACATTGCGCGCATGCGCGTGTGTGTGTGTGTGTGTGTGTGTGTGTGTGTGTGTGTGTGTGACATGCAAATGATCTCTTGATAATTTGGTATTTACATTGGATTATGCCACATTTCGTGCAGGGGAACCTATATCAGATGCGAATGCATTTCTTCACCTGACTTCAAGAGTGTTTTCGTACGTCAATATCGATCTCTGTCTCGACGCCCTCACTGACTACCTTTCCCCTCACTTTATTCAGACAGTTGTAAAACAATAAGGGGAGGCTGGCAGATGGAAGAAAAGACACAGGCACCGAAGCCTGGTCTTTAGTGGGGAGAAGCACATATTAGGTCAGAACCACGGAGCTTTACCGCTACAGCACGGGTTCTGCTCTCTCTGTAATAAGGACCAGGCTCCCTGCTCTACAGTATGTTGACCCTTCAAGCATCACCCTTGAGCCATGTGCAAAAGCAGAGTGAATCCTCATTCCTCACTCACTCTCAAGACAAGTGAAGTAAGATCATTCATTGTGACGTTTGCATCACCACAAACAGACAGTGGGTCATTTCAGCACTACTGATCTTCCTCTACACAGGTTCTATATGTGCTCATCGGTGGCTGTGTGTCTTTGCATTGAGGGGTATCTTCCAGAACAGCAAAACATATAATCAGACCTGGTTTTAAAATACTATTTTAACTCTTTCAAATTCGGTTATAATTTGCTTTAGCCTGCCTGTAGTTCCAGATGGGTGGGTTTCACAGCTTTGTGACTATACCATTGATTCCATTGCAGCCAGGCAAGCTCAATTAAACCCAACAAAATGATTTGAAATGACTTCAAATAGAATTTGAACACAGGTCTGCATACAATATGTCATTTCTCACCCACACTCTGTTATAATTACATTATATACGGTTTGCTGTCTTAGATGTGCATAGGGCATGCTTATTCACACAGACTCACAAATGTAAGCTGTTACGTAAGCTATTTTGAAGAGCTTTCTATAGCTAAGCTAATGACTCCAGCTGTATTTGGTGTTGAAGATCTCAGATCGAGTACTACTTTTGGAGCATGTAGGCGTATTTACTTCCTCTATGCCACAGTATGTGAAAATGGAACTCTTAGGTAAAAGAAAAAGTGGAGTATTATTGTTGAACAACTTGTGAGTCATGTGTGGGTTGGACATTTCTTAGTCCACAGTTGATTTGAGCCAACGCATGGGTTTCTGTAAATGGGAATGTCAACTGCTGAAACAGTGTTCTGACAAGTGGAATATTTCCGCAGAATGTTTGTGTCACGGAGTTCAGAGGAAGAAGGTGAAGGAATCGTCAGACCAAAATTCAGCGGGGTACTGAACACTAAATACAAAATAACAATAGGAATAACCGAAAACAGTCCTGCAAGGTGAAAACACTAAACAGAAAATAACCACCCACCACTAACAGTGGGAAACAGGCTACCTAAGTGTGGTTCTCAATCAGAGACAACGAAAGACAGCTGTCCCTGATTAAGAACCATACCCGGCCAAAACATCGAAATACAAAACCTAGACATACAAACATAGAATGCCCACCCACATCACACCCTGACCAAACAAAAAATAGAAACATACAAAGCAATTTACGGTCAGGGCGTGACAGTACCCCCCCCAAAAGGTGCAGACTCTGGCCGCAAAACCTGAACCTATAGGGGAGGGTCTGGGTGGGCATTACGCCACGGTGGCGGTTCTGGTGAGGGACGTGGACCCCGCCCCACTTTTGGCTTGGCTCGGCCCACTTTAGTAATGCCTCTGGAGCGGGAACCCTCACCGCCGACCCGGTACTAGAGGACGCCACTGGACTGATGGTCGAGTCTGGAGTGAGTGGCGCCTCTGGCGCCCCAGGACTAACGGGCGGCTTTGGCGCCTCTGGACTGATGGGCGGCTCCGGCGCCTCTGGACTGGAGGGAGACTCTGGCAGCTCCGGACTGGAGGGAGAACCTGGAGAGAGGAGACAGAGAGACAGCCTGGTGCGTGGGACTGCCACAGGTCCCACCAGGCTGGGGAGACCTACAGGAGGCCTGGTGCATGGAGGAGGCACCGGATGTACCGGGCTGTGGGGGAGCACTGGAGCTCTGGTGCGCAGCCTTGGCACCACTCCTCCAGGCTGGATGACCACTTTAGCCTGGACCCTCCAGAGTGCAGGCACAGGTCGAACCGGGCTGCGGGGGAGCACTGGAGATCTGGTGCATACCACTCGCACCTCTCCCTTAGACTCAATGCCCACATTTGCCTGGCACGGACGGAGCGCAGGCATAGCACCCTCCCAACATCCCGGAGACATAGTACGCAGAGCCGGCGCAGAATACCCTGGACCGAAACGGCACACCGGAGACCAAACGCGCTGAGCTGGCACAATCCGCCCTGGCTGGATGCCCACTCTCGCATGGCACTTGCGGGGGGCTGGCATATAGCCCTCCAGGCTATGAGCACGCACTGGCGACACCGTGCTCTTCATTGCATAACACGGTGTCTGACCAGTACCACGCTTCTTCCGGTAAGCACGGGGAGTTGGCACAGGTCTCTCGCCTGACTCCGCCAATTTCCCTGTGTGCTTCCCCCCTAAAATAATTTGGGGGCTGCCTCTCGTGCCTGAACAGCAATCCCTCACCTCATTCTGGAAGAAGATTTATTCAAGAATGAGTCGGATGCGAAGGATTTACTTCAGACACCCAATGAGGCCTTCATCCCCATCATTCGCAGGAGACAGAGATATCGGGGACGTAGGTTGGAGTGCCTTGTAAGGATCCGACGGCGAAGTGGGTAATCTGCCTTTACTATTAAGTCCTGTTAGCCAACGTACAATCATTGGATAACAAAATAGACCAACTATGCTCAAGTATATACTACCAATGGGACATTAAAAACTGTAATATCTTATGTTTCAACGAGTCGTGGCTGATCGACGACATAAATAAAATACAGCTGGTGGGTTTTACGCTGCATTGGCCAGATAGAACAGCCGCCTCCGGTAAGACAAGGGGTGGTGGTCTGTGTATATTTGTAAACAACAGCTGGTGAAATCTAATAGTAAGGACGTCTCAAGGTTTTGCTTGTTAAATGTGCAACAAGAGGGGAAAAAATTCTAGACCACCTTTACTCCACATACAGAGACTCATATAAAGCTCTTCCTCGCCCTCCATTTGGCAAATCTGACCATAATTCTATTCTCCTGATTCCTGTTTACAAGCAAAAACTAAAGCAGGAAGCACCAGTGACTTGGTCAATAAAGAAGTGGTCAGATGAAGCAGATGCTAAGCTACAGGACTGTTTTGCTAGCACAGACTGGAATATGTTCCGGGATGTTCCGAGACTACAAAAGGGAAGCACAGCCGTGAGCTGCCCAGTGACACGAGCCGACCAGATGGGCTAAATTACTTCTATACTCGCGTCGAGGCAAGTAACACTGAAGCATGCATGAGAGCATCAGTTGTCCCGTACGAATGTGTGATCATGCTCTCTGTAGCCGATATGAGTAAGACCTTTAAACAGGTCAACAGACTGATTACCATGAAGTGTACTCCGAGCATGCACTGACCAACTGCCAAGTGTTTTCACTGACATTTTCAACCTGTTCCTGACTGACTCTGTAATAACATGTTTCAAACAGACCACAATAGTTCCTGTGCCCAAGAACACTAAGGTAACCTACCTAAATGACTACCGACCCATTGCACTCACGTCTGTAGCCATGAAGTGCTTTGAAAGGCTGATCATGGCTCACATCAACACCATTACCCCAGAAACCCTAGACCCACTCCAATTTGCATAAAGCCCCAACAGCTCCACAGATGATGCAATCTCTATTGCACTCCACACTGCCCTTTCCAACCTGGAGAAAAGGAACACCTATGTGAGAATGCTATTCATTGACTACAGCTCAGCTCAACACCATAGTGCCCCCAAAGCTCATCACTAAGCAAAGGACCCTGGGACTAAACACCTTCCTCTGCAACTTGATCCTGGACTTCATTACGGGGTAGGTAACAACACATCCGCCACACTGATCGTCAACACGGGGTTCCCTCAGGGGTGCGTGCCTGGTCCACTCCTGTACTCCCTGTTCACTCACGACTGCATGGCCAGGCACAACTCCAACACCATCATTAAGTTTGCCGATGACACAACAGTGGCAGACTTGATCACTGACAACAATGAGACAGCCTTTTGGGGGGAGGTCAGAGACCTGGCCATGTGATGCCAAGATAACAACCTCTCCCTCAATGTGATCAAGACAAACGAGATGATTGTGGACTACAGGAAAAGGAGGACAGAGCACGCTCCCATTCTCATCGACGGGGCTGTAGTGGAGCAGGTTGAGAGCTTCATGTTCCTTGGTGTCCACATCACCAAATATCATGGTTCAAACTCCCCAAGATAGTCACAAAGTGGGTACGACAAAGCATATTGCCCCTCAGGAGACTTAAAAGATTTGGCATGGGTCCTCAGATCCTCAAAGGTTCTACAGCTGCACCATCGAGAGCATCCTGACTGGTTGCATCACTGCCTGGTATGGCAACTGCTTGGCCTCCGACCGCAAGGCACTACAGAGGGTAGTGTGTATGACCCAGTACAGCTTCCTGCCATTCAGGACCTCTATACCAGGCGGTGTCAGAGGAAGGCCCTAACAATTGTCAAAGACTCCAGCCACCCTAGTGATAGACTTTTCTCTCCCACCACACGGCAAGCGGTACCGGAGCGCCAAATCTAGGTCCAAAAGGCATTTTAACAGCTTCTACCCCCAAGCCATGAGACTTTTGAACAGCTAATCAAGTGGCTACCCAGACTATTTGCATTGCCCCCCCTCTTTTACGCTGCTGCTACTCTCTGTTTATTATCTTTGCATCAAATACATCAACTAACCTGTGCCCCTGCACATTGACTCTGTACCAGTACCCCTGTATATAGCCTCGCTACTTCTACTTTTAGTTATTAGTTTATTTTTATTTTGTACCTATCTAATTTTACTTAACACTTATTTTTCTTAAAACTGCATTGTTGGTAAGTAAGCATTTCACTGTAAGTTCTACTACACCTGTTGTATTCGGCGCATGTGACAAATAACATTTGATTTGATTCATCCTTTTTGTGTCTAATTACTTCACCAAGTAAGATACTAAGGAAATATATTATTGTAAGAAAAATATTATTTTACACAATACCTTGAGTATTTCACAAGGCCTTATTTTGAGGGCCTAGTTTCACCCTCATGCAGGGACTGGAAAATCACATGTATCACTTTAAACCAAAGTCACGCCCATCACTTTCATATTTCCCAGCATGCCCTACTGCTGGTATATATATATATATATATACATATATGTGTGCATATACATACTGTATATATGTGCGTATGTGTGTATATATATGTAGTACCAGTCAATAGTTGGGCACCTACTCATTCCAGGGTTTACTTTATTTTTACTATTTGCTACATTGTAGAATAATAGTGAAGACATCAAAACTATGAAATAATACATATGGAATTATGTACTGTAGTAACCAAAAAAAGTGTTCAACAAATCAAAATGTGTTTTATATTTGAGATTTTTCAAAGTAGCCACCCGTTACCTTGATGACAGCTTTGCACACTATCCACTAGATGTTGAAACATTACTGCGGGCACTTGATTCCGTTCAGCCCCAAGAACATTAGTGAGGTTGGGCACTGATGTTGGGCAATTAGGCCTGGTTTGCAGTCTGTGTTCCAATTCATCCCTAAGGTGTACGATGGAGTTAAGGTCAGGGCTCTATTGAGGCCAGTCAAGTTCTTCCACACCAATCTCAACAAACCATTTCTATATGAACTTAGCTTTGTGCTTGGGATCATTGTCATTTCAGAACCGCAAGCAAAGGGCTTTCCCCAAAGTTGAAAGCAGAGAATCGTCATAGGTTACACCCAGCTTCATAATAGAGACTTGTGAGATGTGACATTTGTTAAGTGTTCAATGATAACATTCACCTAAAAAACACAGTTGGGGAAGGCACTTATCATGGATGAATCGAACAAGCATCTCTCTGTCACAAACAAATACAGTCATGGGGTGGTAACTCGAAAAGACAATGGATACTGGGAAATTATATTAGAGGCATGGCTTTAGTGGGGGGGGGGGGGGGGTCGTGGTTTTCAGGTAGTTATTTTTGGCCACCCGTGAGAGGAAGTGTTTTATTAGTTTAAGTGGTCTATGGAAGAGGTATATCATAATCACTTACAAGAAGCATAGCCATCATGATGCTAAATGTACACCTGGTTAAATAAAGGTGAAATAAAAAATAGAATAATGTGTTGTCTTTCTGTGACTTCAAGGTAGCACGCCATGGTCATACTCTTTTAACATCTTAACTAAATTGTCCTAGAGTAATGCAGTGGCTGGAAATTCATTGTTTATGGGCTGTATCAGGCCTGTAGTCACATTGTTCTGACTTGTAAAGTGCTGTGTAATTTGAATTTAGGTGGAGTGGGGTTATCTGTCATTTTGTAGTTTTAATCACCTGCAATCTGCATTAAGAATGATGGCCAATGTTGGGAAGACTCAGATTTTAGCATCTAAACTAGAACAACCATTTCAGTAATGGGTGCAATAAATCCAAGTAACATGTTGGATTAAACATGTATGTCATTTATGTTTGCACATCATAAGATTAATCAATCAATGCACAAACATGGGTATTGAAACAAACAATTCAAAAAATCTTACCTGCAATATAGTGTGCAAGGAAATATTATAATAATGTGTATGAGTGCCAGACCCCTGTAGGGTAAAACTAGACCTTAAAATAAGACCTTATGAAATACTGAACATAGGGTATTGTGTTAACATTCTGTGTTGAATTAACACAGGATAATTTTCTGTGTACAAACATTATAGCAAAAAAAAATCTATATGGAACTTAACTGTGGAAAATAAAGGTGTCTCGTTGTGGCATATTAAATCAAATAAGACGCCATAAAAGATGATCGAAGTGGACACATTTCTATTAACTTTCTGGCACATTTGTTTTATTCTATTCAACTCTTATCATCTCAATTAATTTGTTTGAAACTTGTTGAATTATTAATTGACCATCAGTTGATGGACACATTTTTTAATAATCTATCACACTTCTTTACATCTGTTTTTTAATACCACAGCTGTTGCCACTGAGACTTGAAGGGGCAATCTGGGATTCAAACAACAACAAAACAACAATTAATTTAGAAAACCAAAAATGTATGCAAAGCTCTACAGAGTGTGTGTTGCAGATGGCCCACTACATCACCGGGGCCAAGCTCCCTGCCATCCAGGACCTTTTTATTTATTGTATTTTATTTAACCTTTATTTAACTAGGCAAGTCAGTTAAGAACAAATTCTTATTTACAATGACGGCCTACCAAAAGGCAAACGGCCTCCTGAGGAAGAGGGGCCTGGGATTAACAATAAAAAATAAATACAATATAAATATAGGACAAAACACACATCACAACAAGAGAGGCAACACAACACTACATAAAGAGAGACCTAAGACAACAACATAGCAAGGCAGCAACACATGACAACACAACATGGTTGCAACACAACACAACAACATGGTAGCAACACAACATGGTACAAACATTATTGTGCACAGACAACAGCACAAAAGGCAAGAAGGTAGAGACAGCAATACATCACAGAAGGCAGCCGCAACTGCCAGCAAGTGTCCATGATTGAGTCTTTGAATGAAGAGATTGAGATAAAACTGTCCAGTTTGAGTGTTTGTTGCAGCTTGTTCCAGTCGCTAGCTGCAGCGAACTGAAAAGACAAGCGACCCAGGGATGTGTGTGCTTTGGGGACCTTTAACAGAATGTGACTGGCAGAACGGGTGTTTGTATGTGGAGGATGAGGGCTGCAGTAGATATCTCAGATAGGGGGGAGTGAGGCCTAAGAGGGTTTTATAAATAAACATCAACCAGTGGGTCTTGCAACAGGTGACCAGTTTACAGAGGAGTATAGAGTGCAGTGATGTGTCCTATAAGGAGCATTGGCTTAGTTTGGCAGCTGGGGTGAAAAAGGAGAGGAGAAATTACAATAGAGGAAACCAAGTCTAGATTTAACTTTAGCCTGCAGCTTCGATATGTGCTGAGAGAAAGACAGTGTGCTGTCTAGCTACACTCCCAAGTACTTGTATGAGGAGCCCTCAAGCTCTAAACTCTCAGAGGTAGGAATAACACTTGTGGGAGGAGGGGCATTCTTCTTACCAAACCACATGACCTTTGTTTTGGAGGTGTTCAGAACAAGGTTAAGGGTAAAGAAAGCTTGTTGGACACTAAGAAAACTTTGTTGTAGAGCATTTAACACAAACTCCGGGGAGAGGCCAGCTGAGTATAAGACTGTATCATCAGCATATAAATGGATGAGAGAGGTTCCTACTGCCTGAGCTATGTTGTTGATGTAAATTGAGAAGAGTGTAGGGCCTAGGATTGAGCCTTGGGGTACTCCCTTGGTGACAGTCAGTGGCTGAGACAGCAGATTTTCTGACTTTATACACTGCACTCTTTGAGAGAGGTAGTTAGCAAACCAGCTCAAAGACCCCTCAGAAACACCAATACTCCTTAGCCGGCCCACAAGAATGGAATGGTCTACCATATCAAAAGCTTTGGCCAAGTCAATAGAAATAGCAGCGCAACATTGCTTAGAATCAAGTACAATGGTGACATCATCGAGGACCTTTAAGGTTGCAGTGATACATCCATAATCTGAACGGAAACCAGATTGTATACCCAAGAGGATACTATAGACATCAAGAAAGCCAGTCAGTTGATTATTGAAGTTTTTCCAACACTTTTGATAAACAGGGCAAAATAGAAATAGGCCTATAACAGTTAGGATCAGCTTTATCTCCCCCTTTATTTAAAGGACGAACCGTGGCTGCCTTCCAAGCAATGGGAACCTCCCGAGAAAGGAGAGACAGGCTTAGTGATGGTAGTGGCAGCAACTGTCACGGGATTCTTCTGTTGAAGGAGAGGCGGACCAAAACGCAGCGTGGTTGTTGTGATACATCTTTAATGAAGATGATAAATGAACAATATACAAAACAAGAAATGTGAAAAACCGAAACCAGTGTCTGGTGTAACAAACACAAAGACAGGAACAATCACCCACAAAACCCAACACCAAACAGGCTACCTATATATGGTTCCCAATCAGAGACAATGACTAACACCTGCCTCTGATTGAGAACCATATCAGGCCCAAACACAGAAACAGACAAACAAGACATCCAACATAGAATGCCCACTCAGATCACACCCTGACCAAACAAAACATAGAACATACAAAGCAAACTATGGTCAGGGTGTGACAGCAACCTTAAAGAAGAAAGGGTCTAAACCATCTGACCCAGATGTTTTTTGGGGGTTAAGTTCAAGGAGTTCCTTTAGCACCTCGGACTCAATGACTGCCTGCAGGGAGAAACTTTGTAGCGGGGCAGGGGAAAAAGAGGGAGAAGCACTGTAACACCAGGCGGTGTCTAAGGAAAACCCAGGCTATTGCCAAAGACCTCAGCCACATATGCCATTGTCTGTTCTCTGTGCCAGGCAAGTAGTACCGGAGTATTAGGAGCATCAGGTCTCGGCCATCCAGACTATCTCTAGTGACTCTACCTGCACTGGCTATATGCACACTTACAGTTCTCTATCCATACACTTACACTGACACACACATGCACTCACATACACCCAAAATACACACACACAGACGCACACAGGCACACACACACAGCAGATACTTCTTTTGACTTTTAGTATTATATTATATCCTGTTGACGAGTCACTTCACCCCTGCCTATACGTACACATCTACCTTGATCACCACATATCCCTGCACATTGCAATGGTTATGGTTCTCCTTGTATATAGCTTCATTCCTGTGTGTTTTATTTTTCATTTGTGTTTATATTATTTTCTTATTTAACTCTGCATCATTGGGAAAGAGCTTGTAAGTAAACATTTCACTGTGATAAATACAATTTGATTAGATTTTTATGTGTTGTGATGGGCCTGACGGTCGGATTACTTTCCACAACCCTCGACACTATACGCTCTACGGTCTAGTCAGGGGTATCATGGGATATATCAGTGGCAGATCGACATTGTTCCAAAACCTCATCTAGTGGTCATGAATAGAGATGAGCATTATAACATACCAGTCGTGTTATGGATGACAGGCCAGGCTAATGAAGTCATATTGTATGTAGACACTTTTGGTTAAACATTCCTGTCCTGGCTGGTAGCTAGCCTATTGCTCTCCTCTACCTGTCCATCATTCACAAATTCCATTAGTCTCTTTGTCTCTCAGAAATAGGACCTCTACGAAGGCTAACTTTGTAGGAGAGAATATCTGAAATACTTGCCAAATATCATGGATTCTATGGTCTATGGATAAGACCCATACATTCCAATAACGAGTCTTTTCATTAACTTAAAGGGCAAGTCCACCACTTTCCACCCTCATTTTTGTTATCTACAACACAGACCATTGTCTTTATACTGTATGTGAAAACAGCGCATTTCGACGTTGTGTAGGAAAACATATAAAGTTAAGTTCTACCTGACGACATCAAAAGTGAAAACATTTTAAAAACAGTGATTTTCAAACACTATAAGATTCGTGGTAATGTTGGGAGCAAAAAAAACACCCTCTCTCTGTCTAGAAACGTTTTGCAGGTTTTGAAAATCACAAAGCGTTTTTTTCCCCCAGACCATTCTTCTTTATCTTTTTTAAGCACAGGTCATAGAAATTCTCCGTTTTCACATACCTAGACACTGGTATTGTGCTCCAGATAATGCATATGAGGTTGAAAAGTTGTGTTATTGTCCTTTAACTTTGTCAATGCTATTAGAATAACAGTAAAACTGTGTTCCATGTCTGACCCATGCAGATGGACACTACACTGCATTGTTATATTATCAGGGGTATTTCTGTGGGCTTTTCTGCAGTGGAATGCAGCCGTCCCTGTCGGCTCTTTGGGAATGAGGCCAGGCGGCCATGTTGTTTTGGGTCTCTTCTTGCCCGGGTAGCTCCATCTGGCCTTGGCAGCGCTATGTTGTGCCCCTGCCCGGGAGCCTTGCATTCTGTGTATGTGTTGGCAATTAGTGGAGATGTTGGCGTTGCATTTGGCTGCAGTGTGACATTCTCACAGGGCTTGTTGACTTGCTGCGAGGGTGCCATGTATCGCTTTTCCTCAGGTTCACTGCAATCGGAATTCAAGAGAGGCCACCGCCAGATAACTCCACGCTACAGTGTTCACTGATTGCATGACCCTCTGTTTTGTTGCTGTCTCAGGTTCTCAATGTTTTCCAATATAATTGTTTTCGTGTTTACTTTTATAATGAGGCACACAAGGCCAACCTTGAACATCAAACTGTAAGATGCTATGGTCACACTTTATTTGGTTAGTCCCATATAGATGATCTACAGAGGGTCATACTATCAACAATCTGTTGATAAGCAAATGTTTGCTAATGTTACGGTTATGTTTAAAATAAAGGTAAGAGTTAAGGTTAGGATAAGGTTTGGGCTAGAGATAGGGTCAGTGAATAGTTAGTTGAAATGTTGACGTCTACGAACCATCTACTAACCACCTACAAACCATCTCCTTGGGACTCAATTAATGAATGAATCAATCAGTGTACATGCACAAACATAGATATTGTATCAACAATTCTAAAAATCTACCTGCAATTGAGCATGCTGGGAAATATGATAATGATGGGCATGAGTTTTAGTTCAAAGTGACGTGTATGAGTTTCCTGCACTTGTATTAAAATAAGGCCTTATGTAACGGATGTTGTTGGTGGAAGAAGGTGAGTACCAAGGCGCAGCGTGATATGTGTCCATATCTTTTAATAAAGAACTTGAACACTGAACAAAAAACCGACAACCGAAAACAATTCTGGCTGGTGCAGACGCACAACAGAAAACAGAAAACAATCACCCACGAAACACAATAGAAAACAGGCTACCTAAATATGGTTCTCAATCAGGGACAACGATTGACAATTGCCTCTGATTGAGAACCATACCAGGCCAAACACAGAAATAGCAAATCATAGAAAAACTAACATAGACAACCCGACCAACTCACGCGCTGACCATAATAAAACAAAGATATAACAAAATCAGAACGTGACACCTTATGAAATCCATATGATATTGTGTTATAAAATTGCATAGATTATGAAAACATTCGTTTAGGATCTCACTTTGTGAAGTCCATGGTATCATGGGTGGTAGCTCTACAATTTACTTGAAAGGCAAGGCACTCTGTGAAATATTTGAATAAGGATTTACACTAAGCAGAGTGTTAATTTAACACTGTTCCATTGTGTCTATGGGTCCACAGACTCCACAGTGTTGATTTAGCACTCTTTTAATTTGCTGTGGATCAACACGGGAGAATGTACGTTGGTATTCTTGTACAAACAGAGTGGTAACTTGGGTTGTATACACTAGACACAAAATGGAAGAAAACAGACAGAAACGAGGAGGGACTTGTCCAATAGGAAACACTCATTTCCGTTTTACCATTGCAATTTTTTTTGCTATGTGTGCACTAATGAATATGACCATGGTTTAACATCAATTCACTCAACTCCATCTCTCTAGGGTTGACATGGCAGGATGCTACCACCCAGCAGGTGATCTCCAGAGAGCTTTCCAAGATACGCAAGGTTCCTATCCGAAGGCCGGAACCCCCTTCTGCCTCCCTGACACTCTATGGTGGAGCCAGGAAGCTCAAGACTGGAAAGGGAGAGCTTGGTGTCCAGAAGTACCTGCAAGAGCTTGGTCTCCTTCCCCAGTCTGTTGGCACTGCTCGCCAGGGGCCCCAGCGAGAGGGCCCCCTCACCAAGGTAATGTCCCTATAGAGAAGCCATTCCATGGGAGGGGAATGGTTCCAAACCACCTGTGTTTAGTAGCTATAGGGGACCATGGAGAGAGAGGCCCCGGCCTTGGTAAACCAGGGGGTCCATGTCCTTTTTTGGGGCCCCATGTTTTCGTCTTCTTTCTGTCCTTCTTGGCAGAAGTTAGCTATGGTTTCTCTGCACTGCTTTCATTTCCTGTTTCTCCTCTTTACAATCCTGCTGAGAATGTATGATGCCCATTTAGAAAGGGGGTCCCATCACTTCTTGACTCGAAAGCTGCCTGGCTACTTCCCATTCACGTATTACCGTAGCGATGATGGTGTCCAGAGTTGATGAGTTCAGGACCCTCCTTCATAACGAGGTGGGGTTCTTTGTTGCATTGTGGGATAGAGCATGACAAACTTGGTTAGCATGAACGGCGGAGGCCCATCCTGCTGGGTTAATGCCATTAGGGTCTCCCAATACTACCATGCTATGGAGAATCACATTATCTCTGGGGACAGAACAACACAAAGTAGGAAGATTGCATACACACTGATTTCCAGATCCTAGGGGTCTAACACCTTATTCTTGTGTTAATTGTGTCAATGTATCTACGTTAATGCTTGTCATTGTCAAATGTATTTCTTTTCAATCGACTGCTTTAATTCAGTAGTTTCTAGGTTGGTTTATGAGAAGCTAGTGGTGCTCTGTTTGATGGGGGAGATGTGTTTTGAAAATGCACAAAATGGCTATTGAGTGACCCTATTTCCTTTAGAATGTCCATATGCAATTGTCAAGGGCAGTTGATAAACATGGTTGTGTTACAGAATGAAGACTTCCAGCCCAAGAAGGGAAAGTCTACATTCTATAGTCTACAGTCTGCAGAACCACCCCAGGGGGGTAAGGTCTTCACACAGGGGGCCGTGGGGAGCTGGAGACCCCCAGTGGAGACAGCCTACTCCAGCCAGGAGCCTGGGAGTGCCAGGGGAAATGCCAAGGGGTTGACTGCCCAGCTGGAGCGCTACCTGGCTGGGGCAGCACACATCCAGAGCCGCCCTTTACAAGGGGCAGTGGTGGGATCAGTGGTGGGACCCAAGGGGAAGCTCCACTATGTCAGCTATGTCAGCCCTGTACGCTCTGGTGATCAGGTGGAACCCCAGACACGACTTGGTGGTAGTGCCTCCAAACCTCCAAGGCCCAACATAGACAGGCTTCTCTTCAAGGCTGCTTCCAACCATCAGGTGCCCAAGGAACAGCTCAGTACAGTGGATGGTAAGGTCTTCTTTTTTCCACAATAATTTGTGTTTCCACTGTCATGTGTGCTTCTGTGGACTTCAGATTAATTTGTAGTGGATCCACACTCACAAAAAAAGAGAATTTCAAAGATGTATTGTATGATATTTTATTCATTTCGAGGCAGTCGTGCTTCTGTGAATATCAAAGATACTGGACAGTTATAGTGGATCTCACATTAACCTTTCTCTGTGTTCCTCCTTTCTACCCTCTCCCTCAGAACGGTTCATCCAGAACGTGGTCAACCAGCTGGGGAGGCAGAGAGTGAACATGGACGGTTTGATGGGTAAAGACCTGAACCAGCTGGCAGACATCATCTCTGAGGCCCTGCATGTGGTGGATGGGGAGGGGCCCGGGGCCAGAGCTAAGCCCAGGGTCATGGCACCCATACGGGACAGGCAGATGAAGAGAGAGCCCTTACCTTCCAAGGATCAAGATGAGGAGGACCAAGACGACATGTTGGGGCAAGATGCAAGGCTTCAAGGTATGAATTAATTAATTAATACTTTCCTGCCCCATAGGGAATTTTGCTTGCCAACATTCCTGGGGTACATACATTATAATAATACATCCCAAGACATACCACACTTCACTTATATACAATATACACTGAGTGTGGAAACATTAAGGACACTTTCCTAATATTGAGTTGCACCGCACCCTTTGCCCTCAGAATAGACTCAATTCATCGTGGCATGGACTCTACAAGGTGTCAAAAGCATTCCACAGGGATGCTGGCCCGTGTTGACTCCAATGCTTCCCACAGTTGTGTCAAGTTGTTTGGATGTCATTGGTTGGTAGACCATTCTTGATACACAGGAAACGGTTGAGCGTGAAAAACCCAGCAGCGTTGCAGTTCTTGACACAAAACCGGCACCTACTACCATACCCTGTTCAAAGGCACTTAAATATTTTGTCTCACCCATTCTCCCTGTCTTAAGGCTTAAAAATCCTCCTTTAACATGTTGAGAAGCCTCCCCTTCATCGACACTGACTGAAGTGGATTTAACAAGTGACATGTATAAGGGATCATAGTTTTCGCCTGGATTCACCTTTGTCATGGAAAGACCAGGTGTCCTTAATGTTTTGTTCACTCAGTGTACATCAAATCAAATTTGGTCCTAGACTTGGCACTCCGGTACAGCTTGCCGTGCGGTAGCAGAGAGAACAGTCTATGAGTAGGGTGAAATTTGGTTCTGTGGCTGGAGTCTTTGACAATTTTTAGGGCCGTCTTCTGACACTGCCTGGTGTAGAGGTCCTGGATGGCAGGCAGTTTATCCCCAGTGATGTACTGGGCCGTACGCACTACCATCTGTCGTGCCTTGCGGTCGGAGGCCGAGCAGTTGCCGTACCAGGCAGTGATGCAACCCGTCAGGATGCTCTCGATGGTGCAGCCGTAGAACCTTTTGAGGATCTCAGGACCCATACCAAATGTTTTCAGACTCCTGGAGGAATAGGTTTTTGTCGTGCCCTCTTCACGACTGTCTTGGTGTGTATATCACAGCACATACTTCACAAGTCATGGTCAGATTAGCCTAGGCACTCCAGAATGAAAATCTCGCACCAACTATTCAATTTGGTTCTGGGGGAGAGACTAGAACGAGGAGCTGAAGCAGGATGGTTGCTCCACTCCCCTCTCTCTGCAAGTTCCAGTCAAGTCTTTGAGCCAAATGTCTCTTCCCCTTCCAAAATTTGAAAGATGTGGACACCTGCTAAGTGGTGATTCGAACAAATGACCAGTAGCTAAAAACCAACTCACTGGAAAAACTGTCAACAGATGTTAAGATGCAGTACCATTTATGTTACGTAGACTGTCCACAAGAGTTAACAGACAGACATAAAGGTATACTTGCATTTATCACCAGGGTGAAAGTAAAGTAAAATCTATGTGAAATTGTTTTCGATTGTTTGGTAATTAGCCGTAAAAGCCTTTACTTTAGCAAGTTTAATTGTCCACTGTTTTGTGGAAAACAATGGGAATTTGTATTTTATCTTGTGAATGTTTTCGGATTCGGATTTTTACAGGGCAACCAATGGAGGCTGCAGACTCTGAGCCAGACAACAAGGTAGGCCTAATCCACGTCATGTTTTTAGCAACCGCTTCTTCAATTGCCACTCATTGATGAAAGGCCTATATGAAACTGTAATGAAAGACATTTTTGAAGGTAAATTACCTCTTTCAACTGAAGGAATATCAATCTGTTCACTATGATTTCAAAGAGATTCTTATAAAGAAAAATATCCGTCTGCGGATGTTTATGGTTTGTAAAAGGTGTTTTCTGTCCTATCTGTTTCATATTAAATATTTGCTTGCGTAAACTTTAAAATAACCCTTCTTTAAACTTTTTTAGAAACAGAAGTATAGCAAAACTGGTACAAATCATTGAAGTTAGTGTTTGCGTAGACATTTCAGTCAGCATTTTGAAACCATTGTATCTGTTGAACAGAATGATGTCGACAAAGAAAGGAAAAGAAGAGAGTTCACGTTGAACTTTCAATGAATTACTTCTTTAAAACATCAGCCTTACTGGAAACTCATGATTTTCTCATGGAACAAAAACCCTTCAATTTAAGAATGGGTTCGCTCTTCTTATAAAGCAAAACCTTTGCAGTAAAATAGATAGCACACGGTTTAAATGGAGTGCTTTGTAACACCAAAACGAGTGACAACTGAGCTTCAGTGTAACGGCGTTCTTCGTTTGTCGAAAGAGAGTCGGACCGAAATGCAGCGTGTTGGTTACTCATGTTTTTAATGAAATAAATGACGATACAAATACAAAACAACAAAACGGAACGTGAAACCTAATTACAGTCTATCTGGTGAAACTACACAGAGACAGGAACAATCACCCACGAAAACAAAGTGAAACCCAGGCTACCTAAATACGGTTCCCAATCAGAGACAACGAGAATCACCTGACTCTGATTGAGAACCGCCTCAGGCAGCCAAACCTATGCAACACCCCTACTCAGCCGCAATCCCAATAACTAAAAAACCCCACTACGAAATACAACAACATAAACCCATGTCACACCCTGGCCTGACCAACTAATTAACGAAAACACAAAATACTAAGACCAAGGCGTAACATTCAGCCAACTTGAAGGAGACGGAAACTTAACTTGGCTCGAGTATTGATGCACATCATCCTGAGATGTTCTGAAACATTACATGGTAGGTGGTAGCACCGCGAAATCAAGTGTTGTGCAACATTATGCCAGGGACTGGGAGCACTAAAATAAAAGTTTGAAAACACTATTTTTGTTTTTTCGAGTCCTGTTCAGTGCAGAATTAGATGTCTTCTCTAAAGGTGACATTCGTTTCCTCTCTATAAAGCCGGGGTGTCAAACTCATTCCATGGAGTGCCAAGTGTTTTAGTAATTTATTTTCAATTAAGCCCTAGACAACCAGGTGAGGATAGTTCTTTACTAATTAGTGGGAGGAAGGAGGAGCAAAAACCCACAGAGGAAGGAGGGAAGAGCAAAAAACCCACAGACACTCAGTTCTCCATGGAATGAGTTTGACGTGCTTCTAACTCTTCTAAACACCATTATGAATCCTGTCTAGGGCAGAGGTATATCCCATTATCTGAAGTGTCTTAATGTTTACCATTGTTTCATGTGTTCGATATGATATTAAATACCGTTTTGGCAGGCAATGTCAAGCACAGGGTTCAAACCACCAGCAGTAATTGGCAGGTAATCTGCTGGAATTGTGGACTGTATTTTCCACTGATACTGTAGTCATGAATGTGGGTATGGCTGCTGTCCTTATTGAAGTTCAATTTGCCTGACGGTTTTCATATCCATTCATCATGATCCCATTACACCTCATAGAACAACAAGCGTAATTTTCTTTCTTCAAACATTTATACAACATTTGAAAAACAGTCACGTGGCAAACGAGGAAAAGCAAAGAGATTTAAACCAAAGAGTTCAATCCCTTTGTCTCTCTTTAGTTATCCTAATGAAAGATACTTACATTTTGAGCAACATATTAAGTTGGATTTACATTATTTTGGTGATATTATATTGAAACATCTTGCATACATTTCTTCTAATATATTTTGGGTGTATTTTGACACAGTTATGAAATGACAGAGTGGATACAGAAAGGTGTGAGAAAAAGATTGAAGGGTTGGAGCGGGAATCTAACCCTGGTGGGGAGAGGGATGACCTGTCTATAGTGGTTGGGTTACCGCTCGACCACGGGCTCTGCACGACTTGTATACAGTGCCTTTGGAAAGTGTTCAGACCCCTTGACTTCGTCCACATTTTGTTAGGTTACATATATTCTAAAATGGATGAAATAGTTAGTTTTTTCCCTCATCAATCTACACGCAATAGCCCTTTTTTGACATATAACAACAAAAAAACTGAAATATCACATTTACATAAGTATTCAGACCCTTTACTCAGTACTTTGTTGAAGCACCTTTGGCAACGATTACAGCCTAGAGCCTTCCTGGTTATGACACTACAAGCTTGGCACACCTGAATTTGGGGAGTTTCTCCCATTCTTCTGTGCGGGATCCTCTCAAGCTCTGTCAGGTTGGATGGGGAACGTCGCTACACAGCTATTTTCAGGTCTCTCCAATGATGTTTGATCGGGTTCAAGTCCGGGCTCTAGCTGGACCACTCAAGGACATTCAGAGACTTGTCTCGAAGCCACTCCTGCGTTGTCTTGGCTGTGTGCTTAGGGTCCAGCCTGAGGTCCTGAGCACTCTGGAGCAGGTTTTCATCAAGTATCTCTCTGTACTTTGCTCTGTTCATCTTTCCCTCGATCCTGACTAGTCCCAGTCCCTGCCGCTGAAAAACATCCCCACAGCATGATGCTGAAACCACCATGCTTCACTGTAGGGATGGTGCCAGGTTTCCTCCAGACGTGACGCTTGGCATTCAGGCCAAAGAGTTCAATCTTGGTTTCATCAGACCAGAGAATCTTGTTTCTCATGGTCCGAGAGTATTTAGGTGCCTTTTGGCAAATTCCAAGTGGGCTGTCATGTGCCTTTTTCTGAGGAGTGGCTTCCATCTGGACACTCTACCATAAAGGACTAATTGGTGTAGTGCTGCAGAGGCAGTTATCCTTCTGAAAGCTTCTCCCATCTCCACAGAGGATCTCTAGAGCTCTGTCAGAATGACAATCGGGTTCTTGGTCACCTCCCTGACCAAGGCCCTTCTCTCTCGATTGCTCAGTTTGGCCGGGGGCGGCTAGCTCTAGGAAGAGACTTGGTGGTTTCAAACTTTTTCCATTTAAGAATGATGGAGGCCACTGTGTTCTTGGGAACCTTCAATGCTGCTGAAATGTTTTGGTACCCTTCACCAGATCTGTGCCTCGACACAATCTAGTCTCGGACCTCAACTGACAATTCCTTCGACTTCATGGCTTGATTTTTGCTCTGACATGCACTGTCAACTGTATATAGACAGTTGTATGCCTTTTCAAAATCATATCTAATTAATTGAATTGACCACAGGTGGACTCCAATCGAGTTGTAAAAACATCTCAAGGATGATCAATTGTAACAGGATGCACCTGAGCTCAATTTCGAGTCTAATAGCATAGGGTCTGAATACTTATGTAAATAAGGAAATTCATTTTTTTGTCTTTAACACATTTGCTAAAATTACAAAAAAAACTGTTTTTGCTTAGTCATTGTGGGTTATTGGGTGTGGATTGCTGAGGAAATTGTTTTATTTAATCCATTTTAGAATAAGGCTTTAATTTACCAAATGTGGAAAAAGTCAAGGGATCTGAATACCTTTCGAATGCACAGTTTTTTTTTGTCCATTTCAATGTAACCCAGAATAATTTCTTAGTATATATGGTACATATTAACTAAATGTACCATCTTACTGCCCCTCCTGTTTCTAATCTGTTCAATTAAAGCATAATAAGGCCCTTATCATCAATCAATAGGGCTGTAAACCATTTGTGTTTCTCATACAAATCTATGGTATTGAAATACAGTTTGTTGATTCTGCCTTTCACATGCACTGAAACTCCAAAAAGTGTTTTCACAGCAATCTCAAAAACACCAATATTCAGGTTGAAGTACCACTTTGGGTGTTTCTGAGTACTACATTTCTGTTTTAAAACACAATCTGAGTATTAAAACACTTACATTTGGTTTACATTTCAACACCCTCCAAACACCAGATATCAGCTTAGGTGCACTACTTTTGATCGTTTCATTACACAATCATGTTGTTTTAATACTTTACATTTTTACTGTGCGGTGTTAGAGCACCAGTGTCTAATCCCTGTGTTGCTATCATAGAAATAGAATCACTAGAACGGTTTTTCCCTTTGAAGTCAATGAGTCTGAAATTCGTGGACCGGTGTCCATTTTAGAAGTGATTCTATGTCTATGGTTGCCATATCCTACCACAGGACCCAATCTTCGTCAGTAAGCTGTTGGAGTACCTCAATATGGAACCCTTCAGTGATGAGCCAGATGCCCAGATGGAGGTTGATGGTGCTGGGGCAGCAGGCGGCCCCTCTATTGAGGGCCAGAGAACAGTGGGTCTGGAGAATGTGAGAAGCAGGACCTCACAGGGCCAGGTGCCTGTACCACACCCCTGGGAGGAGAGGAACATGGCCATAGGAGGAGAGGATAGATCTCCAGACCAACCAATGGATGTCCAGGCTTCTGAATCCATGGTAGACTCCGAGGTGGAGAGGTGGATCCACGGTACCAAAGCTCCTCCTCCTCTGGAGGCTGAGACAGACCTCTTGGCAGATAAACCACAGAAGAAGAATCTCCTAGCAGAGCCACAGAAACAGGACATGCGACTCCAGGAGGAGGAGGAGGTGGTGCATATGGGGGTCAAAGCTTACTCAAAGGCACATGGAGGGAAAAACCACCTCGGCGACTTTGGCTACATCATTACAGACACAGCGTGAGTATGGTGAAGATTATACTTGCTGCTATTTACCAAACATAATGTATGTATTTATACTTTAACTTCACAATGAGATGTTATCGCCAGCTCTGTGTGTTTCCTATTTCTATTTCTCTTCACCTCATATTTTTTTATTGTTGGGCATACTGTGGTTAAAATAGGCCTGAAGCAATCTTTGTTGCCTAAATTCATGCTACTGTTGAAAAAGCATACATCTTTCAAAACAACACCGACATATACAAACTTTTTCTTTTTTATAGAGAATGATCGCTTCATATCCTTGGTGGTGCACTTGGTCACAATAGCTGTGGCGACTAGTCCTTCAGTGTGCGGGTATTACCGCACTGAATTACAGTGTTCATGATGATATGGTGTCAGCAAAGGGCACCATAGTCAGCCTCCACTCGGCTCAGCCTCACACCGCAAGATAGGTTTCTATCGACTGTGTTTCGCCTGTGGCACTTTCTCAAGTCCCTTTCTGGCGTGATCAGGGAGAGTGTCAGAGCGCTGTCCTTTATCTGTTCAACAGCACGCCTCTCGCTTTCTTGGGGAGGGGCGCTCGCCACCGGCCATCCGGGCTTGACATCTCAGAAACCCCACTGCGTGCGCCCACACTCACGAGCACACACACACACACACACAGGGAGAAAAGATGAACAGTTCACCTTCCAGACATACTTTTCTCTCTCTCTCTTCCTTCTTCTCCTCCCCCTGTTCCTGCATCCCCAGCCCGATGCTGCTGTAGCTAGCAGGAACCTGCCTACTGTGGTCTCCAGAGTTTGCTGCAGACCTGATGATTGTGCAGTTGTTATACCCATCTCCTTCCCCACCCGCAGTGGGGCCAGGCTAACTTGCTTATCTGACAGCTCCTGACATTGTGGTGGGGGGATGGGAGGAAGGATTGGGATGAGATGGGGGGAAGAGGAGAGAGAGAACCAAGAGGAAAAGTGCTAGCATCAACAACCAAGTCACTCCTAGAGCTCTCCAGTTATTAGAAATACCGCAGAGGGAGCCGGACGTGTCTGGAATCACTTGGTTGAATCTTTAACTTTCAAAAGCTCTCAAAACAGAAAAAGAGATCTTCACTTTCTTAAAGGTAGATTAAATCAAGCGCCTCATGGTGATAAATATAATAACGTTATTAGAGGATGTTACAATTATGTGTAAACAGGCCAGTAAACTATCTGAGGATGCACATCAGTTTAGATTTAAAATTGTGTGTATTGCTATTGGTTGGCATGGTCATTTTTAGCCCAATATTATCTTAGTATTACAATAGTCCTTAAAACCTTTAAAGGCAAAACATATGACAAAAGACCGCCCAAAAAGCTAGACAAATTCAAATTGTGTACCCAGGTTACGCAAATTTAAACGCTATATTGTGCAGCCTACATACTGTACTGTGCCTTCAGAAAGTATTCACACCCTTTGACTTTTTCTCGATTTTGTTGTTACACCCTGCATTTCAAATTGGTTACATTTAGATTTTGTGTCACTGATCGACACACAATACCCCATAATGTCAAAGTGAAATTATGTTTTTAGAAATGTTAACAAATGGTCGAAAAATGGAAGGCTAAAATGTCTATTCAACCCTTTTGTTATGGCAAACCTAAATAAGTTCAGGAGTACAAATGTGCTTAACAAGTCACATAATAAGTTGCAAAGACTGACTCTGTGTGCAACAATGGTGTTTAACATTGTTTTTAAATGACTACCCCATCACTGTACCCCACACATACAATTATCTGTAAGGTCCCTCAGTCGACCAGTGAATTTCAACCAAAAGACCAGGGAGGTTTTCCAATGATTCACAAAGAAGATATCTATTGGTAGAAATTATTATTTTTTAAATGAAACCGACTTTGAATATCCCATTGAGTATGGTGCAGTTATTAACTGGGGCGGCAGGTAGTCTAGTGGTTAGAGTGTTGAGCCAGTAAATGCAAGGTTGCTAGATCAAATCCCTGAGCTGACTAGGTAAAAAATCTGTTATTCTGCCCTGAACAGCTTGAAGAGAGCTTGAAGAATGTTTGAAATATTGTGCAATCCAGAAATTGTAAATGCTCTCAGAGACTTACCCAGAAAGAGTCACAGCTGTAATCGCTGCCAAAGGTGATTCTAACATGTATTGACTCAGAGGGTTGAATACTTGTCTTATTGATAAATATTAGTTTTTTTTTCTCCAATGAATAAAAAAATAGATGTTAGCATGTTTCTAACACTTTGACATTACAGAGTTTTTTGTGTAGATCATTGACCACAACAAAAAGGACAATTACATCCATTTGAATCCCACTTTGTAACACTACAAAATATGGAAAAAGTCAAGGGGTGTGAATACTTTCTGAAGGTAGTGTATATATAATCTTTAACTCCAACGATCTGTGTTTAGCCCTGTCATTTCCTGCATACAGAGCTGCCTACCGAAGTCCAAAATGACAACATATTCCTTGTACAGTGCCCACTTTTGACCAGGTCCCAAAAGTCTGGTCAAAAATAGTGCACTATGTAGAGAATAGGGGGCCATGTGGGATGCAGACTGTTTCCTTGGGTGATTTCCTCACTGTGTGAGAGAGCAGCCACTGGACTGAGCTCAGATGGAGCATGGCTTTATCATAGAGCCATTACACTTTCACACATCCATTACATTTTCACATTATTACTGGTGTGTGTGTGTGTGTGTGTGTGTGTGTGTGTGTGTGTGTGTGTGTGTGTGTGTGTGTGTGTGTGTGTGTGTGTGTGTGTGTGTGTGTGTGTGTGTGTGTGTGTGTGTGTGTGTGTGTGTGTGTGTGTGTGTGTGAGAGAGAGAGTGAAGAACGCCTATATGATACAGTCATTACACCTCACGCAGGTTCCATTTGCACCTTACTGCTTGTCTCATTGCTGGAAAATGCAGGTTATTTACCAAGCCAGAAGAGGCACCTGATCCCTATTCCACTGGTGCAAGGCTGTTTGTGTGTGTGCTTGCGTTTGTGTGCCTGCATGCATGCACATCTATAATATGCGTGTGTGTGCACATCTATACATTGTGTATGTATGTGAGCTTGGTTGCGTGTGTCTTGTTAGTTTATGTACATGTCAGTGGCTTGTGGAAACCCAGATATGCCAATAGGGCTGGTTCTTGCCGGTTCTGTGACTGGTTGGTTGTAATATAAAGGAGCTTCATGTCTGATACCGTGCTTTCTCTCTGTCTGCCCTCCCCCCCCAGCTCCCTCACCTCTGACCAGGGCCTGGACCTGATGGAACATGTGGGTCGGAGGATCAACCTCCATGTGGCCAACATTCTCCACCTCTCGTATGTATTACAGGACACACAGGACCCATGCACTAATGCACACACACCTTGTGTTTTATTGTTGTCGAAAAGTGGGACTGGGAAGTATTGTCGACATAACCTTCAAACCAGGGGTGTCAAACTCCTTTGTACATGATTGATCAGTGAAGGTTATTGATTGGGTAGAAACTCCCCTCATCTGGTTGTCTAGGTCTTAAAGAGGCAATCTGCATTTTAAACAATAACAATGTGAAAACCAAGCCACTGTTTTGATGGACAGCTCAAGCTCGATGGGGCTGGATAAATATAACCACTCTGAAATTCATAGAAGGAGCTATGGATGAAAGGAGTGACCATCTATGAAATCGAAATGACAGTTCAAACGATGTTTTGAAGCTGTGTTTGTTTACAGGTACTTCATTTACATTACATTCATTTGCGTAAAACAAGCTTATATTTTGGTTTCAGGTGGGGTAAGAAAGATTCACTAAGCTCATGAGGCATTTATAAGTCATATTCTTCTAGAATCAATGGCTATATATCCTTACTTTAAAGTCCTGAAATGGATGTAGCAACTGCAGAAAAGCAGCAGACACACGGCCCTCTGGGAATTACGTTTGACACCCCTTGTCTAAAATAAAAGACCATTTAAAATTCTGAAGAGGAAGATATTTTTCTTCTCCAGTGTAAGCTCAGGGAACCGAATAAAGGTTTCCAGGACTCCAGAAACGGGAAGCACTGTGTGTGAAGCTGCCCCCGCAGTGCAGTAGCGGAGTGCGTAGCCTTCTTATTCCGACCTTTTGTATGTTTGTGTTCCTCTGGAAAGAGAAATCAGCTCTAATTACCTCCACATACTGTATGGGATGCTTCCCAAATGGAAGCCTATTCCCTATATATTGCACAACATTTGATCAGGTCAAATTCTGGATTGAATTCTGTTGGGTTCAAATCAAATCAAATTTGTGTTAGTCACATGCGCTGAATACAACAGGTGTAGACCTTACAGTGAAATGCTTACTTACGAGCCCCTAACTAACAATGCAGCTTGAAAAAATAAGTAATTAAAGAGGAACAGTAAAAAAATAACTATATATACAGGGGGGTGCCGGTACAATGTGCGGAGGCACTGGTTAGTTGAGGTAGTATGTACATGTAGGTAGAGTTATTTAAAGTGATTATGCATAGATGACAACATAGAGTGGTGTGGGGAGGAGGGGGGCACGTGAATAGTCTGGGTAGCCATTTGACTAGATGTTCAGGAGTCTTATGGCCTGGGGGTAGAAGCTGTTCAGAAGCCTCTTGGACCTAGACTTGGTGCTCTGGTACCGCTTGCCGTGTGGTAGCAGAGAGAACAGTCTAGAACAGTCCAGGTGGCTGGAGTCTTTGACAATTTTCAAGGCCATCCTCTGACACCGCCTGGTATAGAGGTCATGAATGGCAGGAAGCTTGACCCCAGTGATGTACTGGGCTGTTCGCACTACCCTCTGTAGTGCCTTGCGGTCGGAGGCCGAGCAGTTGCCATACCAGGCAGTGATGCAACCAGTCAGGATGCTCTCGATGGTGCAGCTGTAAAACCTTTTGAGGATCTGAGGACCCATGCCAAATCTTTTCAGTCTCCTGTGGGGGAATAGGTTTTGCAGTGCCCGCTTCACAACTGTCATGGTGTGCTTGGACCATGTTAGTTTGTTGGCGATGTAGTCACCAAGGAACTTGGAGCTCTCAACCTGCTCCACTACAGCCCCGTCGATGGGAATGGAGGCATGCTCGGCCCTCTTTTTTTATGTAGTCCACAATCATCTCCTTTGTCTTCATCAGGTTGAGGGAGAGGTTGTTGTCCTGGCACCACACGGCCAGGTATCTGACCTCCTCCCTATAGGCTGCCTCATCGTTGTCGGTGATCAGGCCTGCCACTGTTGTGTCATCTGCAAATTTAATGATAGTGTTGGAGTTGTGCCTAGCCGTGCAGTCATGAGTGAACAGGGGGTACAGGAGGGGGCTGAGCACGCACCCTTGTGGGGCCCCTGTGTTGAGGATCAGCGTGGCGGATGTGTTGTTACCTACCCTTACCACCTGGGGGCGGCCCATTAGGAAGTCCAGGATCCAGTTGCAGAGGGAGGTGTTTAGTCCCAGGGTCCTTAGCTTATTGATGAGCTTTGAGGGTACTATGGTGTTGAATGCTGAGCTGTAGTCAATGAATAGAATTCTCACATAGGTGTTCCTTCTGTCCAGGTGGGAAAGGGCAGTGGGGAGTGCAGTAGAGACTGCATAATCTATGGATCTTTTGGGGCGATATGCAAATTGGAGTGGGTCTAGGGTTTCTGGGATGATGGTGTTAATATGAGCCATGACCAGCCATTCAAAGCACTTCATGGCTACAGACGTGAGTGCTATGAGTCGGTAGTAATTTAGGAAGGTTACCTTAGTGATCTTGGGCACACTAAGGTGGTCTGCCAAAAAACATGTTGGTATTACAGACTTGGACAGAGAGAGGCTGAAAATGTCAGTGAAGACACTTGCTAGTTGGTCAGCGCATGCACGCAGTACACGTCCTGGTAAACCGTCTGGCCCTGCGGCCTTGTGAATGTTGACCTGTCTAAAGGTCTTACTCACATCGGCTGGGGAGAGCATGATCACACAGTCTTCCGGTACAGCTGGTGCTCTCATGCATGTTTCTGTGTTATTTGCTTCGAAGCAAGCATAGAAGTAGTTTAGCTCGTCCGGTAGGCTTGTGTCACTGGGCAGCTCTTAGCTGTGCTTCCCTGCCACATCACTGCCTTATTGTTGTTGATGGCTCTAAACACATTTAAAAAACAGTCATGGTTCTTAATAATATGGTCTTTTTTTGTGAAAACATGAGAAACACACACGTTCACACGCGCAAGTACATAAGTATGCACACACACGTGCTCACGCATGCACACACGCGTTAATACACGAACACTAGCACACATGCATAAACACACGGACACCTGCACTCACACACATACGCGCACACACACTCACTCACACAGAATCCCACTGGAGAGAGATAGCAGTGTTAATGTTTTATTGACTAGGTGAACTATCCTTGAACCCAGCTAGTTTCTCATGGTAGTTCTGTGCTTCTGGAACCAGGCCATAGGAGGCAGAGAACTGAGCCTGAGAAGCCTTTCAAGCCTCTACTCCAGGAGAAGGCAAGTCTGGTTACTTCTCACAGAACAGTATCATATGAAAGATGCCAGAGACGCAAACAGTATGCCTTATTTCTATAAATGCCTACAGCTATTCAGGTGCTTAGTACCATTATTTGTGAGTTGAAGACATTATCTACATTGTGGTCCTGTTTGTCTCAGTACAGCATGGCACTTGCATTGCCAAGGACCCGCTGGGGCCACCCATATAAAAATGAAATGAATGCACGCGTGACTGTAAATCGCTTTGGACAAAAGAGGTTGCTTAATATATATATATATATATATATATATATATATATATATATATACATATATATAATCTGAACAAAAATATAAACGCAACATTCAACAATTTCAATTATTTTACTGAGTTACAGTTCATGTAAGGAAATCAGTCAATTGAAATGCATTCATTCGGCAGTAATCTATGGATTTCACATGACTGGGCAGGGGTGGGCCTGGGTGTGCATAGGCCCACCCACTCAGGAGCCAGGCCCAGCCAGTTAGAATGAGTTTTTCTCCACAAAAGGGCTTTATTACAGACAGAAATACTCAGTATTCCTCAGCTGTCAGGGTGGCTGGTCTCAGATGATCCTGCAGGCGAAGAAGCTGGATGTGGAAGTCCTGGGCTGGCATGGTTACACATGGTCTGTGGTTGTAAGGCAAAATGACATTGGACGCGGCTTATGGTAGATAAATTATTACTACATTCTCTGTCAACAGATCTGGTGGATATTCCTGCAGTCACTATTCCAATTGCATGCTCCCTCATAACTTGATATATCTTTGGCATTGTGTTGTGTGACAAAACTGCACATTTTAGAGTGGCCTTTTATTGTCCCCAGCACAAGGTGCACCTGTGTAATTATCAAGCTGATTAACTTATTTACGGATCATTGGGACACTAGCGTCCCACCTCGACAACATCCGGTGAAATTGAAGAGCGCGAAATTCAAATGACAAAAATTGTAATATTAAACATTTATGAAAATACAAGTGTCATACATCATTTAAAAGCTTAACTTCTTGTTAATCTAGCCCCTTTGTCAGATTCCAAAAGGGCTTTACAGCGAAAGCACACCATGTGATTATCTGAGGACAGCTCCCCGCACACAAAAGCATTACATACATGTCCAACCAAGCAGAGGCGTCACGAAAGTCAGATAAAATAAATCACTTACCTTTGAAGATCTTCATCTGGTTGCAATCACAAGGGTCCCAGCTACATAACAAATGGTCCTTTTGTTCGATAAAGTCCTTCTTTAAAGTCTGTTTCATTGGCGCGCTTTACTCAGTAATCCACCGGTTTCCCTCGTTCAAAATGCATACAAATTAATCCCGTAAATTACCAATAAACTTCTTCCAAACATAACAAACAACGTTCCTAATCAATCCTCAGGTACTCTAATAAGTAAATAAACGATAAAAGTTCAAATGGAGAATACAGGAGACCATTAATGGAGATAAATAACGAAGTACGCGCCATCACCGGAGTGCGCAATAAACACTACAGCCAAAATGGAAGCCACTTACTAAAACTACAAATTCTAGCTAGTTTTTTCAAAAAACAAGCCTAAAACTCTTTCTAAAGACTGTTGACATCTAGTGGAAGTCCTAGGAACTGCAATCTGGGAGGTGTTCCTTTTATATTCCCATTCACAGCTATAGTAATCAGGCGTGAGCTGAAAAAAGCCAATTCTGGATGGATTGTCGTCGGGTTTTCGCCTGCTATATCAGTACTGTCATTCTCACAGGCATCATTTTAACAGTTTTGGTAACGTTAGAGTGTTTTCTATCCAATACTACCAATTACATGCCTATCCTAGCTTCTGGCCTGAGTGTCAGGTTGTTTACTTTGGGCACCTCATTCATCCAAACTTCCAAATACTGCCCCCTAACCCGAAGAAGTTAACCAGCTTCTTGATATACCACACCTGTCAGGTGTATGGATTATCTTGGCAAAGGAGAAATGCTCACTACCAGGGATGGAAACAAATTTGTGCGCACAATTTGAGAAAAATATGCTTTTTGTGCATATGGAAAATTTCTGGGATCTTTTATTTCAGTTCATGAAACATGGGATACTTTACATGTTGCTTTTATTTTTTTTTCAATACACTTGATTTTAGAAACAGTTCTAAATTAATAATTTTGCTCTCTAAAGGAAAGGCATTGACATGGCTGGCTGCAGTGTGTGTGCCAAGGTTTTATGTTGTTGAGTCGTGCATCTCCAGACTGGCTCTATTATACCACACCGAGATGATAGCTAGCTCCTATCTATTCTGTTCCAGGAGACCGATATACAGAGATATAGATGCCTGCTAATGTATCCTTTGTCTGCACTGTTTTTCCCTCCTTTTGGACTAAATGCGCTGTGTTAGAAGCATATTTATTGAGTAATGATGGGCGTCTGTTTGCCTGTGATGTGAGCCGGAGCTCATTGTGTTTCTCTCCAGTATGCTCAGCAGGTGAGACTATGAAAGCACCCGTCTCAATGTGAGCCAACTCTGGCTGCTAGTGAGGGTCAGAACACACTGAGACCACAGTTACGTCCCAAATGGAACCCTATTGCCTACGTAGTGCACAATTTCAAGCTTCTCTCTCTGTATGCGTACGGCCTGAGATTGAATGAGGTGAAAAGAGATACTCCATAGTGAAGAGAATACGAGCCATATGAAAAGATTATCATAATACAAATGAGGTGGTTTATCTTCGGGGTGCTTGTTTTGGATGGGATTTAAGTTTCTACATTGGATACTGTTATGTATAAAAACAGCACTTTACCTTGCCCATGCTGATGTTCTTTGCTCTACAGAGATGATGTAAATGTTTTACTGATCATATACACTAGGGGGAGTGGCCTCCTCAGACACTGAGGTACGCTGAACTGAACCTGGTGAACTGATGGACCCACACACACACACACACACACACACACACACACACACACACACACACACACACACACACACACACACACACACACACACACACACATACACACACACACAACGACCAAGAGACAGAGAGAGAGATAAACCTGTACCCCCGCACATTGACTCGGTGTACCCCCCTGTATATAGCCTCGTTATTGTTTATAGCCTTGTTATTGTTCCTTTTTCTCAATGTTAGCTTATTTAGTAAATCTTTTCTTAACTCTATTTTCTTAACTGCATTGTTGGGCTTGTAAGTAAGCATTTCACAGGAAGTTCTACACCTGTTGTATTTGGCGCATGTGACAAATAACATTTGATTTGTGTCACACACACATTGTCTGCACAAGCACGAACACGTGTACACGCAGACACGCGGACGAACACGTGCATAAACAAACACACACACACTTCCCTCAACTGAGCTAATATGAGCACTGAGCTTATAAACCCCATTCGATTACACAGAACACCAGCAGAGTTTTGATAGATAACTTATCCAACTCAATCACCATGAAGTATTGTTTTTTCCAGAGTCTATTTAGACAATTATTGTAGGAAGAAAAACACAACCGTTTCATTTCAGATGCATCTACGTAAAATCCTGGCAGACCATTGGCACCAGGAAGAATGTGGGACAGATTGTGAAAACATTAACATTTGACAGAGCAAACAGAAGAACATTCAAGCGTCCAGTTTTCTGAGAGTTAAGAGAATATTCCATCAACGTTCCACCGAACATGCACAGAACATGGTTGTCACGTTCTCAGAATACAAGATATGAATGTTCTAGACATGTTTCATGAGAATGTTGCAGGAACATTCCTGTGTCCAGAGGGTTAGGAGAATATTCCTTACACGAACATGGTCATAGCAGGACGATCGGACTACCGTCAACCAAGAGGTTGTGAGTTCAAATCCCGGGCGAGGACATATTGAGTAATGATTACTAAAAAATTTAACATGCACAATGCCATCATGTACACTGTGTTTTAAAAGCACTGTGTGTGTGAGTATCCCTAACCTTGCCAACAGACAAAGAGCTGTGAATGGATCAGTGGTTCACCAATCAGGGCCTTAATTGGCTCGGTAACAAGACGTGATTTGTAATAAAAAAAATGGGGGGGAGGGGGCACAAATGGTTTTGCAATATTCCCATGAAACGTCTGTAGACGTCTCTAGAACATGAATAACTTATGTTCTGAGAACATGGCAGCCATGTTCTGTGGTGGGACGTTGATGGAATATTCTCCTAACCCACCGAAAACTGGTACATGAATGCTTTTGCTACATTCTCAAGAAACATGTCTAGAACAACCACATTCTGGGTATGATCTATTTGACATTAAGGGAATGTTCTCTTGGAAATATTCCTTGTACGTTACGGGAAAATCCCTGTGAAGACTTTAGTTAGTGACCTAATGAGACTTTTAAGGGAACATTCTCTAAAGTTGTGGGAACCTTTGTTGTTAGTTGGGTTGTCCATCAGAGAAGTAGAACAGATTTTTTTACATGTCATAAAGCTCAGTCACTTGTCAAAAAAAAAAAAAAAGCCAAAACAGTGACAGAAAGTTATGTTGTATCATGCAAGGAACCACTTCAAAAAATAAAATGCATTATTATGACTGGTATTGACAATGTAAGGCTGCTGGTCTCTGATCCCAAGTATTATATATCCTGCAGTTGTGGCCATTCGGACAATTTAAATCTATAATCTGCTTGTCCGACAATTTGTTTTACTTGCAAGTGGACAAGCGTTAATGTTGAACCCTGGAAGGCATTAAATTAATTTAACAGTGAGGAAAGTTGCTAATTCAATGCTCATTCAAAGCTATGCCCCTGATTGCATCCCAAAAGGCACACTATTCCATATATAGTGAAGGTGTGCACTATATAGGGATTAGGGTGCTATTGTAGACGCAACCCATGTCTCCGATGGTGGCTGTGACGGATAGTTTTCTCTCAGGCTGGGTTACAGTAGGCTGGCAGTGTGATGATGGATCTCCCCCCAGTTTATACACTGAGGCTGGAAGTAACTAGACTTCCAAGGCCAAACACAACGGGTGAAAAATGACTTAAAATTCATCCCAAATGGCACTTTATTCCCTTCGTAGTGCATTACTTTTGAACAGGGCCCATAGGGTTCCGGACAAGAGTAGTGCACTACGTAGGGAATAGGATCCCATCTGGGATACAGTCTGAATAAAGGTGGTTTATGAGGGTCATATTGGGGAGGCGGGGTGTCACTTCACCTAACCGATGCCCCTTCACACCTCACGCTTTCTGGGATTCTGACTTTTCCCCTCAGCCACTGCTCTACACTCTTTAAAAAAAGGGCTCCTAAAGGGTTCTTCAGCTGTCCTCACAGGATAACCCTTTTTGGTTGAACTATTTTGAGTTCCATGTAGAACCCTCTGTGGAAAGGAATTGAACTTCTACATGGAGCTTTAACGGGTTCTACCTGGAACCAAAAAGGGTCCTTCAAAGGGTACACCGATGGGGATAGCCAAAGAACCCTTTTATGTTCTTGATAGAAACAAAGGTACTAAAGTACTATATAGGGCCGTAAGTGACCTATAGTTCTGACCTTAGTTCCTTTGTTATGTCTTTGTTTTAGTATGGTCAGGGCGTGAGTTGGGTGGGTTGTCTAAATTCAGTTTTCTATGTTGTGTTTTGCGTTTGGCCTGAAATAGTATGGTTCTCAATCAGAGGCAGGTGTCCTTAGTTGTCTCTGATTGAGAATCATACTTAGGAAGCCTGTTCCCACTTGTGTTTTGTGGGTGTTTATTTTCTGTGTGTTCCACATGGAACTGTTTTGGTTGGTTATTTCACGTGTCGTTTATTGTTTTGTTCCCGTGTTCGATTGTTTTAGTTAAGAGCATGAACACGTACCACGCTGCGCATTGGTCCTCCGATCCTTCCTACTCCTACTCCTCCTCGTCAGAGATACCTTGATACCTCTTTTTGCAATACTGTTTCGATTCAACGGCTTGTGAATCATAATATTGTAATCAGGCAAAAGGTTTTCTCCCTGGCAAGATGTAAAAGACCTTAGTACCATAGTATATCAAATGTATTGCAATACAACAACGCCCTGGCTTGTACCTTAGACCTAAGTTTGTCACACCACCATTAAACCCTGCAGAATATATTTTATTTTACCAATTGCTGTTGGCTTTCTGCCTATTGGTCTCAGAGAAGGATTTGTCTCTGTTGGGATTGTTGCTTACGTTGGGACTATGCTTCTGTAGATATTTTTGTTTTACTGTGACTGTAGGGAGTTTCTTCATCCCGTCCAGTCTGGTTAGTTTCTATTTTGGCCATGATTAGCATAGTTAAACATGTATACTGCACTGGAGAGCGAAGAGTGTGTTCAGTTTACTAGCTCGACATAGGGGGCAAATAGACAGGTAGCCAAAGGGGCAAAGTGAAGGTTCTCAGCTGCAGTACAGTGCCACACGTTCATGTTTGGTGTTTTGTTCAAATTCAAACAGAAAGGGAAAACAACCCCCCTCCACTGGCTGCTATTAAAGATGTTAGATGATTTGAAGCTTGCTGAAGCTCTCAGGGAGTCGCTCTGTCTTTCTCTGCTCTCCACTCTACTCTCTAGTCCTCTGTCTCTCAGTCTTTTTCTACCTCGGTCTGCGGTTGAATTGAAGAAAACTGAGTTTTTGGGGTGTAGCTAGCTTTTCCTCTTTTGCTTCTATATTTCAGAGTGCTGGGTCCAGCTGTGACCTTCAGGGTGGGCTCCAACCCTCACAATGTCAGCACTGCAGATCTGGCCCACGTTGCAGGTACGACCACTCTCTCTCATTTGCACCAGTCGATATCCTCCCAAATCCACCCACTAATCATTACCTATATCGTGCTCATCATCATTTATTGGTTTCACTATTGAGGGAAGTTACAGTAAAACCTCTGATCGTCTCAAAGCAGAGTTGATCATTGATTCGCACAAATATTTTGTCATGTTTGTGTTTCACACAGGATGACAAGCGTGTCCTACTCAGATACATAGGCTGTGGCCCAAATGGCAGCCGATTCCCTATTTAGTGCACTCTCTGGTCAAAAGGAGCCCACTATATAGGGAGTCGGTGCCATTTGGGATGTAGAGGGTGACCCTGGATGGGCTTCATCTGCTCTCCTCGCACATCCGCTAGACTGACGGACAGGCTCAGACAAGCTCGCCGTCGTAAAGCCAGGCAGTTTGATGTGGTCTGATAGAAAGGTGTCATGATGAGAGTGGGGGGGGGAGGATTTGTTATTTCAGTATGCATCGCTCCCGCACCGCATTACACTACACCGCACCGCTGGCATTGTCTGAACTTGATCAACAAGGGAGTGTGACGCCCTTGCTTCGGCTGGAAATGACTTTGAGAAGCAGCGAGCAACAGTCCAACAGTCAATAACATTGGGGTTGGAACAACAACAGTAACGACACTAACACAAACCACATGGAGCCTTTTTATATTGGCTAAAATGTGCTGTTGTTTCATTCAGTGGAATTTGGCACCACTCTCCTGATGTATTATTGGGTGGTCTATAGTGGTTGGTTTCTGTCCTATCCATTTACAGAGATGCTACAACAACACTAGGAAATAGGAAGAAGGCCCTTACGGAAAAGCCATGTGAAATCATGTGTTTTTGGAACACTTCACATGCAATGCTTTGAATGACAAGAAGTTCCAAATGTGTGTTTTTCGAATGTGATCACAAAACCTTTAACGTGTGGTTTCAAATCTTCACCCATTTCACAGTATTTTTCATATGAATTTTCACAGATCATGTCCTGCAAAAAAATAAATAAAAGAAAGAGCAGTTAGGATCTCCCCAGAATGTCACGCGGTCACCGTGTTTTGCAATTGGCATATTTGACCCACTTTGACATACGTGATTACATAGTGTGTGTGTAGACTAATTATTGTTCAACGTGTCCTCACCTGGGATTTTGAACTCCCAGCTTCTTCTTTCACGGCATTTTGATCTTCCTGCTATGCCACCATGTTTGTGTTATTAACTGATTTGACCTGTGTCCCTACACTTTGGACTTTAAAGTCAATCTCAGCTTTGTTAAAAAAAAACACTAAAGAAAAATCATTATATTTATCATAGTAATTGAGAGATAACACTAAACAGAATATTACCCACCAACATTAGACAACTATACAGAAAAACCCTAAAATTGCTAATGAAATCAATGATGAGAGAATAGTCAGATTAATGGACAACTAAAATAGAAGTGCAAATGACACTCTTTTTCTAAGTGCAGAGATGTATTATGGGTGATAAATGTGTATAGAAATGCTATAGACTTTGCAGCGCTGCAGAAAGATATTACCCTAAATCCAGAGGTTGGGAGCTCAAATCTCAGGTGGGGTCTTATTGAAAAGTCAGTACTAAGTGATCATGTTAAATATAATCATATTCTCATTGATTAAAGATTTGTTTACACTATTTTAGCTGAACAGTGTACCACTTACTTGAGAACTCCCATGTCATTTTCATTCCCAAACAGGTGATATTTGCAGAATTTTTGTTTTTTCACATGTGAGGTCAGTTGTTCACCTGTGAAACCATATGTTGTATTACATTCAGAGTTTACATGTTAGTACCACATTGTCACATGTGAGGAGAATAACATGTGACAATCGCACTTTCACAAACTTTTACATGTGAAAATCTAACTCTCACATGTTGAACTGCAATTGTGAAACACTTGAAATGTCACATTTATTTCACATGTAGATCCATGTTATCACATTACTTCACATAAGATCACTTGTTTTTCAGGAAGGGGGGTTCGGGGCTTGGGGTTGTGTGTGACTTGAGTCTGAAAGATGATGAAAAGGTGTCTGGATTGGTTGGTGCTACATGTGTATCGAAGCTGTGATTGTGCAAGCACCAGAATAACCGTCACTCCCCAATTCTAGTGCTGTAGACCCCTATGGGTACGTCTATCAGTACTCGGTTTGAGATGTCTCAGTGTGTGTGTGTGTGTGTGTGTGTGTGTGTGTGTGCGCGTATATGCTTGCATGCTTCCACGCTGGTGCGCGTCTGTCCGTGTCTGTGGAGTGATTCGACTGTTGATTAGTCATCGTGGGGGGAGAGCTAATGACAGCAGCGAGTTCGGGCTGAAATGTCAGACCAAATGTTAAGTCGACATGATCAGCATCCTGACCACTATTGATGAATTATGAATCCGACTGACCAGAATACCAATGACTGACTGAGCGGTACATGGTGTAACACATGGGGGATGTGTGAAACTTACTCCTCAGCCTTAAGTGTCCCGCTTGCGTTGCTTCCTTAGCTAACTTTTGAGGTGGCGCGATCAGCTAAGACACTTGAGGGAGGGCGGTCACGTGTACTAACAAGGCAGAGGTCGGAAGTTCACGGCAGGTATGGGCCGAATCAGGAGGAAGTGGTACTCACTAAGCAAGCAGCATGTCTTTTACAATGGCAGGAGGAATACTTATATATCCCCCTTAGACAGTCACACTGTTTCAGTTGGGCAATGTATAGTACAGGGATGGGCAACTGCCCCCTCTCCCCCTTTTGTAGGCCCGTGGATCACTTTCCAAAAATGACAAAATAATTGAGAATTCTGTCTAAACTTATTGTTGGGAGTTAGAATAGTAGAATAAACAAGGTACAATTTTGAAATGTGTTTGTGTATTAGCAGTTTTCTCTTATGTCAGTCACAGAAAGTCACTCAATGACCCCAAGTCAGCAAAATAAATTGTAGGTTTGTAAATTAGATCTGAACTTGTAGTAATCATGGTCAAATTACCGACTGGGGGGGCCCTCATTGATATTGTTAATCACTCTCACTCAGATATCATATAAAAAAAATGCCAACATTTCTCTCCGACCTATGGCAAAATGTGTAGAATTGCAGCAAACTTTCTTTAAAACTGCAACATTTTCTCTACATCCCATGGCAAGAACTGCAGGAAATGAACTGAAAGATTATCTTAGGGCCCCCAAAAGGCTAGGTCTGGCTCTGACTGCATGTGTGAGTATGGATGTGGGTACACAGACCCCAAGTTACTAAAAATAAAAACGGAAATATCGCATTTACATAAGTATTCAGACCCTTTACTCAGTACTTTGTTGAAACACCTTTGGCAGCGATTACAGCCTTGAGTCTTCTTGGGTATGACAGTACAGGCTTGGCACACCTGTATTTGAGGAGTTTCTTCCATTCTTCTCAGCAGATCCTCTCAAGCTCTGTCAGGTTGGATGAGGAGGGTTGCTGCACAGCTATTTTCAGGTCTTTCCAGAGATGTTCGATCAGGTTCAAGTCCAGGCTCTGGCTGGGCCACTCAAGGACATTCAGAGACTTGTCCCGAAGCCACTCCTTGCAGTGTCTTGGCTGTGTGCTTAGAGTCATTGTCCTCTTGGAAAGTAAAATGTGGAAAAATGTGGGAAAAGTAAAGAGGTCTGAATACTTTCCGAGTGCACTGAAATTATATTATTCTCCATTATTATAAATTATTTTCCAGAATGTTTTATAACTATAATACTCATACTGTGCTACTTCAGAAGTGAAATGAAGATGCTCTGGGTTGAATGTGAAAGGTGCATCTATACGGAGACTTGATTACACACAGGTGGATTGTATTTATCATCATTAGTCATTTAGGTCAACATTGGATCATTCAGAGATCCTCACTGAACTTCTGGAGAGAGTTTGCTGCACTGAAAGTAAAGGGGCTGAATAATTTTGCACGCCCAATTTTTCAGTTTTTGATTTGTTAAAAAAGTTTGAAATATCCAATAAATGTCATTCCACTTCATAATTGTGTCCCACCTTTTGTTGATTCTTCACAAAAAAATACAGTTTTATATATTTATGTTTGAAGCCTGAAATGTGGCAAAAGGTCGCAAAGTTCAAGGGGGCTGAATACTTTCGCAAGGCACTGTATGTAATTGAAAAGCCATCTTATAGGGAGAGAAAGGTCCCATTGAAAATACTTCTTATCGGTAGAGATCCCATTGAAAGCAAAGTGTGCACCCCAAATGGAACCCTATTCCCTATATAGTGCACTACTTTTAACCAGAGCCCAGTATAAAGAGGAGGAAATTTGCTACCTCAAAGTATTGCCATCTTTTGACTATGGGTTCTTACTGGTAGAAGGAGTGAAAAGCATGATGGGAGGTTTCACTGTATTAGTGAAGGTAAGAGCTACTAGGAGCTCTTGTGTTCTGCTCAACTGGAAAACTGGTGGACAAAGACCTGTGCTCACTAATCCCCGCATGGCTAGAAAACAAAACATAAGGCGGCTGCTTTATCAAAACTACTAGGCTATTGTGTGTGTGTGTGTGTGTGTGTGTGTGTGTGTGTGTGTGTGTGTGTGTGTGTGTGTGTGTGTGTGTGCATGCGGGAAATGATTGATTCAAGTTTTGATGGCTTGCGGACCAAGCTGTAAAAAACAATGTTGCAATGTGTCATTAAAGACACTTTGTTTTTGCTCCTTTATTTGCTTATGCTCTCTCTCCTTATTCTCTCTCTGATCGAATGAGGTTCTGAATGTGGTGAAAAGCTGTATACTTCAGACTGCTCTGCAAACATGTAAATCACATTCACTCGGGAAATTGGTTCTGTCAAAATTGGTTACGCTCACTGCTAACCAACGTTTCTTTAGCCACGGGAAATGTAATACCCCTCTCATTTTCCCTTATTTTTTGTTTCTTCTGTGTACAGTAACTGGATAGGTGGAAACATGCATGGTTTGTTTTTGTTTCCTTAGAGCAATTACTGTATGTGAACCAAGATCATTCATACAGTGTTAAACACATTTACATGCATTTGTGAAACATCTGAAAAATAAAATGTTGTCTGTTTTTTTTAAAAGCAAATTGCATTATCTTCCATTTATTTCAGCATATCATTGGATATGCAATTGATGATGCTTCATTTTTGTTGTTGCTTACTCTGGACAGATTGCTTCACAGCATTCTATTGGGAAATCTTGTCAATGACATCATGTATAAGTATGGCACTCTATCCTGTTACGTCTACCAAGTATTTGTTTCTCTTCCAACCACTAACATATCACACTAATTGCATTCGCCCCCCTATGAAGCTCAGACAGTGATCGGGACGCACTGTCCACACTCTGTGGTCAAGGATGGCTGGCTGTGCGGAGGATGTGTAGGCTGGCCGGCTGGGGGTGAGGCACACCTTTGTTTGGACTGTCATGGCTGGTCGATCCCAGGGGCCCAGCAGGGTGCCCCGGCCTCCAGACCGTGAGAACCACAGCCCTGGTCAATGAGCTGTGATCCTCTGGACTGACAGGGGCCAGCAGCCGGGGCCATCTGGAGCATATCTGGAGAGGGGGAAGGAGAAAGGGAGAGAGATGCAGTCAGGGGGAGAGAGACAATAAGCAGAGATCTAATTAATATATAAATAATTTAGATACAATTTCAATGTAGAGAGACTGATACACTGCGTTCCCCTCAGTCAGGGAAAGATATCCACACACACATATATATTTATAACAGCTACACTATAGAATGCTGGCCTCTGTCTTCCCTCCAGCCGATCAGATTAGCATAGATCACCAATGGCGAATATCTGTGTTTTATATCTATGGGTTTCATAGAACACTGATTTCCCTCTTCTCTCCATGCAGAGCTGACCTTTAGTCCAACAAACACTTGTCAAAATGCCAAACATAATTACCTAGGCTCCTCACACAAAGTAATGGGATTTATCTCCCGCTCACCCAGACACTGACAGTAACGGCTGGAGAAATGTGTGTGTGTGTGTGTGTGTTTTTGTGTTCATGTTTTAACATCTGTATCGATGATCATAGAGGTTAGAGATCACTTTTATCTCTCTCTGTGTGTGTGTGTGTGTGTGTGTGTGTGTGTGTGTGTGTGTGTGTGTGTGTGTGTGTGTGTGTGTGTGTGTGTGTGTGTGTGTGTGTGTGTGTGCGCGTGTGAGATCTTTGTCTGCTCTCTCTGGTTGAGTGGCCTCAGAGTGGTGATCAAAATCTTCCTCGCTCTCATCTCCGTCTGTACCCCTGGCAGCGTGTGTGTGTGTGTGTGTTTGTGTGTCTGTTCTCTCTACCGTGTTACCATCACCTGTCAGTCCAGGCAGCACTCAAAGGCCTCCTCGCATCACCTCTTCCAGGAGACACACACACTCACACAAGCACACAATGCAACACACTGTTGATGGTTACTCGATATGACACACATCACCACTCCATTTCCCATTTATACATTGTGATCGACGCAATATCCATCTCATCTATGTTTACGGTCATGGGAATGAGTGACAATAATTTGTGTATGGGGCGCATGCACACGTTCCAATAGCTGCAGGCTAAGAGAAACTTCAAACTTCAGCTACGAGCATTGATCTCCCATATCAGGGGATTAAGTTTACTCTCGCTTGTAAGATCACCATGCTAACCCTCACTCCAGCACACTAACATGACTACATCCTGTAGTCTCGCAGGGATCACTGTCAGCCTATAATATACTCACATACTCTATTAAAGCACCAACTGTGAAGGCTGTCAGTTTATAAGCTGTCTAATTTTAGTGAGTGGTCAGTTCACTCTCCCTGGTATCCAGACTGAACTGAGAATCTATCCCTTTGCCTAGAGACTGCAGAGTATGCCCTGTAAACCCTTTCCTGGTCTTTTTACGGTAACTTACAGGAAGCCAGGTGCCTGTAAGTTACCATAAAAAAAGGTACAGTGTGTTACTGTACCATATTTTGCAGTATCCAATACTGTTATTGTGATATTTTTTCCCATTGTTTTTATGATAACTTACTGGCTGCCTGTAAATTACTGTAAAACAACAGTACAATGCATTACTGTAATGCTATTAGGGTAACTGTAATGAATGAAGAAATTCAATTCATTGAGGGGAGATGGGGGTTTATTTGACAGTATTTGACAGAATTTAGATGGGATTGCTGCAAACAGCTTAGCAGCTAGGTAATGTATTTACATATTACGGCATATGCCAGAATGCCAGTTTGGAAGCCTTTGTTAAGTCCCCCAGAAGTGCATGTTATATAAATGGCCATATTTTGGTATTATATATCACTTGCACTTCTAGATGCCATAACAAAGGCTTCCTAACATTTACTACAGCAAAAAAAACAGACCAAAGGACATGGTAAATCCTACTCAACCATTAAATGTTTAAAGTAACCGTCCAGTGTTTCCAGATTTCTATGAAATATGACCGATTTAATTATTTACAATATGAGTGAAATAGTTTTTCTTCCCCCCCCCAAAAAACATTATGTTAAAAAGCAGCTTTTCTGTGTTGGAATGGTATGGGCGTTCACCAACAACAAATGAGTGTGGGCAGTTTGAGTTTGAGGAAGGGTTTGTAAGCGTTTTTCACCAATTTATGCTTTGGCCACAAATATGAATATAGGATGAGTCAACAATATTATTTGGATATGAATTAACAGCAACTGGACCTTTTTAAATTAGTGATGTAACGTTGCCCGGAGCCCTGAGGCATGAGTTGAAATCGCTAAGCAGTATACTTCGAAGCAGTGTTCTGATGCCTGTATCACTTTATCAGAAGCACGAGATCAATGACATCAGAAGCTTCGTTACCACCTCATTTGTTTGGTATTGGTAGAAGACAAAAGGATGCATGCACACTGCACATGCAGTACGGGGTGTGGGATGTCATCTATAGTAATCTGGCTGCTCTGAATTATTTTGAGCAGCAGGTGCCACTAGTGTACACTGTGTTGATCAAAGCCTCGAGTAATGAATCTACATTATTTTCAACACCATCCGCTAGAAAACCTCAATGCTTCAGGAAGCTTTGTTTGAACGTCACTACTTTTTAAAGCAAGACTTTCAATAGAGAGTTACTTTAAGCCTTGCTACACTCCAATCTGTCCTCTATACACATTTTATTTGACGGTGCAGTGATACCACATCAGTCAAATTGGTACAGCACTCTTATTAACGGGTGGCTAATTATGTGGGAGTTTCATTCAGGAAATCTGTTTACCAAGTATTCCCATAAATAAAATAAAAAGAGACGGGATCGCGTCTCAATGTAATTAGGTTATGAAATGATTGTTATTATTATTTATTATTATTTTCAAATACATCTCTTTCTGGGCTTAGTTGTGGTAAATGTTCAGTGTACAAATTATTGTAATTGTGTTCTGGAACTCCGACCATATGCTTTGACAAAAAAAACGTCCCATGGCTGAATCGAGTTGGCTATCCCTGCTTTAGTGGATGTGCTTTGATTTTGTTGACTTTGTGGTCTGTGTGGCATTTTATTTTGAACATTCCAAAATACAGTAAGTGAACTGCTTCTGTATTTTATATAGCATATTTTACGATAATGTCCGAAATACATTAATCATTATGGTAATGTCCAAAATACATCAATTAGGAACATTTTTCCACAATGTCATTTACGGTAATCTACTGTATTCAGTTTATACAGTAGGATACTGTTGATTATACAGTTATTTACAGTGAAAAAAACTTGATGGTTTTACAGTGGGATTATGTCCCAAACTGCACTCTATTCTTTTTACAGTTCACTTCTTTTGACCAGGGCCCATAGGTCTCTGATCAAAAGTAGTGCACTTTTTAGGGAATGGGAAGCCATTTGGCATGCAAACTATGACTTTCATTAGACCAGTGTTAGAACATCATGTCTTCTATCCTGAGAAGAGAAGGAGAGGAGAGAAGGCAAGATGAAAATAAGTTACATATAATAAAGTGACATTTTTACAAATTTCTATAAAAAAAATTAAAAAAGGATACATTATTTACATAATTACTCAGACCCTTTGTAATGAAATAGAAATTGAGCTCAGGTGCATCTTGTTTCCATTGATCACCCTTGAGATGTTTCTACAACTTGATTGGAGTCCACCTGTGGTATATTAAATTGATTGGACATGATTTGAAAAGCCACCTGTCTATGTAAGGTCCCACAGTTGACAATGCATGTCAGAGCAATAACCAAGCCAAGAGGTTGAAGGAATTGTCCATAGAGCTCCGAGACAGGGTTGTGTCAAGACACAGATCTGGCAAAGGGTACCAAAGCATTTCTGCAGCATTGAAGGGCCTCAAGAACACAGTGGCCTCCATCATTAAATGGAAGATGTTTGGAACCACCAAGACTCTTTCTAGAGCTGGCCGCCCGGCCAAACTGGGCAATCAGGGGGAGAAGGGCCTTGATCAGGGAGGTGAGCAAGAACCCATTGGCCACTCTGACAGAGCTCCAGAGTTTCTCTGTGGAGATGGGAGAACCTTCCAGAAGGACAACCATCTCTCCAGCACTCCACAACTCAGGCCTTTATGGTAGAGTGGCCCAACAGAAGCCACTCCTCAGTAAAAGGCACATGGCAGCCTACTTGGAGTTTGCCAAAAGGCACCAAAGGACTCTGACCATGAGAAACAAGATTCTCTGGTCTGATGAAACCAAAATTGAACTCTTTGGCCTCAATGCCAAACCTTCACGTCTAGAAGAAACCTGGCACCATCCCTACTGTGAAGCATGGTGGTGGCAGCATCATGCTGTGGAGACATTTTTCAGCGACTGGGAAACTAGTCAGGATCGAGGGAATGATCAATGGAGCAAAGTACAGAGAGGTCCTTGACGAAAACCTGCTCCAAAGCGCTCAGGACCTCAGACTGGGGTGAAGGTTCACCTTCCAATAGGACAACGACCATAAGCACAGAGCCAAGACAATGAAAGAGTGGCTTTGGGACCAGAGTGGCTTCCCAGACTAACTTCTCTGGAGAGACCTGAAAGTAGCTGACAGAGTTTGAGAGGATCTGGAATGAGAGAAACTCCCCAAATACAGGTATTCCAAGCTTGTAGCGTCATACCCAAGAAGACTCAAGGCTGTAATCGCTGCCCAAGGTGCATCAACCAAGTACTGAGTAAAGGGTCTGAATACTTATGTAAATGTTATATTTCATAATTTGCAAAAAATGTTTTGTTTTGTCTTTTATGGGGTACTGTGTGTAGATTGATGAGGATAAAATACAAACAATTTAATAATTTTTAGAATAAGGCTGTAACGTAACAAAATGTGGAAAAAGTCAAGGTGTCTGAATACTTTCCGAATGCCCTGTTACTGCTTCTCAGAGGTGTGACAATGGGGGTTTGGAGAGATAATACAGAGAATGCTGAATTCCTAAGACAATACAGAGGACATTCTGTCATACAGTTGACAAGAAGAATCATTCTGTGGGCTGCCCTACACAACCTTGTGATTGTTACCCAGTATTATCCTAGTAGTACTACGGCGGTGTGTGTGTGTCGTTCTGTAAACATGTTTATTGTGTCAACAGCTCTGTGATCGGCGAAGTTGAAGACAGTAACAGACGCCTGTCAACAGCCGGCCTGAGCTCTAGTGTATTAGAAGATCTCGCTGTAGACAGGGATTAGTGTCTCTGGCATTGTTTGTTTGCTAATTCCATCTCCAAGGTATTTGTGGAAAACAGGCATGAATAATTTAACGTGGTTTCGAAGTGGACGAAAGGAAACAATCAGGGAGCATGGGAGATTAATGAAAGTGAAAAAATGAAAAGATAACTGTAAAAAGCTCAAACTTTTCCAACACCAAGGGAGAACCATTGGTAAACGGAAAATTGAAGACGTATTGTGAATTGAAAGCATCTAAATGAGGAGAAATTAATCGAAAGTGGTAGGCGGGTCAAAGCATGTTGTTTTGGAATTAAGATAATGGTATCCACACAAACCGCCGCTGCGCCACATATCCCAATTGAATGAATGTACTGTTTGGTTTGGATAAATAGGTGACGTTTTAACCAGCAAACATCTCAAAACAGCCACAAGCCACAAGGTCGTGAATACATTTGCAATGCCAAGTGAGTGTCAGACTGCATCTTGTTTGTGTTCAGACTCATATTGATATCAGTGTAACATATGCACTCAACATATTTATCCAGGCTTTTAGATCCTCCAGAGCTCTGGGGCCCATGAGCGTTCTCCAGGAGACAGGAGAGGTGTGTCTGTGTGTGCTTGGACTCGCACAGATTTCCAGACCATGCACACAATCATGTGACAGAATGGTCCTCTTTACATCACAAAGAACAGTAGTCATTTGCACTCTGGTTGTGTATGGGCCACTGTTTGCCCTTTTGTGCTTGTTTGTGGAGCTTGAAGCAAAGACTTGTGGTCACAATTTTAATATGAGTTCTTGATGAAATGTCCTAATTCAAATACAGGTAAACATGACGACACCACAAAGTTATCTACCTAGCTATAAGGGTTTGGAATGGAAACTGAGCCTTCGGGAATTACACTAAGTATACAAGACATTAGGAACACCTGGTCTTTCCATGACATAGACTGGCCAGGTGAATCCACGTGAAAGCTATGATCCCGTATTGATGTCACTTGTTAAATCCACTTCAATCAGTGTAGACGAAGAGCAGAAGACCGGATTTTTAAGCCTTGAGACATGGATTGTCTATGAGTATGGGTGAATGGCCAAAACAAAAATATGAAAGTGTATTTGAAAGGGGTATGGTTGTAGGTACCATGGTGCACCAGTTTGAGTGTGTTTGAGTGTGTCACGCTCAACAATTTCCCATGTGTATAAAGAATGGTCCACCACCCAAAGGACATTCAGCCAACTTTACACAACTGTGGGAAGCATTGGAGTCAACACGGGCCAGCATCCCAACGAATTTGGCTGTTTTGAGGGCAAAAGGCAGTGCAACTCTATATTAGGAAGGCGTTCCTAATGTTTGTACACGGTGTACATTAAAGGAGAAGTTTAAGGGACCCCATACATTTAAACAAGTTCAGTGGTGTGTGTGCTCTCCCCCTTTTTCTTCCATGGATTGCAGAACTGAGACAGCTGTGACTCGTGTCTTTGCTGGATACAGGCCTCGCTCTGCTCCGTTTTCAGTGAATTAAGGATTCACTGTGGACAAATTCATTGTTTTATTGAACGTATACGGGCCGATTTTAGCTATTTTTGTCAAAAGAACAATCGTTTGTTTTGAGTCAGGAAATGTGTACTTTTCCACCTAAAACATTTGCGATTATTTTATGTAATTATTTTATATAGCCGACCACTACAGCAGCAGAGATGGGTAACAACTGTGCATGTGTAACCTCGTGGCTTGAAACCCTGCACACGATATGCCCTTATATGGAGCTTGTCATCACAGTTGCATTTGGTGGGAGAAAGAGCTTTTGATCGAGTAAGGTCTATCGGAGGTAAAGTTAATTACGCAAAATGGTCAAAGAGAGAGTAGCAAGAACAGGCTGGATGTTTGGTTCCTGGCTGCGCTTTATACAGGACGTCAATGGAAGAAGGCACCAAATTCCACTGTTTTCTGGTACAAGATACGTGTAGACACAGAAGAGGGTTAGTAGCAATTAGAAATAGCAAATACAATGTAAAAACTCCTGCAGCCAAACGTGCATCGCTGCTTGTGTGTAGCAAGCAATTCGGCAACGATGCATTTGAACTAGATATGCAATCTGAAATGACAGGGACAGGAAACCAAAGGATACTGAAAGATTCAGCTGTTGCTATTGTATTTCCATGGGCTGGCAACTCTTCTGCCATTATAGTGCTGCACATTTAGAGGGAAAAGGTGTCCTGTGTAGTGCATTAAATAGGGAATAGTGTTCCAATTTGAGAATGAGGAGATGCCTTTCTCAGTGTGTGTTTGCCCCAGGTCATCTCAGACAGTGTTCGTAGGGGATCAGTTTACAAGGAACAGCATCGATCCCTTTCAACCACACTGTGAACGCCAGTCGAGCTGCAGCCCAACTTGTTTTGCTGCTAGAAATTTCACAGTTTAGACAGGCAGAGCCTTTCTCTGTCCTGTCCTCTTTTCTCTCGTGTCTTCTCCTCCCTTCGTCCTCCATCTTACCCTCTTCTACCTCCTTCCCCGCTATATATCTACCTCCTGCTCTTTTCCCACCACAAGATGAGGTCTGAAATGACCATGAAGTCCATGATGATGATGGAAACAAGACAGAACTTTAACCAAATCAGCTTTGTGCAAGATTTTCAACATGTTTGCATTAGAAGACTCCAATCCCCATATTGCACCATGTTTTGCCCTTGCTTGTGTCATAAACATTTGTGCATGTGTTTCCCTGTATAGTCTGCACGTGTTCATTTCAATTATTGTTAAAGACCATCATGGTTCCGAATCCTGGGAATCTGGTAATGCACACGAGCAGGCGCAAACAACCAAATTGTGTTCTCGACTATCAATAGTGTGTTATTAGCCACAGAGTTTGTCTATACAGAACAAAGGGAGATGGTCAATATGGGTTCAGCCTTGACAGTTGTGTGGGTTTTTGCCTTATTGATGAAGGCGTGAGCCAGTGTAAAGTGTCCCCTGAAAGCGGTGGCAGGCAGTCAGTCATTCTGCTTTGGCAGTGTTTTTTTGTGAGCTACAAGTGGAGAAAAACAAAAACCGGCCAGTCACCTTCAAAGCAGCTGGATGACATTTAGGGCTTTCTATCTCCAAAGACCTATTTGCTTTTGTAGTTCCACTTCTTTCGGAAGGATCAGGAGCTGGCTGAAATCACAGCTTCAGACGTTGGTAGTAATTTCACAACATGTTTAGTCAAATAAATATGCCACGTATAGTCTGTGCGGTTGTTATTTCTGAGAATTCGAACGATTGATCCTTTCAGCTTTAGTTTGTCAAGGTATTCAAATGTTAAAGTATGAACTTTTAAATGTTTTTTTTGTGTGTGTGTTCTGGCAACAAACAAAAAACATTGAGGCAAGGTAATTTCTATTAGTGTAGGATGACTCATTAGAAGGTACACTACATACAGCAAAGTTGAAATATATTATAACGTGTTTTCACCAGACTGGCTTTGTGTTCTAACCTTTTACTGCAGTGGGCTAAACCAGAGTCACACCGAGTGTTTCTTGGTAGTCTTAAACAAATCTACTTTGAAACAAAAGTATACACCTCACACACATGGTCATGGGCTTAAACACCTGTACCATGTCAGATATAGAGTTGAAATGTATTCCATTTTGAGTTTATAGCCCAATATTATTATGCATCACAGAAGACTGAAATATAACCAACCTATAACCAACCTGTCATGAATCCCATCCTACACACATCAACTTAATTTTCTGCATGCATTTGTGACCGTGTGTGTGTGTGTGTGTGTGTGTGAGAGAGAGAGAGAGAGAGAGCCTCATTCACATTCAACAGGTATAAGCACCCTAGTATCCGTGTTGCCTTCCTCTATAATTCATAGGCTTCATGTCTTTGCATTGCACCCTGGCTCAAGTTTCACCCGTTTTATTTTGTTTGTTACTTTCTTACCCACCCTTCCATTATGTTAGATTATAGGCTTCAGCATGCGACCAGATGAGGGGACGGTCGCGGTCAATGTCATGGTTTCCACCTGCTAATTTCCAAGCGTTTGGGTGTGACTGACCTCTATCACAGGTGTACTCTCAGGTAGCCGAATAAAATGTCCCGTTCTGTCTTAGGGTCAGGGTGGGGTCAAGAGATAATCCTGGTTGTGGTGTGTTAGTGTGACGTCTCATAAGTAAAGCAACATAATACCGTCCGGCTTTATAGAAGCACGATGTCAAACGTATCAGAATATTTATCTGTTATCCAAAAAAATACAGTATTGGTATTATTATTGTCTTGACAATAAGGGGGGGAAAACGACACTACATTTTCTCAACATCTGTAGGTCCTCCTACAGGACATGTTTTCCATCACATCAATCCCATCCCAGTTCCCTGTCCATCTTCTCTGTGTGTAGGACTGTGTTTTCTCTCTCTCTCTCTACATTGATATGGCGCTGGCGGTCACTGGTCAGTGGCTCGTATGCGCGGGGCTAGTCGGCTTCAGAGGAAACATCACGTCTTCCAGGGTCCTCTTTCCAAGTGATGACTGGGCCCTATCTGAAGCCGCTCTTAAAGAAACGCTCACTTTCAATTTAACTCCAATATTTGCCCAAGATTGACTGAGGGAGACAAGATGGAGAGGAATACATATATATATATATTCACCAGCCAGTCTCCTGGGGCAGTGATAGCTGTCTAAATACCTACTGTATGGTGGTTTTGCTTCAGGGAGAGGTATTCAGCACTATTATTGTGCAGTAGGCCTATTTTAGTCCCAATTACGCTATTCAGTTATTGCTGTGATAGTTAGGCACATGGACAAAGTGTGCTTTGAGAAAAGACGGACATGAACAAAAATAGAGAATAATGAGAAGTAAACTTTTCCCTTCGATTCCGAGAGCAGGAAGTTGAAATATCCATAACAAGACGTGTGATAATGACAAAGCACTTGTCATTGAATGTTTTTAGAGGGAGTCCAATTACGTCTGAGATTGGAGGCTTCTGACCATTACAGCAGTCTCTCTCCCTGTCAACACACGCGGGCAGAACCTCCCTCCAGGAGGTGTAGCAGGTGTTACATTAGCACCTGGAAGTGTTAACAGCAAAACGAGTGACTTTTTAGACTCGCAGCGACAGTACCTGGGAAACTGTTTGGCTCTTTCACTCCAGGGAATTATCTCTCTCCTTCTCTCTCTCTCTCTCGCTCTCTCTCTGTCCGTCTCTCTCCTCCCTTTTACTATCTCTCTTTCATGCTCTCTCACTGAACTTTTTCTCTTTATAACCCTGACAGGTGCCTGTCTAAATTCAGGAACTTGCCATTTATTATTGTACAGTGGCCAATCCTACTCACAGCTGATGTCAGTCAAAATGTCACACCGCCTCTGCAGCACCTTTCATAACTTTTTATACATTTTGCGATCTGTGAAAACGGTATACTTTTTAAAAACCCCTATAAAATCCCCTCAGGTTTTACTGTAATGTTACCACAGTGCCCTGATTCTTTTTTTAACATACCGCCAAACCACTTCACTTTCTGTAAAGTTGTCTATAGCTAATTTACCAAAATACCTACATTTTCCATAAATCGTAGTCCCTCGGAATCAGCAGGGAGGAAGGGAGTGAACATTATTTATAATAATAGTCACATGGAGAAAATCTGACCTCTAAAATGGAAATGTATGTCCCTCCCTTCTGCAAAATACATTTTTCCTAAACCCTCCCTGAACGCTTGAAAAGAAAAGTGACCCTCCCCTACACCCAAAATAATGATTCAAATATAAAGTGGATAGCAGAGAACATGCCTACCTTTTAGCCTCATTTCTTCCGTCCTGTGTTCACAGACCACCGTTGAAAAAAGTAGGGGTGGAATCTATCATGGTATTTGCAGACCCCCCCCCCCCAAAAAAAAAAAATAATAATAATAATAAATAATAATAAATTGCCTATTATAGATCTGTCACGCAATTCTACATCTTTTTTTGTTGTTGTTCAGTATGTGTTCATCTTATCATCTTTCTCCAATGCCAAATCAGTGTATCTTGTTTGCAATGAATCTGTCCCTGTTTGCAAATAATGAAATCATTAGGAATCTGAACATGGTGCTTTCAAAAGTTGGGCCTACCTTTCCACCCCAGACAGAGTAGACCTACCGACGCAGAAAAATATATTTTTTGACTGCTTGCTACTCTTCTTTCCGAGGCTTAAACTCTTGAAACTCTGGGGGCGCAATTTCATTTTTGGATGAAAAACGTTCCCGTTTTAAACAAGATATTTTGTCACAAAAAGATGCTCGACTATGCATATAATTGATAGCTTTGGAAAGAAAACACTGAATTTTCCAGAACTGCAAAGATATTGTCTGTGGGTGCCCTAGAACGGGAGCTACAGGCAAAACCAAGATGAAATGGCAACCAGGAAACCAGCAGGATTTTTGAGGCTCCGTTTTCCATTGTCTCCTTATATGGCTGTGAATGCGAGAGGAATGAGCCTGCTCTTTCTGTCGTTTCCCCAAGGTGTCTGCAGCATTGTGACCATAAGATTGACCATAAGAGACTACATTTTCCAGGTGTCTGCCCGGTGTCCTCCATCGAAATTGGTGCGTCTTTTTCAGCTGCTGGTATTTTTCCATGCGATTCTGAGGGGAAAGCAGGCTTCCACGAACTGCATATCAATGAAGAGATATGTGAAAAAACACCTTGAGGATTGATTCTAAACAACGTTTGCCATGTTTTTCGGTCGATATTATGGAGTTAATTCGGAAAAAGTTTGACGTTTTGGTGACTGAATTTTCGGTTCGTTTCGGTAGCCAAATGTGATGTACAAAACGGAGCGATTTCTCCTACACAAAGATTCTTTCAGGAAAAACTGAACATTTGCTATGTAACAGAGTCTCCTCATTGAAAACATCCGAAGCTCTTCAAAGGTAAATTATTTTATTTATTTGGTTATCTGGTTTTTGTGAAAATGTTGCGTGCTAAATGCTACTCAAAATGCTAAGCTAGCTTAGCATACTCTTACACAAATTAGTGATTTGCTATGGTTCAAAAGCATATTTTGAAAATCTGAGATGACAGTGTTGTTAAGAAAAGGCTAAGCTTGAGAGCAGGCGCATTATTTTCATTTTATTTGCGATTTTCAGAAATCGTTAACGTTGCGTTATGCTAATGAGCCTGAGGCTTTATTCACGATCCCGGATCCGGGATGGGGAGTATCAAGAGTTAACCTAACGAAAAAAGGTCACAAGTGTTTCCCTAAGAGCTAGCTGGGTTTAAACATCTATTGTACAGAAAGTGAATAGCTTAATCAATTGATCGTGACAGAATTAGATTACTTCCTAAGCAAAGTAAGCATTTTGTCTCCTCGGCTATAAAAGGTTGTAGCTCAGCCTCTGAATATCAAAGAAATGAAACAATGATATACCCATATGCATCAGTCACTTATTTCCTGGGTATTTTACAACTTGTTTGTAGTATAAAGCATTGTGGACCAAAGTGCTATTATAGATCACTTTTTATATAAATTGAATCCATTTTATTTTCTTCAAAATCTTAAGCTAACAAGGGATAGGCCTGTGCTTTTTGCCATTTTCGTTAACTTCTTGAAACTCCCCATTCCGGATCCGGGATCGTGACTAAAGCCTCAGGCTCATTAGCATAACGCAACGTTAACGATTTCTGAAAATTGCAAATAAAATGAAAATAATGCGCCTGCTCTCAAGCTTAGCCTTTTCTTAACAACACTGTCATCTCAGATTTTCAAAATATGCTTTTGAACCATAGCAATTGACTAATTTGTGTAAGAGTATGCTAAGCTAGCTTAGCATTTTGAGTAGCATTTAGCACGCAACATTTTCACAAAAACCAGATAACCAAATAAATAAAATCATTTACCTTTGAAGAGCTTCGGATGTTTTCAATGAGGAGACTCTCAGTTACATACCAAATTCGCAGTTTTTCCTGAAAGCGTCTGTGTGTAGGAGAAATCGCTCCGTTTTGTACATCACATTTGGCTACCGAAACGAACCGAAAATTCAGTCACCTACAACGTCAAACTTTTTCCGAATTAACTCCATAATATCGACCGAAACATGGCAAGCGTTGTTTGGAATCAATCCTCAAGGTGTTTTTTCACATATCTCTTCATTGATATATCGTTCGTAGAAGCCTGCATTCTTCTCTAAATTCTATCGAAAAATACTTGCAGCTGACTTTTGCGCACCAATTTCGGCGCAGGACACCGGGCGGACACCTGGTAAACGTGGCCTCTTATGGTCAATCTTCCAATGATATGCCTACAAATACGTCACAATGCTGCAGACACCTTGGGGAAACGACAGAAAGGGCAGACTTACTCCTCTCGCATTCACAGCCATATAAGGAGACAATGGAAAACAGAGCCTCAAAAATCCTGCTCATTTCCTGGATGCCGTCTCATCTTGGTTTTGCCTGAAGCTCACGTTCTAGGGCACGCACAGAAAATATCTTTGCAGTTCTGGAAACGTCAGAGTGTTTTCCTTCCAAAGCTACCAATTATATGCATAGTCGAGCATCTTTTTGTGACAAAATATCTTGTTTAAAACGGGAACGTTTTTCATCCAAAAATGAAATTGCGCCCCTAGAGTTTCAACAGGTTAATAAAAGGTAGGCCTATGGAATACCCACTCATACCAACTCAATTTGAATCCTGGTTTTAACTTTAACAGCTCTAAACTGACACAGAGATAGGCTATTTAAAGAGTGCATGGCTGGTGGAGGAATTGGCCGACAAATTTATGGATATAGCAGCCTATAGCCTAATTTCGTCTGTCAAACAGGTAGGCCTACCTCTTATTTCTTAAATAGGAAGAAATAGGCTCCAACCCAAAGCCTTCTTGTTGTTACCCAGCTAGCACAGTGTATCTGGGACGATTCCGGCTGAGAATCGGGGCACTTACGTCTTGTGGCCCGAGTCTGGGCCACCTTCGGCAGCATTACTTATGGCTAGGATGCGGGGATTGAGCTCGGGCCGATTCCGGTGAGAGTTATTTGGCCCAGATTAATTACTTGGGGCTCTGGCCGATTGGGGCTAGTCTCTGGCAGATGATTACACGGGCCGCATTATATAATTAACATTTCATTATTTATTGAATGACTGCCCGGAATCGTCACAAGTACATTGGGCCATTTCTGTCTTCCGGAATTCAGCCGATTTGCCGCCATTTTTCTCATTAGTTCTGTGTTCAAAAAATACAATTAACATTTAAATGAAATTCTTTTAGTGTCCTGTGTAGTATTTTAGTGTTTTGATACTTTGTGCATAAGCATAAAGCATTATAAGCATTAAAAACGTTGTTGATTGAGCCTCCAGAGTGGCGCAGCGGTCTGAGACATTGCATTGCTACAGATGCTGGTTCGAGACTCGTGAGGCGACGTGTAATTGGCCCAGTGTCATCCGAATTAGGGGAGGGTTTGGCTGGTCCAGGATGTCCTGGACCCATTGTACTGTAGCGACTCCTGTGGCGGGCCAGGCGCTGACACTGTCACCAGGTATGGTGTTTCTTCCGACACAAAATGTTGTTTTTTGCGGATGGGTATAATTTGTATGTATGAAATGTATAATAGTAATATTTTAAATTACTCAAATCGGGTCATTTTGTATACATTTATTTAAATTTGCATCAGGCCGCTTCTGGGGGTATTTTGGTAAGATTAATTCCGGTAGACAAAAATGGCCCCATGTACTTGTGACGATTCCGGGCAGTCATTCATTTTGATTTTCCAGGCGAGACCCAACACCCAGTTCCTGGCCGATTTAATCAGTTGAAATTAATTATGCATACTTGAATTTGCCTACTTTCAGCCCCATTCGCTAAATAGGCCTAT